>NW_017728886.1:225010646-225026634 GCF_001723895.1 Crocodylus porosus
ACCCTTTCAGTGTTGTCCACATCCCTCCTGAAATGGGGCGCACAGAACTGGACACAGTACTCCAGCTGTGGCCTGACCAGCGTCGCATAGAGGGGGAGGATCACCTCCCTGGCTGTACTTGAGATTCACCTGTGGATGCACGACAAGGTCCGGTTAGCTTTGCTGCTTGTTTAGAATTTGATTCCCTGTGCTGCTTAGTGCCTTAAATCCTGCTGACTTCACACACTTCATGGGCATAGAGTGGTTGGTTGTAGCCATGTTGGTCTAAGGACATAGTTGGTCTAATAAAAGTATCATATCAACCCAAAGAACCTTGCCTGCCTATTTCATGGGAGTTGCATTCTACCTTTGGCAGTTAAGGGCACTCAACACTTCAGTGGGCACTTCCATAAAAAGAAAAGATGGGACACAAAAGAGCAAACAAAATGTCATCAATAAAGAGAATGTAATTAGAAAAAAATGAAAAAATGAAATGTAAATAGGCAAACATAGTATAATAAAACTGAATATATCCAACAATATTAAACTCTGTCTTTGACTACACAAAAGCCACAGAACTGTGAACCATAATCACTTTCAGTTGCTTTCATCTTATGACAGATTCTAAACAAGTACATTGATCGATAATAGGTCCTGTTTTGTAGCAAAATCAAAATCATAAACAAGAGAGCTCCACGTTTTGATGTTTTTTTATCTACAAACAGCCAGCTAATAAGGAAATGCTGATTGTATCAGCTTTGTGCCTATTTAAGTCACAAAATTTAGTAATCATTTATGTACTTCAATTTTAAAATGGTATCAAAAAGCTTTCCCTAGTGTTCCAGTGCAGCAAGTTGCATGTGAGGAGTAAAGTCATTCTTTCAATATTTAAATATATTCGATCATCTCCCTATATGCCTCCGTACCATTTCATTTTGGGGTAAAAGAGTTTAAGATAAAACAGACTTAGGTTATAATGTACAATTCATGTTTTTGATTGCTTTTTCTTAACTCATGATATTGAAGTTCACTTTCAACTGTGAATTTTTAAAATTACAGTATAGATTTTAACTTGTTTTAAATGTAAGTACTGATATAGATGCCAAATTACATTTCAAGTTCATAAACTCATATAGGGAAGCTTATTACTGAATGGTTTGTGGTTTATAGTTTTCAGTAGTCAGTAGTTGTTTTAGTGTCAAGCAAGGAAAGACCTTTAGCTTGTTCTTTCCTGCAGTGTTAGCCAATGATGCCAACAAGCCCCAGTGCCACAGTGCTACAAAGACTTAATGGCATGCATATGTGTTACATATTGTAATGTACCACACGGTATAGTATACACTTTGTATATCTTTTGAGCTCTTTGGGTAAAGTTATTGAGGAATCCAATCATTAATTTCCTCTTTCCAATGACTACACACACAGCACTAGTCATTCACAGATCTATCATGGACAAATCTGTAATTTCAGCAACACATTATAGCTTTATCATCAACTTGAATAAAACAAAAGTGAATGAGAGGTCATTGAGGACATAATTTTAATATACTAGCCAAGGCAAACAGAAATCTGCAGCTCCATCTGTGTTGTGGCATTGAGCCCAATGCCATAGTTTTGTACCCACTGAGGAATTGGAACACTCTTTTCATGTTACAGGGAAAAATTCAACATAGCTTGAAGGATTCGGACAAGGTGCTGTGCGTAACATCTACTAGGTAGCCTTCTGCCAAGGGTGGAACAGTTGTAAGTAAGGTCTTTTGTCTTTGTACTTTGCACTATGAAGGTATGATTAGTACCATCTGGTGTGGCCTCTGTTGATAGAACAGCTATCCACTAGCCACAGTGGATGAGCCTCAGCCACAGGATTTCAGTACCCAGGAAGTCTATAAAAGTGTTTCAGAGGAGCTTCTGCAACCTGGAATAGCATCTTTGGAGGAACAGAGTGTTATCACTGTCTGGATTGGAGGTTGGATTCTTAAGTAACCCTCATAGAGCACATTTAGTTAGGGCTTCTGCAGAATATGGGGTACATTTTGTTTAGTGATTTTTGGAGCGAAAGAAAGAGGGAGAAAATGAAAGCAGAAATTCTAGTAGACTGAATAATTGATTTCAAATCTTGGTATTTGTGAATGTGTAATCCACTAACACTACTATGTTAAAAAAACCCCTTCTGTGTATTTTTTTTTGTGATTTATGATGCACATTAATTAAATGATGGGACACACTCACCAGCTATATAGTGCCTTAATGTGCATGCTATAAGATAAAGCCACATTTGGTAGAAAGGAGAGGAAAATAATTTCCAGAAAGTACTGTAAATCTGTTAGCCAGAGGCAATAGAACAATAAAATATGACAATAAATCCATTAACTTGAGGGAAGCAGATCTTAAAGCATTGAATTTATGAGTGGTTCTGTCTCAGGATAAACTCTGGTAATTTAAAAAGTTTACCATTTTTTCTGCATTCTGGATATTTATAAAATATGTACATATTTGCTAGTAGACTGTATTTGGAGAGGCTGATCCCTGTATCTCCACTTCTTGAAAAAGGAAATATTTCTTTTCACCAAATGAAGATAGGCATGGTCAGTATATTATTGAGCATTTTGGGAAAAAAATCTCCACTCTCCCCTGCTGGTGTAGAGGGGCTGTGACAACAGAATGCGTCTGTCTGCATTGGAGTTTACTGTGGCAGTGCTGTAGATGAAGGGGGAGTGGAAAGAGTGGAGGCAGCCAAGGGAAGGAGTACCACGATGAGGCTGATGGATCTGTGACCCTTCAGTTATATCAGCCATATCCTTCTTGTAGTAGCAAAGTGCAGTAACCACAAGGGTAGCTCTGTCTCTATAGTCCAGATTGGCATGGGGAGACAGAGTGGGCTCTTTTGCTACCCCTTTAACAAATAATGTAACAATTAGCAATATCTAGTATGCATAGTTTGCTGAAGTGGGTCTTGTGGGACTCCACTGTAACCTTAAAAATATAAGGATGTATCACTAAGTATCTAGAACAACCCTTTATAATTTTTTGGACTACCCAATACTGATGTAACTGACTTTGGAAATAAACACTTAGCATATTTGCTTCTGCTTCAAAGATGCATTTTTAAAAGGGAGTGAAATTGTTGGTGTACATGTCATCTGTTTACTTCAGCTCCATTACACAACTCATAAAAATGGGACATGTTTATTGGTATGTATTAAATCTGTGTACTAATGTTCCTTTAATAAAGCTATAAAAATAAAAGAGGAGAGCACTTCATTGATAAACATTATATCATTTTCACTGCTGTTTTAGGAAAAGCAGACTCAAAACAAGGGACAGAATTCCTGGTTATTCTGTTATATCTATTTCTTCTCAACCATCTTGCCCACATAAATAAGAAACCTTTCTTTTTGCTGTTATTTTAAGAAAATTCATAAAATAATAATGGTCTTATTTAATCATTTCTTCTTTTATACTGTATTTTAGAATTATTATAAAATATAAAAAGCAATCCAGTTTTTATATAATTGGTAGTAGACAAGTCAGAGTATTAAATACACAATAAATTAGAAGTAGCAGTTGGTGTGTGTTAAAGAAAACCATCATCACATTTATTAAGTTTTTCTGATAAGTAAGGCAAGTTTCATTTTCTTCAAATGTATCATGTTAAATCTTTGAGCACTTGAAATCAAATTACTTTGCAGCAGATGTTAGATTATTATATTTGAGGTTTTGTATTTGATTACTGTTTGATGGGTTTTTTAATAATAAATGAGTGTATTTGATAACAAGTATGACAACTCTTTCCTTCTCATAATTACTTCTTGTTAGGAAGATAATACTGCCATGGAACAATGGGTATCCATTGTTTTTGGCTGGGAGTTTTGAGACACATACTGTAAAATAAACCATCAAGAAACCCACCCCAAAACAAAACAAAAATAACTCAAAGCCCCAAAACACATTGCACCAGTAGCAGCCTGTTTTAGTGAGACTATTTAGATAAATAGGAGAGAAAGAAGAAAACAGAAGGCTTGAGGAATAACAGAAGACAGTACCTGATCCTGCTCTTCCTGGAGCCAGTGAGAACGTTGTCTGAAATGTGATAGAATCATAGAAAAGTTTGTTTGGAAGGATTTCAGGAGGTCATCAAGTCCAACCCCTGGCTCAAAGCAGGACCAGCCCCAACTGGATCATCCCAGCCAGGGCTTTGTCTAGCCAGGTCTTAAAAACCTCCAAGGATGCAGATTCCACCACGTCTCTAGGTAACCTGTTCCAGTGTTTTTTTCCAGGTTTTTTTTTTTCATAATACCTAACCTAAACCTCCCTTGCTGCAACTTGAGACCATTGCTCCTTGTTCTGTCATCTGAGAACAATCTAGCTCTATCTTCTTTGGAACCACCTTTCAGGCTGCTATTAAATCCCCTCTCAGTCTTCTCTTCTATAGACTAAATAAGCCCAGTTCCCTCAACTTCTCCACAGAAGTCATGTGCCTCAGCCCCCTCAGCATTTACGTCGCCCTCTGCTGGGCTGTCCAATTTGGCCACATCCTTTCTGTAGTAAGGGGCCCAGAACTGAACACAGTACTCTAGATGTGGTCTCACCAGTGCGTAATACAGGCAACCGCTGCTTAGTGTTCTTAACTGATTCCAGAATAGCCACGCGCTAAGTGAAACAACGTTAAGTGAAACCCATTTCCCCATAGAATTTTATGTAAATAAATATAATTGATTCTGCACAACAGCAGGGCTCTGCCTGGCATGGGAGGAACAGTGGAGCCACCTGCCTGCCAGTGCCCCGCTCCACCCAGTGAGGGCTCTTTCCTGGGCACCCAACACTGGGACTATCTGCCGCTGCTGGATTGCTGCAGGATTAGGACAGTGTCCATGTCCTGTGGGTGAGAAGCAGCAGTGGCAACAGGAGCAAGTGAAGAGGTGAGTGACAACCAGTGGGGGCCCAGGGCAAGGCAGAAGGGTGGGGTTTGCTCCTGCACATGGTACTGGAGCTGGTGGGGAGTAGCAGTGGCAGTGAGCCCGGGGCAGGGGGGAGGGCTGCAGCCCTGCGGTGTGGCTCTGCAGGATTGGCCCTGCTGCAGCCTAGGGCAGGAGACAATGCACATGTGTCCTACCAGCCTGGGTCCTGTGCTCATGCACCCTGCCCACCTGCCCCTTTTTGCTGCAACTGCCACTCTTCCCCACCTGCCCACCAGCCACAGCCTCCTGCCACGCTCCTGCTGCCCCACGACTGGGCCCTGCCAGCCCTGACCCTGGGCACCAGGCTGGGCTCTGCTTTCATGCTGTCTACCCCCCCGCCCCCTTTCTCACTGCCACTGCTACTCCCCACCAGCTCCAGCACCATGTGCAGGAGCAAACCCCACCCTTCTGCCCTGCCCTGGGCCCCCACTGGTTGTCACTCACCTCTTCACTTGCTGCTGTTGCCACTGCTGCTTCTCCCCAGCCTCATGCTGAGTGTTATAACAAAACACTCTGCATGCTAAGTGAAACCAGGTATATTTTTAAATGAGCACTATAGTGAAACCACAGCAAGCCAAACCAAGTTAAGTGGGGGTGCCTGTAGAGGGGAATAATCACTTCCCTTGATTTGCTAGCAACAATCCTACCAATGCAGCCCAGGATGCCATTAACCTTCTTGGCCACAAGAAGACACTGCTGGCTCATATTCAGCTTATTGTCTACCATAACCCCCAGGTCCTTTTCTGCAGAGCTGTTGCCTAGTGAGTCAGCCCCCAGCCTGTACTGGTGCATAGGACTTTGCACTTTTCCTTGCTGAACTTCATGATGCTTTTTTAGTCCAATCCTCCAATTTGTCTAGGTCTCTCTGAATCCTAACCCAACTCTCCAATACATCTATAACTGCCTCCAGCTTGGTGTCATCCACAAACTTGCTGAGCATGCACTTCATCCCATCTTCTGGGTCATTTATGAAGCTATTGGACAAAACCACCCCCAAGATTGACCCTAGGGGCACTCCATTTGATACGGGTGCCAACTAGACATCAATCCATTGACTACTACCATCTGAAACCTATGATCAAGCAAGCTTTGTATGTACCTTATAGTCCATTCATCCAACCCATACTTCCTTAGCTTATTGAAGAGTTCCCTGCTAAGCCAAGCTGTTCTTCTGCCATACTCACTAGTCTTCCCTCACATTGGGATCATCTGTTCCTGCACTCTCAGTAAGGTTTCTTTAAAGTACAGCCAGCTCTCCTGGATGCCTCTCCTTTGTCAGGTGGATTCTATCTCTCGAACCAGGATCATAGAGTAATAGAAAATTAGGGTTGGAAGGGATCTCGGGAGGTCATCTAGTCCAAACCCCTGCTCAAACCAAGACCATCCCCAACTATATCATCCCAGCCAAGCCTTTGTCTAGCCAGTTCTTAAAAACCTCCAAGAATATAGATTCCACAAGCTCTTTGGGTAGCCTGTTCCAGTGCTTTACTACCCTTCTAGTGAAAGTGTTTCTCCTAATAGCTAACCTAAACTTCCCTTGCTGCAACTTGAGACTATTGCTCCTTTAAACTAAGGGCTTTAAAATAAGTTCACTAGGGGATGGGGAAACACTGACTAAAGTGTTCCTGGGGACTGACATACAAGAAAGTTTCATAGATAGGGACACTGGGAGAGCCACTCCTGAGAGAGCTTAGGGGATAATCCTCCTTCAGCATGACAGGAAGCTGAGGGTCTCAACAGGACTCAGGTGCCAGAAACACCAATGCTGGGTGCCAGAACACCTCAGGTGCTAGGACACCAATGCCAGGAGCATGGCAAACAAGCCAGATGAGCTAGCCCTCCTGCTCTCCAATGGGTTGTATGACCTAGTAAGGATTACAGAGACCTACCTGGTGGGATTCTTCACATGATTGGAGCATAGCTATGGAGGGCTATGTCGTGCATAGAAGGGACTGGGTAGGGAAGAAAGGTGGAGGTTTAGCTTTCTATGTAAAGGAGCAATGCATCTCTCTGGAGGCCTACATCAGCTCCAAAAAAGAGTGGCTTGAAACCCTCTGGGTCAAGCTCTGGAGGAGTGAGGGGGGAGGGGGCATGGAGAAAGAGACCTAACTGTAGGTGTATACTACAGACCAAATCAGGGAGAGGAGCTTGTTCTGGAGTTTGCCTGAGAACTGACAGAGGCTGTGCATGCATGAGAAATGGTCGTCATGGGTGACTTCAATTATCTGGATATCTCTTGGAAGGAGCGCTTGGCCAAGTCAGACGAGTTGTGTTCCTTCCTGACCTGCATTGGAGAGCTCTTCCTGGCTCAGCAGGTGCACAGACCTAGCAGAAGTAATGCTGTCCTAGACTTGGTCCTAGCCAAAGGAGACACCCTGGTGACCGCCTTAAAAATAGAAGGTAGCCTGAGCAACAGTGACCATGAAACCATCATGCTCACTGTCCATCACAAGGCAGACATCTGAAAGCAGGGTTGAAGTCTTGGAATTCAAAAATGCAAATTTTAACAAGCTCTGGTCACTAGTAGGGCAAGTGCTGTGGGACCAGGGACTGAAGGCAAAATATGTGCATGAAGAGTGGTTGCTCCTTAAGGACATGATCATTGAAGCACAGAGGAAGTCCATTCCCATGCAGCAAAAGGAGAAAGGGCAGCAGAAGTCCATTCCCCTGGCTAAACAGGGAATTCATGGTCCTCCGTAGAAAGAAGAAAGAGGTGTACAAACAATGGAAGCTGGGGACAAGGCCCCAAGGAAGACTATACAACAATGCCCCACACTTATAGGGAACAAATTAGAAAGGTTAAGGTGGCAACTGAACTTAGATTAGCAATGGTAATGAAAGACAACAGAAAGTTCTTCTTTAGATACATAGGGAACTAAAGGAAAGAAAATGGGAGTGTGGGGCCAATGTTCAACAACTCAGGACATCTGATTACTGATACTCAGGAGAAAACTGAACTCTTGAATGACTACTTTACCTCGGTGTTTCACCGGGCCACAAGGAAAATCATGCCAGATAGGGTACAGAAATAACTGCCTCCCTACTGTTGCTGTAGAACTGGTGCATGATCAGTTAAAGAAATTAGACATATATAAGAACTCCATCCAAGGGTGCTGAAAAAGCTGGCTGACCTCATCATGGAGCCCCTGGCAAAACTGTTGTGGGAAGAGGGCCAACTGGAGTACAGTATCCAGTTCTGGGCACCACACTTTAACAAGGAGGTGGTACAACTTGAGAGAGTCCAGAGAAGGGCCACCCATATGATTAGAGGCTTGCATGGCAAGCCATACAAGGAAAGGTTTGGGACTCCTCAGCCTGAAAAAGAGAAGGCTAAGAGGGAACTTGGTAGCAGTTTACCGCTATGCCAGGGGATTACATCAGGGGCTCGGTGAACAACTGTTCACCAGGTTGCCTTTGGGGAGAGCCAGGAGTAATGGCCACAAACTCCTGGAAGACCATTTCAGGCTCAACATTAGGAAAAACCTCTTCACAGTTAGGGTGTCCAGACTGTGGAATAAGCTCCCTCCAGAGGTGGTGCAATCAGCTACCCTGGAAATCTTCAAGAGAAGCCTGGAAAGTCATCTTGCTTCAGTCACCTGACCCCAGCTGTGTTTCCTGCCTGGTGCAGGGGGCTGGCCTAATGATCTTCCAAGGTCCCTTCATACAATCTATGAATCTATTAATCCTTTTTCTGTTATTGGCCACTACTGAGAACAGTCTAGCTCCATCTTCTTTGGAACAACACTTCAGGTAGGTGAAGGCTGCTATCAAATCCCCCCTCAGTCTTCTCTTCTGCAGATTTCACTCATCCTCTCCTCATAAGTCATGTGCCCCAGCCCCCTAACCATTTTCATTGCCTTCTGCTGCAGTCTCCAACTTGTCCATGTCCTTTCTATAGTGGGGGACCCAAACTGAACACAGTACTCCAGGAGTGCCCTCACCAGTGCTGAATAGAAGGGAAGAATCACTTCCTTTGATTTATTGGCAACACTCATACTAATGCAGCATGTCATTAGTCTTCTTGGAAACAAGGGAATATTTGGCTCAGATTCATCTTGTTGTCCACTGTAACCCTCAGGTCCTTTTCTGCAAAGCTGCTGTTTACCCACTTGGTCCCCACCTTGGAGTGGTACATGCGATTGTTCCATCCTAAGTGAAGGACTTTTCGTTTGCCTTTATCAAACCTCCTGAGATTTTTTGTTCCAATCTTCCAATTTGTCGAGGTCTCTCTGAATCTTAGGCCTACCCTTCAGCATATATACTACTCCTCCACAGCTTGATGTCATCCACACACTTGCTCAGGATGTAGTCCATCCCATTTTCCAGGTTGTTGGTGAAGATGTTGAACAAAACCAGCCCCAAGACCGAACCCTGAGGCACTCTACTTGATATCAGATGCCAACCAGACATCAAGCCATCAAGCTATTGATTACTATCCTTTGCACCCGATGATCCAGCCAGTTTCTATCCATCTTACAGTTCATTCATTCAACCCATACTTCCTTAACTTGCTCTCGAGAATGTTGTTGGGGGAGAACATATCAAAATCTTGATTGAATCAAGTTATATCATGATCACTGCTCTCCCAACATCCACAAAGCCAGTCAGCTTATCATAGAAGGTGGTCATGTTGGTCAGGCATGACTTCCCCTCAGTGAATCCATACTGACTCTTCCTAATCACCTTCTTCTCTCCAAGTGCATAGAAATGGATTCCATGAGGACCTGCTCCATGGTTTTTTTCCAGGGACTTTGGAGGCTGCTTGGTCTGTAGTTCTCCAGATCCTCCTCCTTTCCTGCCTTAAAGAAGGGAACTATGTTTGACCTTTTCCAGTCATCTAGGACCTCTCCCTACCATCACAGGTTTTCAAAGATAGTTTTGATCATATTTCATCATGAGCTTTCATTGTATTGCGTTTGGCTGAAATGTTTGTGTAAGGTATTCTACAGACTGTAGTGCAATATCATGTGACAAACATTTAATCAACATCGTATTTATTTTTGAAAATTTCAGTTTGGTTTTTAAAATCTGGAGTATTATAAAACTTTTACCTTTGTATCTGGTGGAGGAGTGGAATGGTAAGGGGTCAGTTTCACTAACCCTTATTTTTTATATCAGAAATCTTGATTCTCTGCTGAGGTGAAAGTGTGCTTCCAGCTCCTTACTCCGAAGTGCTGTCCTTCTTAGATGTATTTTTAGCATAATGCTTTATGCATTCTGTGGTCCATTAAAAAAAATAGTTTGTTCACTGTTGTCATGGTGTAAACACTGCTCTTTACGTACAGGAGCTAATTTTTCCTCCATTTGGTTTGTGTTAATTTCCATATTTATATAAAGATAACTTGCCTGTTAATTAAGCCATAATTCTAGCTTCTCAGATGAATAAAGACTAGAGTGATCTTGTTGCTGAATCCTGATGCATGTAGAAATCCTGAATAAATTCACTTGCTGAGCGTCTTTTATGCATGACTTTTTTTGCCAGAAGGTTGCATAGGATATCAGTGCTTTGCAGCAGGGAAGTGTGACTGCAGTGTGTGTATGCTTGCTTCAGCTAACTTTTAATGTAGGTAGTTTGGTACCAATAGCAGTGGTACCATGGACTTCACCTTGGTTTGGCCACATTGAATAAGTGGCTAAGGTGAGCTTGTACAGTCCATCCTGTAGCTTGTACACCCTTGGCTTCCCTGCTGGCAAGATTAAAATTAACTTTGGTATGTCTGTGTGTGTGTCAGTCACATCTCTGCTTTCATTGTTGACATCATTAAAATAAAGGACACACTGTCCTTCATTTCCTACCAACAGTATTCTTTCCACAAGCTCCCCCAGCACAGTGGCATGGAGAAACTGCTATAGAACTGTCACTACCTAAAACACCTACAGGAGTGGAGTCCACCTGTGTGGCAGCTCAGTGGCTCTGAAGTGAAAGCATGCCATTTTTACATATGCATATGTGTATGTATGTATTAATATATTTGTCTTCTATGCAGACTTGCAGTGAAACATGGTGTCACAAAAACAGATAAAATAAATAAAACAGTTCCCTAAGCCTTGCCCCAAAACTTAACCCTTGGAAGTTGGTTCCAGATCCTAGCTGCCCTGACTGTGAAGTAGTGCTTTCTAATGTCTAGTCTAAACCTACTCTCTAGCAATGTATGGCCATTATTCCTTGTTACTCCAGGAGGTGCTCGGGGGAACAAATTCTCTCCCAAACCCCACTGGTCCCCCCTAGTAAGTTTATAGATGGCCACCAGGTCCCCCCTCAGCTTTCTCTTGTGAAGGCTGAACAGGTTCAGGTCCTATAGCCTCTTCTCATAGGGTCTGCCCTCATGTCCCCAGATCATGAGAGTGGCCCTCCTCTGGACCCTTTCAATGCTGTCCAGAACCCTCCTGAAGTGTGGTGCCCAGAACTGGATGCAGTACTCCAGCTGTGGCCTGACCAGTGTTGCCTAGGGGGGGAGGATCACCTCCTTGGACCTGCTCGTGCATCTATGTATGCGGGACAAGGTAGAGTTAGCCCTACTGACTGTGTTCTCGCATTGTTGGCCCATGTTCATCTTGGAGTCAATAATGGCTCCAAGATCTCTTTCTGCCACCATGGTTTCAAGAAGGGAGTTTACCAGCCTATAAACATGCTGCTGGTTCCTACTGCCCAAGAGCAGCACCCTGCACTTGTCAGTATTGGATCCCATCCTATTTTTATTTGCCCACCCCTGTAACCTGTCCAGGTCCTGCTGTAATCTGTCCTTCCCTTCTGGTCTGACCACCTCACCCCAAATCTTGGTGTTGTCTGTGAATTTAAACAGGATGCTCTTCACTCCATCGTCCAAGTCGCTAATAAAGAAATTGAACAGTGCGGGCCCAAGGACTGAGCCCTGGGGGACCTCACTGCCCACTTCCCTCCAGGTCGAAAATGACCCGTCCACCACCACTCTCTGAGTATGACCCCTCAGCCAATTTGCAATCCATCTGACTGTGTAGGCATTAATGCCACAGTCACCTAGCTTTTTAATGAGAATGGGGTGGGAGACTGTCAAAGGTCTTCCTGAAGCCCAGAAAGACTACATCCACTGTGACACCTGCATCCAGTGATTTTGTGACCTGATCGTAGAAGGCAATCAGGTTGGTCTGACAGGACCTGCTCCTAATGAACCCATGCTAGTTGCCCTTGAGCATCATCTCTGCTGCTGGACCATCACAGATGTGCTCCTTGATAATCTTCTCAAAGAGCTTCCTCAGGATTGAAGTAAAACTAATGGGCCTATAGTTGCCCCGGTCCTCCCTCTTTCCTTTTTTAAAGATGGGGCCACATTGGCCCTCTTCCAGTTGTATGGCACCTGGCCAGAGCACCACAAGTGCTCAGAAAGTCACCAGGTGCCCTGCAATAACCTCTGCCAATTCCCTCAACACCCTGGGGTGTTGACACAATTAGCATTAAAGAAAGGTTGCCACAGGGTCCCAAAGTGAGCCTTAGCTTGCTTTAGTCAGCACATCCCTCCTATATCCAGCTGACTCCAGTCCTGCCCCTCAAGCATGAAGTGGGGGCCCTCCTGGCCTCGGGGCCTAGTTGTCCTAGGGGCTATTTGTAGCCTCTGTCCTCCGCTGTAGCCACACCCATGCCTCACAGATGATACTTGATCACTTTGGAGGGCCCCCTTGTCCCTCAAACCTTTCCTGGAGCTTTCCTGGCTTCAGCCCTCTTTCTCTGACTGTGCCCCCTCAGCCTAGGTCCAGTGCCCCAGATGTTGGCTTCTGGGCTGCAGCCCCACCTCGTCCTTCTCTGGCTCTGGGTCCCTGGCCTTTATCTCACCCTTCTGAGGATTGTCAGCCCCCTGGGGTCCCTGGCTCAGATAAGGCTTCTTGCATACTATACACAGGCCAGGATGTTCTTGTGCCACCCCTGACCCCTACAGGGGTCTATGTGGGGTGCCTCTCAGGCACCCATTTGGCCTCCATACTGCTCTGTAGCCACAACCTAGTACTATGATTTCATATCCACAATGTAAATACAAGTGAGTGTTTTGCAACTAAAAACCTACCCAGCTCAGGATCATTGCCTCACTACAGGACTTAAATTCCTCTTGGCTCCCTTCTGGCAGCTCTGTGGAACAGCTCATATACCTGCCAGCCTATCAGCTACAGGTATTGGAGCGCCTCTCCCTCCCCACGAGTAGGGCCAGACTGTCTGCTTGGGCTCAGGCACTGAACTCATGGGCTCCTACAGATGTGCATGGGGCCTACTCCAATGTGCTAGAAATCCAGCACATTATAGCAGACCCAATTGTCTGCTAGAACACAGAAACTGATGGTCTCCAGCAGTCTTTCACATCATGTGTATCAGCATCTCCCTGCATCCCCACACTGAAACAATGTCGGTGGGGTGCTTTGAAATAAAACACATTTCATGAGCTTTAGTTCAAAGTACCCTGCCACCATTTTTTTAGCGCGGGGATACATAGGTATGCTGATACATGTGACATGTGGCTGCTTTTAATTAGTGTGGCTGACTAATTAAAGTGCTGGCACAGCATTCCAGAGCATGTGTAAAAATGCCTCATGTGCCTCCAAAGTCCTACCACTTCCTGTCAGGTGGCTGTCCAACCACATGCAGGGGTTTTCATTTAGCCCTGATGGCTTGCTTGCTTTCCTTTACTGCAGCTTATCCCAGCTGCCTGCACTTGTTACTGTGGTACCTGGAGGCCTGCTCCTGGGCTGCTTATTACAGTGCATCTAGCTTCCCACAGCTAGCTTAGGCTGCTGCACTTTTCCTATAAAGTAATGAGAGCCTCTGGCTCCCTATTACACCAAGTCATCTGTTTAGGTGCCTTAGTCTCATCCTTTTCTTTTGCATTTCATTCCTAACTAATTTAGGTGGCTTCTTGTACAAATGATTTTAGAATATCTTTTCTTTGGGCATGTACCTTATGAGAAGAGAATAAATTTATGAGAGGAGACTAAAGAGCTTAGCTTATTTACTCTAGCAAAAGGAAAGCTGAAAATTGTTATGAGTGTTCTCTATGGGTATATCAGAGGTGAAAACATTGGGGAAGGAAGAGGAACTGTTTAAATTAAAGGATAATTCTGGCACAAGATCAGATGGGTATAAACTGGCCTTGAATACATTTTAGGTTTTAAATCAGAAGCCAGTTTCTCAAAGGAATGAGTTTCCAGAACAGCTGTTCTGGCAGGTCATGTCAGACCTGCTGTTCTGGCAGGTCAGATCTATAGTTTTCTGAATCTGAAAAAAAAAATGGAGGGAATTCAGGGTTATTTTATAAAAAAACTAAGTGTCAGTTTTGGGAAAATACAGAACCTACAAGATTGAAATAACGCATTACAAAAAATAGAATATATGCTTTAAGTCATGATCTTTGGGCACCATTAAAACTTGTGAAGTATAATATAGTGATTCACAAGTGAAACAGTTAAGTCCATGTATAGAAATACTTACTATCCTTATGTGTATAATTACATTAATCTATACTTTGCTTTTACATTGTTCTTTGAAGAGCCATTTAAAAAATATCAATATTGTAGTGTCTGAACTTCAGTCCTCTCTACACCTTACAGGTATTGTGCAGTTAACTGGTTAATTGTGTATTTACCAAGACCAGCTACAGGTACAAAGTACTTATTACACCATAAACAGATCCAAACACTATAAAGTTAGACTTTGAAAATATATAACTTTATAGCTGGTTACTATCCAGCTTTAATTTGAATGTGTTGCAGGTTCTCCCCTGTGGCTGGGAGTCCCATTAGCTGACTGGGCTTTCAGCCGCAGAGGATGCCATGCCCACCTAGGAGGAGTCCTGCAATTGAGTGGACTCTTAGCCTCAGCAGTGACCAGGAGCTGCAGATTCTAGGTCAGGGGTGGGCAAAATACAGCCCATGGGCCAGATCTGGCCCGCGAGGCCATTCTGTTCGGCCCGTGGGGCCCTAAAAAATGTAGAAAATTAATATTTCTCTCCCCTTGGTTCCTGTCAAAAATGACAGGAACCAAGGGCAGTAGGACTCAGGGGAAGCCCAGTGGGGACCACCTGGCCCCATCACCCCAGCCAGAAGCCCCTGCCAGGGCTTCTGGCCTGGGAGCACGTGGCTGCCCTGCACCAGAACCACAGGTAAGAAGGGCGGGGGGACCCCAGGCAGGGAAGGAGCATGGGGGAGGAAGGAGCCCCTTCCCCGCCCCATGGCCAGTGCCCCTTGCTGAAGCTGCTTGCAGCCTGCATGGGGCTGCCTGTGCCTGCTCCAGACAGCCCTGTGGGCTGCAAACAGCTGCAGCAGGGAGCACTGGCCATGGGGTGGAGGAGGGCTCACTTTTCCCCCTGTGCTCAGCTCTTCCCTGGGCTCCTTCCCTGTGTAGAGAAAAGCGGGCCCTTGCCTACCTCATGGCCGGTGCTCCCTGCTGCAGGTGCTTGCAGCCCACATGGGGCTGTCTGGAGCAGGCACAGGCAGTCCCAGGCCGACTGTGAGCAGCTGCAGTGTGGGGCGTCGAGCATGGGGCAGGCAAGGGGCTACTGCCCCGCGCTCAGCACCACCTTGTAACCTGTCCCCCCTGCCAGGCTGGCAGCAGGGCTGGGTTACAAGCTGGTGCTGAGCGCAGGGAAGAGCAGCCCCTTGCTCACTGTGTGGCCTGTGTCCCATGCTGCAGCCACTTGCAGCCCACATGGGGCTGCCTGTGTCTGCTCCAGACAGCCCTGTGCAGGCTGCAAGCAGCTGCAGCAGGGAGCACCAGATATGGGGTGGGCGAGGGGCCACTTTTCCCCACGCTCAGCACCAGCGTCTTCCCTGCTGGCAAGCAGGGGGTCAGGACTGTGTGCTGCCCCTGCCTGTACTGTGGGGCAAGGGAGCACTGGGTGTGAGTGGGCAGGGAGCCAGTGGGAACACAGGGCCCACACCACTGCCCCAGGGCTAGTGCCGGTGGGGTCCAGAGCAGGGTGGCAGGAGTGCGGGGTCCCAGCTGGCAGGGGCTCTGTGAAGCTGGGCCAGCTCCCTTCTCTCCCTGCTGGTGCAGCCCAGCCTGGCTCCACAGAACCCTGCCAGCCTGTGCCCTG
>NW_017728886.1:225026904-225028423 GCF_001723895.1 Crocodylus porosus
CACTTGTGAGGGTGTGTGGTGGCCCCTGCCATTGGGAGACAACAGCCCCCGTCATTGGGAGACATACTCCTGGGGCTAGGATACCATAATTGCTGTGATCTCCCAGGTGCATGGGGCTTCACATAATCCCTCTGGCTGGGAGATCACAGTTCCTGAGATTTCAAAGCCACAGAGGGCCCCATGGCTGGGAGATTGCAGCAGGTTCCTCTTAGCTAAGGGAGCTCCCAACCTTGCTTCTTGCTAGTGCAGGTGGATCCCATGATTGGGTCCCCCCTGCACCATCAATGAAACACCATGGAATCTAATGCATGATCCTACAATCATGCCTTTTGCCATGCACATGAGGCATGGCAGGAGGCACGATGGTGTGGATTGTGTATTAGATCCCATTGCACCTTTACCTGCACATGTAGATGGCCCTCAGTGTTTTCAGTACTGAAGTATTTTTTTTGGAAGAATGAGGAATGGAAGTTCTATAAAATAAAAATCAGATTTTGTCAACACTTTGCATTTCAAGATTTTCAGGAAATTTTGAAACATGTTTTGTTTCTATTTCAGTAGGAAAATATTTTTAAATTTCATATAAAGTAATAATTCTAAAAAGAGTTTTGAACAGTTTTTAAATTTTTAAATGTTTTAATTTTAAAAATCTCTTTTGAAATCCTTAATGTTATTATTTACATTTAAAGCATTTTCCTTGTTTATCTTTTAGTTCATGCACTACTTTGTGTACCAGTTATTAGAATCATATCAGACAGAGAAGTTTTGGTTTGAATGGCTGCTAATTCTAGTAAGCTGCAGCAATACAAGGAGAGAAGAGTAAAAAGCATGTTTTCAGTACCATTAAGAAACATTGTACAGCTTTGGTACCTCATTTTAATTTACTCATTGATTGTAATAGCCAGTGGAAAAAGGCTAGTGCATATAAATCATGGCTTAAGATTTTGGTTGTAATAAACAGCTTTTCACATTTGGTTTTGAGACTTTGAGGCTAATGTGTAACTGGTTCAATTAAGAGAGATTTTAATAACTAGCAGTCACTGTAGTGAATGGTGTTGTATAATATAAAATAATACGAAAATAAAAATAAATGAAAACTTATAGAATAAAATATCATTCAAAATAATTTTTCAAAATTCTGAAACAATTTTTTACATATTTCCAAAATGAAATTTTTTTAATTTTTTTTTTAAATATTGAATTTTTTTCCTTGGGAATTTTCAGTGCAATGATATACTTTATTAAATATTTCAGTTTTGGGGAACTATCAGTAGAAAAAAATAAGGCTGCTAGAACTTAGTTACTTATTTCCAACTACTTTTTTCTTCTGTTAATTTTTCCACATTTTTGTTTGTGCTTGTTAATAGTGATTTCACATTTTAATTATTTTTGGAGTATTTTATACTTTGAATTTGTTATATGATGATAATTGTCCTGCACTTAATGCTTTTTTGTTTAATTCTGATTAGCTACATAAGTCATGTGGTCTTGTTTCTTCTTGATTTAATCAAAATGAACC
>NW_017728886.1:225029298-225032296 GCF_001723895.1 Crocodylus porosus
ATAATTTGGTATTTTTCTGGTTCTGAGATGGCAAAACCCCTTGCTGAAAGGAGTATTTTCGGGAGCAAGGGGTGGGACTTCTGGTTGCAAAGGTTAGGGGTTAAGGAATGGGACTTCTGGTCCCAAGATGGTGACCAGGGGGTGGGGCACCTGTCAAGGGGCAGGGCTACCCATGTGGCCCTTGACAGCTTGCCAAAAATCGGTAAGCAGCCCTCTTCCCAAAATAATTGCCAACCCCTAGTTTAGATCTTTTCCTGTCTGTTTCACCAGTTCATCATTCTTAGAAAAAATTGGTTGCTGTAAGTGGATAGAGGTAGAATTCTGAGTTAATTTTCTCTTCTTACACTCACACAAGGCTAACATTTGTGCCCTTGCACTCCTCACTGCCAGTAGTATAGTTAGGTCCTATTCTAGTTCATTAGTGCCTGGTTTAAAACTATTAGAAATCAATGTGAGTCTTGCTTTTACATCAGGAATTTGGCAAAGAGAATGTGAACCGTGACCATCTGCTAGTTCCCCACTTTCTATGTAATGTTCACACTCATTTGAAAATACTGAAAAGAGCTGAGGGGCGGGGGCATAGCCCCGTGGGGGGGTCCTGCCATGTCTTGATGTTAAAGGATTTATACCGGGAGTGTGCAACTTAAACACCACTGGACAATGAGGTACTGATCACTTCCCTGGAGTATCAGTTACTACAGAAGCATTATTGTTGACTATAAAGACAACAACAATCTTTTTGTGAATAGTATAGCTCTTAGAGCAATTGGAATCTTGGATATTTGACCTACTATCCCCTTTAATTAACACTTCAAAAAGTGCCATTTAAAGACTGTTGTGGGACTATGTAAAGCAACGTTATTCTTGGTATGTTACCATGTTATAACTGTTGTTTCCAAAAGTGAAGCTTTCCAAGGGTTTAGAAAGAATTATCAAGGACAGGTTGCCTTGACAAGGAAAAATACATTTTCTGACTTAACTAACAAAGGTAGGTGAAAACTCCTTGGGCGTGTCCACACAGGCAGGCATGTGCACTTGCGGCAGCTCAAATGAAAGGAGTGCAAATTTGAGCCGGGGTTTTTGCCTCAGTGCACGTGCTCAGACATGCACTTTGTTGTAGAGCAAATTGTGCCACTTGGGGCAAAATAACCCTGCCTGGCTCCTCCTGGATCTGCAGCCAGGGGAAGCTAGAGCCCAGGACCAGCACCTGTACAATCCCCAGCAGTATAAAAAGCTGCCCTGTCCTGGCCCCATCAGTAAAAAAAAAGCTGCCCTGGCAAGTAGCTCAGGGCTACTCACTCTCAGGAGCTTCTGGGGCCCAGCCAATTGGTACCTGGGGACACTACCGCTTGTGCCAGCTGGACTGCTAAAGCAGCCCTGATTGTTCCCTGCACCCTTTACCCACTGCAGCAGGCTGGCAGTGGGGCTGCTGCCTGGCTGTAACCTGCTGCGCACCTGCCAGACCTGGGTGAGGCATCTGCCTGCCTGTGGGCTGTGGCTACAGAGTTGGCCTCTGTGCAGCACTACTGCCATGTGTGCCCCCTGCCTGGCCATCTGGGCAACTATCACCCAGAAGATGTTCTGGGTGTGGTGATCTGCTTTGAACTGTCAAAGCATGTCCTCCTGGTCCCAATTGGCCAGGAGGTCTGCCACAGCCAGATAGGTCCAAAGTGCCAGCCTGGGAGCAGGCAGGGTCCTGCCACTGGCCCCCAGCAGGAATTTTGGTGTTCTGGAAAATCCCTGATAAAAAAATCCCAAAGTCACTCTGTAAAATATCTCCAAATCCATGTTCCTCCTCAAGTAAAATAAAAGACCACTATAAAGAGAGAGATAGTGTGACAGGGAGACAGCGATCAGTTGGGCAATGTTTTATTGATATATTGTCATAGTACACACGGGTGCCCTGCGCCTAAAAGCAGAAAGGGCAGGAGAGACCCCTAGTGGTGAGAAGGGGGAGGTTCAACTGCCAGTCACCAGGGCAGCACAGGTGCTGGTCGCCAGGGAAACCAAGGGGGCCAGCTGACAGGAAGGGGCAGGGTTTGATCCCTTCTTAAGCCCAAACATAAGGCAGGAGAGCAGTTCCTTCTCTGGTAGCCAAGGAGTGAGGAGCTCAGCCAGTGCGGAGAGAAGGCCAAGGTTTGGCTGCATGGGTATCTGCAGGTTGTTGATTTTTTCCTGGTAGGGATTAACTGTTGTACCGGATGGTTTAACTTTACGTTATAGCCCAGGGGCTTTATGTTTTGTGTTTATTGTTAAACCAGAGGACTGCGTGAGGCTATTAGGGGTGGGGGAGGCCTCATAGGGACACCATGATAACGTGGGGTTTCCTGGTGCCGGAGAGGGTGCAGCATTGTTTGGGGGTGCATTGGCCCCAGCCCTGTAGCGAGAGGGGGCAGTAGGGAGCATCCCCAGAGTGAGAGGGGCAGTGAGGAGCCCTGAGCTAGGAGGCAGAGAGGAGCCCCGGAGCGGGAGGGGGCAGAGAGGGGCCCCAGAAATAAAGAAGAGGGCCAAGGCATAGGGCAAACCATGTCAAGTACCATCTGCAAGGCTTGGGCTACGGTGTAGGGGAGGAAAAGGAGCCACAGGTAGTGCCCCCTGACATTGGTCATATAAAATGGGCAGCCTCCCGCTAATTACATCACTCAATCAATTAAGATCAAGGCATGGCAGGAAAGTAAGCAGGCGGTTAGCCCAAGACAGGAAGGCGGAGCCACTAACAGAAAGGCTTCAGAGCGCTAGACCTGTCACATATATCTATAGTGTTAAAGCAATTTGGAAGACTACCAGTGTCTCTATCATAATAATAAAAAAGTGAACTCTAAATGCATGTTTCATGAATTCATGAATATGTGAATATATATTTTGCTACCCCCCACAAGAACTACAGCCTGCCCCCCACAGGGGTTACAGCCCCCCACAGGGGCTACAACCCCCCAACAGGGGCCAGGGCCCCGCCACAGGAGCTATGCCCCCAACCCACAGGGGCTGCAGCCCCCCA
>NW_017728886.1:225034574-225041116 GCF_001723895.1 Crocodylus porosus
TTATCTTGCTGGGATCCTGTGATCCCAGCTGACTTCCTGCCCTTTGGTTGGGGGGCTGGACTCGATGATCTTCCGAGGTCCCTTCCAGCCCTAATGTCTGTGAAGTCTATGAAATCTATGACATGCAGTGTTAGAAGGGACCTGCTTATAATTTTTCGTTTCTTGCCAACTCAAGAATTTTAGTATATTGATAATCTGCAAGCTTTTTACTGACAGCCAAACTTATTTTTACTGACACATTTTTACTGATATAAATTTTAACTATTGTAAATATAAGTCTTCTTCCAAGCCCTGCCCTGCTGCGAGGCCTCAGTTAGAAGGTCTGGGTTCAAATTTAGGGGTTAACCATAGTAAAAAATAAGTTTAAATGTTTGGTTGTCAGTAAAAAGTTTGCACTAAAAATAATTTTCTTGGGTTGGCAACACTGCTTGACTGCAGTGATGGTTTTACTCTGTGCTGCCCTCTGTCCCTCCAGGGGTCCTCTACTCACCCCCATACCCTGATGCCCCCCGACTACAACCTGCATTATGCTGTTCCCTGCACCAGCCCCATTCCCCTCTCCCCTCTTGACATGGACCCCCAAAGATGCTTACCTGCAACCCAGCAGCATTACAGGCAGCCTGGGATGCAGCAACAGCAGCAGCAGCACATGGAAGAAAGAACACTCCCTGCAGGGTGCCACACTCTTGTTTGGACACCAGGTGATGCTGCTGTGCTCTGTTTGTCAGATCTTCAGTCAAGCTGCAGTTGCTTATTGTTTTTACTGATGGCTAACATTTTTTTAGAGACTTTACAGACATCCTTTTCTAGCTTGATTAAAATTTTTCTTTTTACTGGCAGTAAGAAAATTTACTGACAGTTGGCAGCTCCGCTGTGGATGCAAGAGGTATCATTCTCTACTCTGCAGACTTAGGAGAAAAGGCCATAGGAAAATAAATTCCTCCCCTTCTGGGAGGAAAAAATGTAACTGAGCTTCCTAGCAGCTTCAGTAACTGCCTCTAACACTGCTGAAAATATAGCAGCTTCATAGCAAATATTAATATAGTAGAAGTCATGAAGCATGAAGTCAACATTTTTAAGTTTAATCCAGCAGGTCATCTGAGAAGTTTAAGGACTGTGAAATGTAATTATGTCTGTTTTGACCAAGATTATTGCTATTGAAGATAATTTTTGTCTTAGAATTACTTCTTATAATACCTCTTCACATCTAGTTCACAGCCCTCTGAGTGGACCATTTGCATTTGCGGGGGGGGGGTTCCTCAGATATTAAGCTTAACCTGTATCTGCCTCTTCCTTAGACCTGAGATAGGGCACCTGATGCCTGATAGCTTGCTGAACAAATCTTCCAATTATACAGATGATCTAATAAAACAGGTTGTCAACCAGGGGTACACATACCCCTGGGGGTACTTGGGAAGGCCCCAGGGATTACTCAGTAGTGGCACGGAGAAGTGCAGGTACTTGGGAAGTGGCAGCACAGGGGGTGAGACTGCCATCACCGTCCATCACTCCATGCCACTGCCAGCATGCATAGCTGGTAGCGCAGAGAAGCAGGGATACTTGGGCTCAGGAAAGTTGCGCAGGGCAGGGCTGCTGCCACCATCCATCACTCTGTGCCGCCACCAGGCACCACTTTCCTGCATTCAAGTATCCCCGCTTCTCTATGCCACCGACTTCGTGTGCAGCCAGCCGTGAGCACCCTCTCCTCTCCCTCCCAGCACGTGGCAGCAGTGCTGAGTGTGTAGATAGGGGTGGCTGCCATGTGTGTGCTCCCTGTGGTGCCACTGTGTGCCAAGGGGGGATAGGGTGCTGATGGCTGGCTGGATGCAAAGCCGGTGGTGTGGAGAAGTGGGGATACTTGGGCATGGGAAAGCAGCACCCGGCGGTGACACGGAGTGTATAGAAGGTGTTGGCAATCACATGCCAGCTTCACATCTGTCTGTCTGTCAGCAGCCCTCCCAGTGTCTGTCAGCACACCCGCCACCCCCTGCTCTGCATCTGGAAAGGGTACCCGCCAGAAGGCGTACCCTGCTTAAAAAAGGTTGAAAACCTCTGGAATAAAAGATCACAATCCTTGCCTCTCATAAATTGACAATAATAGTTTCCAATTAAAGAATCTCAAAATAAAGGAAAGGAGGATTAGAAACATCCACAGAATCCCAAAAGGATAAAGATAGACTTTGAAGCATTTCCATTAAAATGAACAAAAATACCTTTTATTAGTGGGTACTACTCACATTTTTTTGAAGATGGAGATATCACATAACACAGAAAGTAATAATGCTGTAATGGATTGAAAACTCATTTTGTTCACCATGGGTTCTAGATGAGTGAAGAATAGACAGTAACCTTACTGCCAGAAATGGTTCGTGTGGAAAACTTTCAGTTCAAGGATCCTATGTACACCCCACTCTACATAGATAGGATAACTGAAAAGACTGTGCAACCAGCAAATAATTGAGCACCATTTTGACAATGCTCTTCATGTTTCTCACCAGTGAGATTGTGTAGAAAGATCTCCTTAAGAGGTAGATGGGATATGTCCTCTCACTAGGACTTATCCTGTTGAAAATCCTGCCCTTGTTTCCCAAGGAAATGGGACCATTTATTATCAACCTGATTGGTCCAATGGATACCTAATTGACCATTGCTAAGACATTGTTTATCAAAAGCAAAATGGTCTGGGAAATTTATACCTGGACTCACCTCCTGTGGTCATTACATCTGTTTAGTGCCATAGGATCATGTGACTGGCATCTGTGGGAAAGATCTTTGGACAGTTCTTTGACTGGAAGTTATATGAAATGATCTCTGGCTCACCTTTACATTGGAGATAAGATGGCATTTAGAGGGTCTGTGGTCTTTAGTGTTCAATGCAGTGGAGATGGATACTGTAGAACATTTTGGAAGGACTGTGTTTGAAATCTGTTGGATATTACCTTATCTCATATTACCCCACATGAAACTTGCATTCCAAAAAGTTTTCATAACACTTCACCTGTTAAGAAGCAGTGGCTACATGCCTGTTTGATTAGTGTGTAGAGTCTCATCTGATAGAAATGCTTTGTGTATTTTGCCTTTTATTGCAACATCCCCAGTTTACACTTGTTGGATAGTGTGAATTAGAATAAATTGTTTTTTTCTGATAGAGAGAAGTTGTAGAAATAACAGTGTTAAACTCTAAATAGCGTGACCCTAATCCTCAATGAAAAAAGGTAAGGGCGGGATAAAGGCAGCTTTATGACACTCTTATACTCCATCTTTTCACTTCCACCTCCCAGATTCTGAGTTTTATTTGAACCACAGAAAAACTTAAAGTGCCTTGAACACAGCCCTAAGTTATAGTTGAAGCAGTATTGCTGGCCTCTATTGACAATCAAGGATCAATCAAATATAGGTGAACGCTGGCTACTCTTTCCACTTGACTTGCCCTAATATATCAGGTCTTCTAGTTACTATGATGCATGTGGCACTGCGATGACAGTATACATTGTGTAAGGATCTTCCCAAGCCAGGTGAATTCTGAGATAATAGCCTCAGTTGTAGTTTTTCCATAAGGATGGCAGACACTAGAGTAGGATGAAAGATCAGGTTGTTTTTCTTAGCTCTATCTTTAGACTTCAGCTTGCTCAAATGGGGATCTCCACAAGCAAGCACCAGCTGTGTACAGACAGTCCTCGGACTTACGACATAATCAGTTCCTGAAAACCATGTTGTGGCAGGACACTGTTGGTGCCTTCCATTTTAAGGGCTGGAGCAGGCAGCAGCCAGGTGCTTAAGTATGGTGGCCATTTTGAGACCCTGGATATATATATAGGGTGAAGCAGCAGTTTGCTGCTGGCAACTGTGAGAGAGACATCAGCTGGTGGAATTGAGGCTTAGGAATATCTATGAGGTAAGGATAAGAGCTTATGAGGATGGTTTGGAGGCTCTTGGTCCTGGGAATTACCTAAAACTACACCCTGCCAGGGATGGGTGGCCTAGTGGGGCTTTTAGTGGTATGGGACCCCCCCTAGGAAATGCCAGGCCAGCTACCACCCTGATGAAAGGTGGGTTGGTATGCCTTAATAACCCCAGCTCCCACATAGTAGGGCTTGAGAAGGTGGGCCTGTGTTACAGAGTGTGGGCTAGATGCTCAGAAGCCTGACTTGAGGCACCCTCAACTGGTCAATGCTGGGGCCAGGACCAGAAGGATCAAAAGGGCAAGGGGCTCACTGAGGGGGATGCTAAAAGCCGAGGGCCTAGGGTTCTGATTGGCTTTGGAGGTGAGGCCAAGGCCTGTGTGGCCAAAGGTCCCAGAGAGGCCACACCCGAGAGCGTTACACAAATTGCCAATTGCTCAAATCATGAGTGAGACTTATAAAAGGGGATAAGGCAAGGTGCCTCGTTTATTGATTACATGAGTCAGAGAGGTTCAGACATACCATTCATACAAACGCACACAAGCCATCATACACATCATTGCACACAGGCATACACATACATAAAACAACCATTTCATTCACACATCTACCAGATTTAGTTACCAGCAATAGTTGCTCAATATCAGCCGAGGGTGGCCAACCTGGGCTTATTGAGTAGATGATGATGATTTGAAGATAGCAGATTTGAATATAACAGCTGGAGCTGGGTGAACAGATGCATCTGTGCTCTGATGAAACAGCAGTAGAGAAAGAGACTCACCCAACTTGGCATTTTCAAAGTGTTCTTTTATAGGGATTGGCATCCTTTGTTTCACTACTTCGGGGTTTTTCCATACCCAGCTTCTGTTTTTGCGGTTGTTCTTCTTTTGTCTTCAGCTTATCTTAGCTTTGGAGTGTTTTTGCTTCCTACATGGCAACATTTCCTCTTCTGTTATCTCCTTTGTGCCCTCGAGCTTCAAAGGGATTCTTCAGCCATTTGTTAGTTACTGGCTGATAATTTACACATCTGACACCTTGTTTGCTTACATAAACAGTTAAATCTTCTTTTCCTGCCTCTATGCCATTCTGTCACCATTCACATTTTTACACACATCTATACATAAAGGCTATGCAGAGTTCATTCACTTTTGTCAAGCAGAAGGATACAAAATGGAGTTTTCAAGTTGCTTACAGGACAAGACTAACATAGTTATATTTTACTATTATTTTACTCTATGGTAACATTAGCTACATGGATTCATAGATTGTAAGTTTGGAAGGGACCACAATGGATCATCATGTCTAACTCCCTGCCCCCATCAGGAAAGAGGACCGAAGTCAGACGACCCTAGCCAGGTGACTGTCAAGCCTCCTCTTGAAGACCTTCAAGTTAGGGGATAGCACCACCTCTCTTGGAAGCCCATTCCAGATTCTGACCACCCTTACTGTAAAACATTTCTTCCTAATGTCTAACCTAAATCTACTGTCCACTAGTTTGCACCCATTATTCCTAGTTATTCCCTGGGGTGCTCTGGTAATAGTGCATCATCAATTCCCTGTTGTCTTCCCTTGATAAACTTAATAGGCAGCTACTAGGTCGCCCCATAGACATCTCTTGTGAAGGCTGAAGAGATTCAGATCTCTCAACCTCCCTTTTTAGGGTCTTTCACAGAAGTCACTAATCTCATGAGTGGCCCTCCTCTGAACCCTCTCCAGATTCTCTGTGCCCCTCTTGAAGTGCAGCGCCTAAAACTGGACACAGTACTCCAACTGTGGCCTGGCCAATGTTGCATAGAGGGGGAGCATCACCTCCCTTGATATGCTGATCATGCATCTGCTCATACACAACAAGTGCGATTGCCTTTGTTGCTGGCCTCGTTACACTGCTGGCTCATGTTCATCTTGGAGTCAGCTATAACTCCAAGATCTCTCACAGCTTCTAAGCTGCTGAGGAGGGCATCCCCCAACCTATAGGTGTGCTGGTTTTCCTCCATCACAGGTGGAGTACCTCTCTCCCTACCCTCCGGTGTGTTAACTTTTCCCCATAACTTGGTATCATCTGTTAACTTGAAGAGGGAGCTCTCTGCACCCTCATCCAAATCACTGGTGAAGATATTAAATAACACTGGTCCAAGGACCAAACCCTGCAGGACCCCACTGCACACCTTCTTCCAGGTCGAGAATGACCCATCCACCACCACTCTCTGGGTGCGGTCCCTAAGCCAATTGGCCACCCACCTGACTCTTTAGGTGTCCACTCCACAGCCTGCTAACTTCCCTATGAGAATAGGATGTGAAACTGTGTTGAAGGTCTTCCTAAAATCCAGGTAGATAACATCAGCCTGGGCTCTTATGTCAAGGCAGTGTGTGACTTGGTCATAAAAGGCTGTAAGGTTTGTCAGGCAGGATCTACCTGTGACAAACCCATGTTGTTTCCTTTGAGCATCATTTCCCCTGCTGGGCCTTCACAAATGCGCTCTTTGATTTTTTTTCCAGTATGTTCCCAAGGATGGAGGTAAGACTGACTGGCCTAAAGTTACCCGGCTCATCCCTTCTCCCCTTCTTAAACATGGCCACCCTGTTGGCCCTTTTCCAGCCCTCAGGGATCTGGCCAGAGCACCATGAGTGTTTCATAGTTTC
>NW_017728886.1:225042125-225043475 GCF_001723895.1 Crocodylus porosus
TGTTGGTTGCCCCTAAGCATGAAATCCCCTGCTGGCCCCTCCTGGATGTGTGCCAGCATATTTTTCTCAAACAGCTTGCCTAGGACCAAGGTAAGACTAACTGGCCTATAGTTTCCAGGGTCCTCCTTCTTACTTTTTTTGAAGATTGGAACAACGTTGGCCCTCTTCCAGTACTCTGGCACCACTCCAGAGCACCATGAGTGCTCATAAAGCCGTGCCAGGGGTCCTGCAATGACCTCAGCCAATTCCTTTAGTACTCTAGGGTAGAGATCGTCTGGATCAGCTGACTTGAATATGTCCAATTCCTCCAGAAGTTCCCTAACTAGTTCCTCACTAACCCTTGGCTTAGGTGTGCCTCTCCTGGGGCCTGAGGGGGGCCCAGCAGGGAGGTGACTGTTCCGGTCCCTGCTTAGGAAGATGGAGGCAAAGAAATCATTAAACATGTTGGCTTTGTCGTTTTGGTGTGACGAACAAATTTCCTAACGTGTCCTGCAGGGGCCCTACATTACCCGGAACCTTCTTTTTACCCCCTATGTATTTAAAGAAGGACTTCTTATTGTCCATCATTGGAATGGCTGGATGAGTACAAGTCAGCTGGCCCAGGTGATCTCCATCCACGGGTGCTGAAGGAATTGGCCAGTGTCATAGCTGAGCCACTGGCATGGCTGTTTGATATTATAAACATTGTAAGTGCCGTTCATTGTAATCAACATGCCCTATTCTGGGTGTGTTTCTGTCTGCAAAGCGATCCTAGGAAATTTTCTGTAAGTTCCAGTAAAGGTGGTGGAGGTGGGCAGTAGTGTAACTAAGGTCGCATTATCAACTTCGTTGGGTGGGGAGGGAGAGAAAAATAATAAGTATCACTCCAGCTGCACTGACAGCCAGAACTCACTGCTTCCCCGTGCATCACTGCTGCTCAGGTGCCTAGCTGCTGTTATACCTTTTCAGATAGGCTTCTGCACAATCAGATAAATTCAGGAATTCAACTCTAGCCAGGAGTTGCTGATGTGTTTCAAGTGTTTTTATGTTGAATTTAAATTTTCTTCCTTGTTTGTTTAGGCTCTTCAGGTTGAGGTTGATTCTGACCTCTTAAAAACTTTCAGAGATTAGAGAAGCATAGTTTGTTCCCTGTTGATTGTTATTTATCATTAATAAACAAATGATGATATTTGGGCTTTGAGACCTGATTAGGTGCTTCTAATTGCTAGTAAGTGGTACAAGGATAGGTGGGTGAGCAGGGCATGAGTCCCAGATGCTGCTTAACAGCGATGGAGGATGCCAGACTGGAGCATGGGGTGCCTCACCCTCCTAGCCCCCAGTTTTCCTAAACCCAACAGTAAGCAGGGACAG
>NW_017728886.1:225044345-225046246 GCF_001723895.1 Crocodylus porosus
TTCTTTGCTGACAAAAAGAAAACATGTCCTGAAAAGTAAAATGGCAATTAATGGAGATTTTGCAAATGAAAAATGTTATATTGTACCATTATACAAACCAATATATATAATATATTCTGTAATATCACAGTGTATTTCTATCCCTCCTATAAGGGTGATATAATTTCTCAGACACTGGATGATATCTTGGCTAATAACCAATGTGATACTCTAATGTATTGCAAATAGCAAAAAGTTAAATTTACAGGATGGGTGTTAAGCCACTTCAGTGAAGTGTGGCTAATACTGTATAGTGTACAAGAGTATTCTGTCAGTGTGACCCAAGCCTTGTTAAACTTAATTGTAAATGCAAACACTCCTTTTAAGGCATCATTCTTTTGCTTCTGAAGGCAGCTGTTTTTGATTTGCTAAGCAGCAGCTTTATACTTAAAAAGACCAGAGCCTCTTTGTTGAGAATGTGATTTATGCAAGGAGAAAAAGGATGTCAAATTAAGGAGCCCCCCGCCCCCTGCCCCCACCTCCCTTAAAAGAAAATGTTGTTTTATCATTTTTTAGGCAGTTTATAATTAAGAAAACAAACTTCTAATCTCCATTTCTCAGGATTATAGTACTTTATAGTAAAGTACCAGCCTTATCAAAAATGGTTAGTAAATTGGCTCTGTTATTACAAAGAAAAACTTCTTAAAAATAAACATCATGCTTCTCCAAATTGGTTTGATTCTACAGCATTTAAATAAGAAAATACTGTTTTCATTTTTTTTGCTTTTATTTTGATTCTTTTTATTTTGTTTTCAAAATGTTTACTTTAATGTTGAACATGTAACTCTCTTTCAGGAAATAGCTAAGCGTGGACAAGTTGCCAAAGAAGACTTAATTCATGGTTGTAGCTATTATTGCAAGTGGCCAATGCTATATATATCACAGTTAACACCACATTTGCAATGGAAGCAATATCTTGCAGGCCAAGGTTGGTTGGTTTCATTCTATTTTTATTCTGATGCATTGTAGATTTTAAAAAGCAAAAACCCCCCTCCCACCTGTTTTGGAGCTTTTTTTTTTTTTTAGCACAAATGCAATATAGTAATAGATTGTATATCATTGAGGATGATTCCTGTAAGTGAAGATTCCTGTAAGTGTTTGTTTCCTTAAATTGTTTTAGAGTTATTTTTCTTATTAAACTTCTTTAAAGAAGCATGCATAGGCAGAATTTAGAGGCTTCAACATTTAGTCTGTTTATATAAAGACTGCATGATAAAGCTTTTAATCAGCCAGTTTACTGGAGTGAATTGTATCTATAATCTTCATTGAAATAAAAAGACAGTGGCTTTACATGAGTGTTTGATTAATTAGTTGCTAAAAGTGTTAGTTATCTCACTCAGATAGTATTGCCAAGTATCATTTATCAAATGCAACTCCAGCATGTGCAGTGAGATTTACTAGAAGTAGTTGATACAGGGTGGTTAAAAAGTGTCAGATTAACTCCATATATGATATGCAATATCTTCTCATATAAAATCTTTTTCATTTGATTTTATATAACCATTTTGACTGATCTTCTTAAAAATATTTTCTTCAATATGCAATTGTGTATGGATGTATGAATATGCATGAATAGAAATATATTAATAAATTTTTAATTCATGTAGGTATATATATATTACTGTCTTTGGTCATGGTGGACATTTTTAGCAAAGAGATGTCTTGCTTTTATTTAAAATCTTATTGAATTTATATGGCACAGCAGAAATACTCTGCAAAGGATGGCATTGGTAATTTGCCAGAAATCAGTGTGTTGTGTATAGTGTTGCATAAAAATGATTTAGTCTGCAGTTATCTGTTGGGTAACATGTTGAGGCTACTTCTTTTTGTCCTCAGTGACTTCTAGCTGTATCAATATAGTA
>NW_017728886.1:225048654-225059873 GCF_001723895.1 Crocodylus porosus
GTGGAGCAGGTCACCCAGTCTAGCTGAGAAGAGCCTTCTCCCCAGCAGACAGAGGTGGAGGCCATCCCTTTCCAGCAGCTCGCTGCCTCTCTCACCAAAGAGCAGACTGTGGTCATGGAAGCCAAAGCCTTCCCGATGACACCAGTGCTGCAATTTTTGGTTGACTATGTGGATCCTCCTCTCCATCCTCAGCCCATAGCCTGAGACTGGGAGGATCAAAGAAAACACCACCTGTGCCCCCAGACCCTTTAGCCCCACTCCCAAATCCCTGAAGCACCTCACAACCCTGCTAGGAGCACTCTGAGCCATGTCATTGGTGCCCAGATGGATAAGGAGCATGGGATAGTCGGCTGTGGGCTGGAGGAGTTTAGGGATCTTGTCTGCAATGTCACGGATGAGGGCCCCCGGAAAGCAGCAAACTTCCCGGGCTAAGGGGTGGGGCGGCAAATTGCCCCCTCAGGAGGGAGTCTCCCATGACAAACACTTTGCCTTTGGTCTTGGGGAGAGTAGGGACGGCAGCTACAGTGTCCTCTGTGTTGCCTGCGGGAGCTGGCAACTCAGCAGGCTCTGCTGGGGCTGCAAGAGGCTCATACTTGTTGCAAAGCTCCAGCAGGGGAGGGCAGGCCCTGGGGCCCTTGACTACCTTGGTCCAACCCTGTGGTTGGACAGAAGGGGAGGTCCTCGAGTCCTCCCTTGTCCTGGAGGAAGACCATGGTCTACCCTCTGCCTCCCGGGGGAGAAGGGCCTGGCAGTAGGAGTCTATCTCCTGCTCAGTCCCTGATGGCATGCAGTCTCTGGGCTGTGGCCTGGAGCTCCTCCAGCTGGCATGCCAGAGACCCCAGTAGGGAGCAGACCCCACAAGGGGAGGTGGCCATGCTCCCGGGTCCCAGACCCTGAAAAAGGGACAGGCAGCTCCTGCAGTTGAGAGCCAAAGGCTCTGTCTGCATGAAGCCCGGAACCGTGGGCTCCATCTGGGTGGAAATATTAATTTTAGAACATAGTATTATTACTTTCAGGTTACATTTTTACATTCATGGGGACTGATCTACAATCACCTGGCTTACTTTAAGCTTCATGTTTAAAAATTGCATCCTTCTTATTCAGACATTCACTGGTGTCAGGAGCTGCACTAGGAAAGCAATCTAAGTATGTCGGGGGGGCAGGCAAGATTGGGGAGCCTAGTTGGTTTGAGGGGGAGAGGGTTTTGGGCCCAGGTGGTACTGGAGGGGAATGTGGGTCTGCAGACGAGGGGTTGTCCATCAGAAGGTAGAGGGGTAATGGGCTAAAAATCTAGTCAAAGTTGGAGGCAGTAGGAAAAGTGCAGCCCCAGTGCTGGGGTGGGTGGCTAGGCTTTCCTAACCCCAAGGCTAAACTTTGAACATGTACAGACATTCATTAGATTGGGTTAACCTATTCTCGATCTAACTCGGTTCACCTCCCTAGGCCATTTGTACATATCGGCACTTAGATCAACCTAAGCCTAGGTAGTTTGTACATACCCTTAGAGGTCAGGTAGCTCCTGGTATTCATAGTCCATTCACTGTAAACAGCTTTGCAATTCACTGAAGCTGCATACTTAAGATATATATATAGAATCATAGGACCAGGAAAAGGCTGCTCAGACATATCCACCATAATATGGGGATTTAAGGAGAATTGTGAAAATAAAATTAGACTCACCTTCCTTAATTTACGTGTGATTTTATTGTCCCCTCCTATCATTCTAATAGGCCAACGTCAGAGCGCGTCTTCCAGCCAGAGGGACAATACTGATTTCCTTCAGAACCTTTACAATTATTTGAAGTATTGCCTGAAGGTTGTCATTTGAACTAGTGCAAGATTTGACCTCTTTGTGCTAAGAATGATGTCCCCACAATTTTTTCATCTCTACACTGTCCACCTTGCTAATTGGAGATATTCCCATAAACCTCGGTATCTTTTGTTTCCTGTTAAAATGTACACTGTAAAATAAGCTATTACAAAGGAATTGCACTTGATTACAACACTTGACCTTTGCTTTTAGATGATTAATATTAAGAGTACATAAGCAATGGGTCATGCATCCTGCTGTAAGCACACCAGTGTGCTTTTAAAATTGGTTTTGCAGCTCTAGTGAGAACAAAATCCTCAACTTATTCATGAAAAACATAATTTCACATACAAATGGAAAATTGCCCAGCATTCATATGCAAATATATTTTTCTGCAAGAATGTGGATGAGTGTGTACATTTTTGGGAGTGCCACCATTATTTTGAAATTAGTGGTCCAACTAGGTAAAATGCTAATTAAATATTGTAATTAACAAAGACTTGAGCACAGACCAGCACATTTTAAATATGCTTGTTTTTATTTGGGTTATCAAATTCTGCTTTCACCTGCTCTGTTCTCTTACTAACCTAATTTTCATCTACTACCTGCTGTCTTTGTGCATCTGCCTCTCAATTAAGCCTTACACCTGCAGTGGTTTCATTGTACAGGCTGCAACCATTAACTCTCTCTATTACAGTTGTGTTCATTTAATTCTTCTTATGACATGAAAATGAGACGATATACTTCTAAAAACAACAGAAATGGAATGCTTCCCATTTGTGTAGATTCTTGGTTAACAAGATGTTTAATTAGAATGATTAAACAATAAAAATATTTGGGTTTTATTTTATATTCATTAATTACACGAAATATGATTTAAATAGAAGTCCCTAGGAAGATGGCTGTCATTATTCCATTTTACAGGGGCACAAAGCGATTTAAGTGAGCACAGTAAGTCAGTGTCAGCTATGACTAGGTTTCTTGACAGCTATCTCCTCACGTTTACTGACTTCCATTGAGCCTGATGGGAGACTCCCAGGATATATATGATGAGAAAGATTGGAAAAGACAAAATATTTGGCACAAGCATTTTTCCTAGCAAGAGAATATTGTTTAAAAATCCAGCAAAAACATATATAGAGTACAGCCAAAACAGATTTGGGTTGAACTGGAGGAGTTGTCTAATGAGTTTAAATCAGTACACACACACACCCCCCTTAGTTTAAATGACAAGTGTAAAATATTTGTTTCCCTTCAAATTAGCTTATATCTAAACCTAAATTTCATCTCTCCTTTTCATCTTCAAGGTAGAGAGGCTATTTTGCTTTTTAGACCAAAGCTGTTTTACTCCTTCAGACAAGTATCTTGAATGGCCCCCAGATCCCAATGAGCTCTTCATCATTGTTTCAGTAGGTTCAGGGTTGTACCTGTTTGTTAACTTTGGATGTAGTGGTATACAATTTCATCAAAATGTCATTGCGTAAATTGTGGGAGCACTTGCTGTTTGACAGTTGACTGTTGCCCACTTGCGAAAAGGCCTGCTGGGATTTTACTCTAACTGATAATGTGCTTTGGGATGAAAGGTACTCTAAAAATGAAGTATTATGGCAGTATACTATACTTAATTGGGATGGCTCCTTATTAGAAAACTCCTAGATAACTAATTTAACCTAAAGATAGTGTATTTTAATGACTGTTTTTAATTGGCCTGAATTAGCATAAATTCTGCATAATGACTGTGAATTTAGTAGTGCTAAGTAGGTAAATGGCTTTTGAAAAATGTGAAATTTTAAGCCACTGGAGGAAATTATTGCCCCTTTGAAGTAGATGGAAAAATACTCTGTGCTTTTACTGGGCAAGAATTCATTGTCTCCTATCACAGGAAGCTGGCAAACTGGAATATAATGGTATAGTGTATAATTTCCCATAAAACACTATCTTGGCTAGTTTCCAGAGGCATCAAGATAAACAATAAGGAATTTACAATTTTCTGTTGGTAATTTTGCCCCTCCTTGGTTGTCCCATCATTAATGCTGCTTTAAGATAGTGATGTTATATGCTCATTATCTGAGGTTTTTGTTGACCCTTTCGCCTCCACTGTGCACGTGTTTCCATTCTCATCCATCTCTGTCAGCATAACACTATACTTTTCCAAACAGCCTTTTGCTTGAATTACAGCCTTCCAAAGTAGGGACAGAAATTACACACAAACCAGTCTAAGTGATCAGAAACCAGTTCAGAGCTGTAACACAACAGAAATTTAGTACACATAAACTGTTTTCAAAGTGGCCGAAAACCAGTTTAACAAAAGAACAGGAAGACAAGGATAATGATGAACTTTCAATTTTGCACATGTATTCTTGGCTTCTGCTCATCATTAATGTTAGTTATCTGGAGACAGATACAACCTGGATGGATGTAGTATCAGACTTAACTAATCTAGCTTTAATCAGTTTATTGAACTTCTGTCCCAGATCCCTTCCAGATTCAAGTTAACTCGCAATCCCCCAGCATCCCAGGATGCTTTGTACCTCCCCTGCAAACCCCTTCCCTCACAGAGTGGGTGCGCTAGCCTTGTCCCAAGCTGTCTGCTTCACCTGAGCTGGGAGGGGTTGTTCTGGCTTCTGCCCTGGGCCACTGCTGGCATGTGCCTGCATTTCTGGAATCAAAAGTAAATGTCTGTTCACTTGATCAGTTCAGTGTATGTGGCTTAGACTAACCTGCGACGGTTGAATCAATTCAGCCTTGAGCTTTTTGACTGTCTGTACTTGGTCCTTGAGTCCCCCTTCCTAACTTGTCCATGCTTAAGTCCCTCAAAAAGACTTATTCATCACAATGTCTAGTTCATCTAATTAACTTGTATAAAGTCTCTATTTCTTGTCCCTTCTTCCTTAACTCCTCCTCTTTACATGTTGCTTGCCCCTTGGCCTGTGAGATCCTCATGGTGAAAGGATGGAGGTGCTGCCATGAGCAAAGAAGGGTTGATTTTTTTTTTAAATTTTTTTTCTAAAATGATCCTCTCTCAATAATTCCCATTGAGTTTGAGAGAGAATTACTGGGTGCTGATAATATGACTACTTATTCAATACAGGAATTGTTGAATCTGCTTTCTTGAAAATCTTTCTCCAGATAACTAACATTAATGATAAGAAGAAGCCAAGAATACATGTGCAAAATTGAAAGTTCATCATTATCCTTGTCTTCCTGTTCTTTTGTTAAAATGTATGATCTCTTGTTCTATCATTACCAAATATATGTTAACTAATATAATATAATATAAACAGGGATATCTTATTCATTCCAACATAGAAAACATTTCAAACCTCTCTCTCTCTGCCTTTCTCTGCATCTTTTTTTAAATGCTCATTAAGATCTAGACTACAGGCAATGAGTGGTAAAATATATTTGGCAACAGTTTTAAAGTTCTGGGCATTTTAATTCAAACAGGTCAGAGGTGGAGATTATTTCTGATGTGAAATAATCCCTTGGCTGAAATGAAGTTTAAGTCACCACTCAAAGGATTGACAGTAATAAGTTTCTTAATGAAAATGGTTTTCTAGTAAACGTGGAATTCATTACTCCAGGGATAGGTTTCCAGCCTTTTGAACAGGTTTCAGTGAATATATTTTTGGCAGCTTGCGCCCGTTCAGCACATTTCATAGTTGAGTAACTATATGGATAGCAGAGAAAAATATGTATATTTTGCATATATTAACCAGCATTTACATTTCTACCATTCTTGAAAGGAAATAACTCAGTCCCGTAAGGCAAAGAAGACTCCACAGTTCCTGATGAGTACAATTAAATTAAAACTAGAGAGAGAATACTTACCTGCTTAAAAAAAAGAAGGTATTATTAGTGAGTCTTAAACCTGGTAAGCTTCCTTTGGCTATCCTAGTATAAGGGTATGTGTATATTTGCTTAGAAGCCAAAAAAGGAGAGCGATTTAATAAAGTACAAGTTATGACTATTGTTATAACTGGCTGTAAACAAATAATAATCTGTTGATAAAAATTGAATATTTTCTGTCTACTATAAGCTAAACCCTAAGTTTTCCCAAAATTAATCTGTTTTAATAGCAGCAATCATCTATTTAGTGCCTGGAAGTACTTGGGGGGGGGGGATGGCATCTTGGAACTGAAAAATAACAACTCGTATACCAGAAATCAGACATTTACTGTAACATTTAAATTTTATTCCAATATTTTTGTCCTGATTTATAGAGGTGATTTCATAATAGCTCAAAATAAAGTCTTACTCTTGTAGTGTGTGTATGTCCCCTCATCTGATCAGCTGCAAAGAGACCCCGGGTGCCCCCCCCAGACCCAGGAGGCACCAGTTACTGAGCTGAGGGGTGTGGGAAGGGAGGGAGGGAGGGGGGCAGCACACTCTCCCATTGACCCAGAAGTGGACTGGAAGTGTTTCTGGTCCACTTCCAGGTGTGTTGCCGAGTGTGCAGAAGAGCTCCCTGTGCTCCTGTGGGATGCTTCATGGTAGTTGCACCATGATAGTTTCACCATGTCTCCAATTGTGATTGACTTATTTTGAATGGCTCCTATAACTGAGTAAGAGAGATGTTTGGTTTTGGCCCCATTCATATCTTTCATGGAAAATGGAGGTGTTTCTCTGGCCTGAAATCTAATATTATCCAGACCATTAAGTACATGGCTTACTATCCCTGATTTAACAGCTATAGATAGGGAAATCTCATGTTTATATTAAAATTTACACACAAGGGAGTATAGGCCTTTGTACACACCACAAAATTGGTCTTTATCATGGCTTAAATGCCCTTTTGCACTGCTTTAATGGTGTTGCTGTTTGCACATTTGGCAGTGTATTGCACTTTAATGATGTTGCTGTTTGCATGCTCGGTGATGTATTCCGCTTTAAATGACTTTGGTATGTAGCAAGATAAAACACCTCTGAAGTGTCTTAGTTTGCTACCTAACCAAGTGCAACAGTGTACGGGGCACTGGAAGCCAACCTGCTTGGGGCTTGGTGGGCCCTGTGCAGCTCAGGCACCCGGCAGCAGCCTGTGCAGGCAGGCTCCACTGAAGAAAGAAAAAAAAAGAAAGTGGCAAGCCTGATCTCTTTTTTTCTTCTCCCCAGAGCCTGCCTGCGTACCTGTGTACAGGGGCACAGTGCTTCCCTTCATAGCTGCAGGAGTGCCAATGCTTCCCTCCACAGCTGCAGCTCCCCCTGGGACTGCCTGAGCTGGGTGCCAGCAGGCAGGTGCCTCCTGGGGCACCCCCCACAGCTCAGGCACTGCTTGGCCCACTGGCAGCTTGCCCCCGCACCTACCCCACCACCAAAGAGGCAGGTAAGGATTGGGCCCACACCCTTGTGGACATGCCATGGGGGTTAAGTTCAGTTTAATTCTCCCTAAATTGAAGCAGTATTTTTAAAAACCCATCTTTTCAAACCCATCTTTAGGGAGAACTAAACTGAATTAAACTCTTATGGCATGTCCAAGAAGCCTAAATGACTAGGGTGCCAATAAAACTCTTTGTTCACAATATTATTCTTGTGCTTTTAATTTTAACATTAAATCACTTTTGTAGATAGGCATTAGACTTGGCAGGTGCTTTTTCTTCTGTGTCCTCTTGATAATGTTTGCAGTCTGGGTGATCATATTACCAGATGCCTCTCTTTGTGACAAAATTTAAAGATTATTTCAGCAATTACAATTCTTCCCTGCTTTTCTGTCCATTTTTTAAGCTTTGAGCTTTTTTTTAACATCCTCTCTTTCTTTGATAATCTGCTAAATCACCTCTTTGTATAATAGATTATGGAATACATCACCCCCTTGCACCTTTTTTAGAAGAAATCACTGGAATATGTACTACATGGAATGCAAGTTATACCACCAACATACCACAAAAATGAGAATGATTTACTTTTTCCACATTTTTATCATGTAACTGTCATCAAAATATAATGTTTTCATTAAGATTGTGCTTAGTGATTTTAACTTGTTTTGTTTTATTTGACTATTATATTATGATGAGCATAAAGTGCAATACATTGGAGCATGCAGGGTTTGTGTGTAAATTTTTGTATAAACAAATGAGAATTTCCTACCTATAGCTGTTAAATTTATTTTTGGTTTCTTACAAAGGAAATTCAGATTATGGTCTCATTAGTTTCAAGTCAACTACATTCCTGGCTGCATAGATGAGATCTCAGTAATACCGTAATTTATTTAGAAAGAATACAATGTATATGAAATAGGTCCAGTCCTGTTCCATGGACAATCTGGATAGCTATCCAACGTGGAACTTTTAATTTAATTGTATGGGGTCAAGTGTCCATGTTGAGTCTAAGCACTTGCTAAGCTAAGTTAGTTAGGGCACAACAGACAGTGTATCCAGTGACACAGGGTAGTGCAGCAGTTCATGTCATATCTAACACCCTTTGACAGCTCGTGACAAATGAACTGACTGGGGCAGAGGTCTAGACCAGGGCTTGAGATCTCACCTTTGCCCATGCTACCACTCCACCCTGTGTGGAAGAATATGGCAGCAAAATTTTCCCTAAGACCTTAAAATAACAAGGGTCAATCCTAATGAGCAATAGGACCAGACAAGGTTAATTTCTGAGGTCTGTAACAGGGGCCATACACAGGTTTTTTGTAAAATGGGGTAAAATGTTGAAGGAGCCCTTCCACATGGAAGGCAGCCTTTGGGGATGAGTGTCTGGCCATGGAACTGTGCACACTGTGAAGGGAGAGGGGTGTTTGGTGGTCTTGAGCAAATGACAGCATAGGGCCAGTTGCCCCCTGCTACCCATCTCCTCTCCCCTCCTCCCCCAATGTATTTGCTTGTTTTTACTGACCAAAGCTCCCATAGACTTTAATTGCAGTTGCACCCATTTACTGCAATCCCAGAAAGGTAAAAGACATAGTATTTTACTACTTGCATCTCTATTCTAACTATCTGAATGCAGTAGGTGACTTGGAATCATGAAGTCATAGAGAAGTAGGGCTGAAAGGGACCTCCAGAGTTCATCTGGTCCACCCCCCTGCCTGAGACAGGCTCATTCCTTTCCAAACTAAAATTAATAATCCAATATTTATGTTATTGCTGAATTTGCTCTCCAGTTAGTGCTGGTTGGAGAATTTTTGTCTGGAGTTTTTGATGAAAAACATGAATCAACCTCTATGGATGTTTCCTATCTCTTTTTTTTTTTTTCTAAACCACCTTTTGCTTTCCTGTTTGTCCAAGAGAATTGAGTGGAATGTAGAGCTGTAGCAGTTATGGTACAGAATTCAAAACCCCAGGGATGGATTTGACTCTTTCAGTTCACAACAGTCTCTCTCTCTCTGGTACAGATTTATCATTTGCAAGATCAAAGCCCAGGCAGTTAGTTTTGTGAATAAACAAAAGACTCACCCTAGGGTAATTTATGTAATTTACCTTTCTTGATAGAAACATCTAGGAAAGTATTAAACAGGAACTTTGTAACAAATGGTAGTTTCTTACCTTTCATAGATGGTGAACATTGTAATCATCTAACCTGCCCTCCTATGTAAAATGAAGCTACTATTTCACCCAGTATTCCTGCATCTAGCCCTGTGTTTGAATTAAAGCACGTCTTTTAGAAAGACATCTGATCTACACCTGAGTACATTTGTTACAGTAGTTGATTACCCTCACTTTAAAAAATATGCAAGTTATTTTCAGCATAAATTTGTCTTACTCTTATTTCCAGCCACCGCGTCTCATTATGCCATCGTCTATCAGTATAGAGCCCTCTTCTTCACAAAAGTTTGTGGCTACATTCATTTACATTGGTTTAATAATTTTAAACTAATTTCAAGAAAGGAGGTGGAGAATAGGGATGGTTTTTAATGAATTGATGTAATAACATAAACAATGTGATTACTATGAAAACCAAATAAGGGCAAGAAAGGTCTCAGTTGATAGTGAAAATAGAGCTTGTAGATGCTTTTATAAATGTACTTTAAGTTTAAAAGTAAGTTGTACCATGTAACAATGTTAGCAAGGGCAGGAATCTCTGTATGGAGCGGGTCCCTGAATGAATCATGGTTCATTGTGTAACACAGTAGCTAGTCTGGATAACCAAGTTAATGAGCAACAATTAACACATATATACCACAGACTAAGGAGAGGAAAGAATCAGTACAGAGCCAGGAACTCCCTGAAACGTTACTGTTAAAGGTACCGAAGCCCCAGTTTGAACTAATTGATGCTGGAAACAGACGCTTGGGGATGAAATACCCCCTGATCAACCATTTCCAGAGCTCTATTCATCACGGCAGTGAATCAGTCAAAATTCATCAATGGACTCCCAGGACTGAGAATTGGGGAGTCACCAAAGTCTGCCAGAGAGGGATAAAAGCCAGTGAAGAATGACCCCCAATGGTGTCCTCTTTGACCTCACCAGCACCTTGCCTGCTCAGCCAGAAGGACCAGGGACACTGCAGCTACTTGTCCCCAGGGAACTCCCGTGCTGTGTGTGCTTTGGCACATGGCATCTTACCCTGGGGTGCAGTAGGGGAGGCTAGAGCCAGCACTGGGCTGGCCTTACTGGGGGGAGCCCAGCTCTGCTTTTCAGCAGCGTGCACTGCCTGTGTGCATGCTGCTCTGGTTTGGGTTTTTTTTCTGTGGGCTTTTTTTTTTTTGACCCCTGGATATCCAGGGGTCAAAAAAACTCACAGAACCCCTCCTACCCCCTGAGCAGCTCATGCATGGGTAGTGCACCCTTGCAGCGTAGAGGACACCTGACTGCGATATTGGGCACTGCAGACATGTTTGCAGCACTACATACATACCTCACAGCCATGCTTGTCTGGATGTGCCCTTACTGTTTACAGATGCTGTACTGACCTGTTGGTTCCCCCTTTCTTTTCCCCCTGTCCCCCACCCCCAAAGAAACCAAACCAAAAAAATGTAGAATGAAGTAGAATGTAGAATCAGAAGTCAGTGAGAGCTGTATGTCTGACTAGTTATTCTTTATACATAATGTTTAACTCTGTTCACTTGGGGATTAATTGAAAGTTTAATGAAAATTAAAATTAATTTTAACTCATTTTTCCTTAAGAGGTATCATTTAATTTTCATTCTTTCATTAGATTTTCTTCCTAGATCACCATAAGTAAACTGGAAACACCAGCTATCTTGTATTCTATACCTGCTTCAGGCCAAGTGTACAGCGAGCTTGACATTTTATCATCATGGCCTTGAATCATCCAGAGTAGTTGGCACCTGTGTGGAAGAAATTCAAACTTCCTATTCCACCAGCCCAAGCCACCTTAGCTGCAAACTTTTATATAAGTTCTTAACTTCTCTTCAGAGGTTGTTGCTCTTAATCTTACAGTAACTGCAGTGCCGTCTCATTATTTTAATATGCAAGTATGGTAACAGTCTTCTCAGTGACTTCTTTG
>NW_017728886.1:225060293-225073919 GCF_001723895.1 Crocodylus porosus
TGAGCAGTCAGATGTGAAGCTGGCAGCAGCAGCACGGAGTTGCTGTGGCTGTTTCGCCCAGGTCCTTGGGTCCCCCAAAGTGTGGGGCCTGGGGCAATCACCCCGATTTGCCCCCTCCCCAAAGGATGGCCCTGTTCCTGCCTCATTGATGTATGTACCTGTCACACCTGCTCTAATTTCCCGTTTCCAAGCAAGCAATTCATAATTTTCATAATTAAATAAATATTATATAGCAATGAGAAGCTCATATTAATGTTAAGATCAACTTATAAGTGATCACTAAAAAACTTTTTTCTCCAAAGTGTCTTTAATATTGCTGGTAATAGAGGTTGGTTGCCATGCCTTTGAAATGCCACATTTATTCCCCCTAAGTTATTCTTTCACTGCATATGAAAATACACTAAATGGATGCTATCATGTCTCATAGAAACTTGTGTTTTGCAGTTATTTCATGTTTTCTTGAACAGCAAAATACAAATCAAATTTAAGACTTGTTCCAGGATTAATTTTTGTTATTGAATTTGTTCTATTTTCAAGTCAAAAACAGCTTACTCTTAAATACCTAAACTGCAAGCTCAGCCTGTGATCTAAAAATAAAACTAGGCTTTTCCTGTTTACTTGCCATCAGCAACATTAAAATCATCTTTGCCCTGGACTCCTGCTTTGAATTTGGTAAAATTTGTTGAACCCAAGATGTTTTGAATAAACCCTTATGGCTTGATGAACTGTCAATTTTTGATGAAAACTTGTTTTGGCACAAATTTTCCAACCAGTTCCAAGGTTAAGTTGTACACTTTGAGCCATGATGTGCAACCCAGCTGTCTCTCATTCTCAGTCACTTTGTGCATTGTATCTTTTAGATGTCCAGGGGCCTAGAATTTAGATGCCCCTTTGAGGATTCGGGGTGCCTGTATGAAATGGTATATTTGTTATTCATTTGTACTGGTGATGCGAATGCTGGTAGAAATAAAACAGGAACAGATGCTAGAAAACATATCCAGAAGTTCTTATACAGAGCAAACTCAGTTTCATGGTTAGTTTCCAGATTCAGGCTCCTTGCTGTGACGTAAAGCCACAATGGTGAAAAAATAACAGGGGACAGAGCCTAGCTGTGCAAGGCTTATGTCAGAAGTTACTTTTGCCTGTTCATCCATGGGCGGGAATTGTTATTAGACTGCCTCTGACCCAAAATAAAACCTATTCTAATTTAAATGTTTTCTGGTGTTTTAGATAAGAAGTGATGTTGCCTTGAGCAGGGTATTGAACTAGATGGTCCAAGGTGTCTCAGGGCCTCTTCTAACCCCATGTAGCTATGATTTTTTTTCATTAAATACTGCAGGAATGGTTAGGTTAGGATGATGTAAAAGTAGAAACAGAAACAAATTCATAAGCTAAAGAAGTTTCAGTCCAGAATGTTTCTTTTGGGAAAGACAGATGTCTCCAAAACCAGAAATATAGATTAAATTCAAGTCATGCCAGTGTAACTAAGAGTAGACAGGAGATCTTTGATAGTAGACTATATGTGTTACATCTGTTTGCGTAGGTCTGTAAGTCTTGTGACCTATTCCCTTACAAACACTGCTTCTCTTGCAAGATATTTGCTGATGATATTCTTCTGACAGACTATAGGAATGTTGTCTATATCTTTTTGTGAGAACCATATGACATAGTCTTACTAAAGTGTATTCCTAATATGAATGAGTTGCTCTTGTTGGTGCATTTATAGCACATGTGAAAAATTCTCGTGTTTTAACTCTGCTAGAAACCAGGGAGAAGTTTTAAGTTAAATTAAATGAAGTACAAAGTGTTATTCAGCATCATTAAAATACAGCATCAGAGGAAGAAATGAAACTAAGAAGCTGCTAGTATTGCTGCTAGTATTTCCAGTAGCCAAGGTGTTTGACTTCCTTTGGCATGAGAATGGAAATTTTTTTTGCTGCAGTGTTTCCCATTGGGAGACAAAACGAAACAATTTTCAGATGTGCCTGGTATATTCCTATGTTTGAGGCTTCACTGGAAATTGTGGATTCCCAGCACTAGACCTGGTAGGGTTTTTTTTTCTAATGTTAGGTTTTCTTTAACAAAAACTGATCATTTATGAAAACCCAGTCTTTTTTGTCAGAAGCATTAATTTTGACAAATATTGACAAAAATACTTTCCAACAGAAAAGCAGAATGAATTTTGGCTAATATTATTGAGAAAATTAAAAATAATCAAATGAAGCATTTTAGTTATAGAAATAAAATACCTGGTTTGCCTCAGATACCTGCTCTGTTTTCCCTTCTAATAGTTAGTTCATGAGTTTTTCCTATCTGATTTTCATCCTGATTTGAGACTGGAAGGTCTTCTTAATCCTCATACTTTCTGAGAGTGGGAATACGATCTGCTATGAGTTTCAACTTGGTGCTTTTGACATAGGAAAATCAGGGTTTAATTTTCAAAAGGGATTAATGATTGAGGGGTGGGGGGAGTGGTTGGTTATTTTGGTACCAGTTGTCAGATGCTATAAATCTCAATATAGTGGGGGGGCAACTTTTTTGGCAGCCATACCACAAATTAACTCTGCACCCACGCCAAATACCACTGCAGTCCTTTCTCTTCATCTGATCTGCTAGTTCACTATCTTCTCCTTACCTTGTGCTCCCAGATCTAACTGCTGCTTTGTTTTCTGCTTCCTGGGTGTGTCTACACATGCATTTAGGCACTCCTAAATTTAATGTGCATTACCTTAATGTGCATTAAGATGATTTAGGCTTGTGTCAACATAAGCACATGTTAAAGTGCATAGATTTCATAGAAATTAGGGCTGGAAGGGACCTCGGAAGATCGAGTCCAGCCCCCCACCCAAAGGGCAGGAAGTCAACTGGTGTCATAGGATCCCAGCAAGAAAAACATTCAGGTTTCTCTTGAAGGCGTTCAGAGTAGGCGCTTGAACCACCTCTGGCGGCAGGCCATTCCAGACCTTGGGGGCTCAGACAGTAAAGAAATTCTTCCTTATGTCCAGCCTGAAACGGTCTTGTAGGAGTTTATAACCATTCGACCTTGTAATCCCTTGGAGTGCTCTGGTGAACACCCCTTATAATGTTAGTCCTAAGTCAGTCCATACACTGCGTTAATGTGCCTTTAGTGAGTCTACATATGCATTAATGTGCTTTAACTATTTGCACTTAAATTTGACACCTGCTTTTGCAGGTATCAAATTTAGGTGTGAATATCCTAAAATCACTGTTTTTAAGGCACATTAAGGGTACATACATGTAGATGCATACTCTTAATTTACCTTAAATCGGGCTAAAATTCCATATATTGGCACGTGTAGATGCGACCCCTGTTCTGTCCTCCCTGCCTGCTCTGATACTCTGCTTTCTGCTCCCTGACCTATCTGCTGTTGTGCTGCCTGTTCCCTCCTCAATCTGCCTCATGCTGCACACAGAGGCTACCTGTGCTGCAACTTGGTCACTCCTGTATTAATATATTGAAAATGAGGCACCTTTAGGTGTTTCACCTCAGATATTAAAAACAGAGGTGTCCAAAATAATAAAATGGCCTAAATCTATACTGTACAGTTAATTATATGTTTATGTACAAACTAATAATACAAAGATACTGCAGAGTCAGAATACAGCCATGGGGAATAAATAGGTTACTAAAAAATTAAGTGTTTATTACACAAAGGGATGATGTATGAAATGTAACCAGATTTAATGAGATATGCCTGTTCCAAGAATCCATTTCCTATGTTTCAAACCAGAAAACTGCTGGGCTCGCCTAAGCAAATATCAGCTAAATGAAAAGTCACTTTAAAAGGATAATATTTTTGTTGAACAGAAGTCATCCATTTGATACCTTTTTGCTATATGTACTTAATGTTTCAACTTACGTCAAACAGGATACGTAACGAAATAGTACATACATAGCATTTTCCTCTTCCAGATTTCTCCCCACCCCTTTGGTGGGAGTAAGTCATCTTACAATAGCAATGCCTTCATTCATGCTGTTCCATAAGATTAGTATTCCATAGGAATGCAAAACCCTAGAGAGTTAAGTGCTCATTTGGAAGCTGTACAGAAGGTGCTGCTGAAATGGTATTTTAAAAACCAGCTACACTATATTATGTGGCAGTTCACAGGCATTTGAAAAAAAACTTCAGCATAATATTGCTTATATAAATACATTGACTGAAAATTTTCAAAAACAATTTTATTCTGAGAAAATGTCTATTATCCTTTGAATATTCCTCTTTAATAATCCTATTCTAGAGTTTCTAACAGGGCAAAAGATTATTTTGGAAAGATGCTGGAAAATGTTTGCAGTCTATTTGAAACTAGTTATTGATGTAGAAGACTTATGCACTGGTTTAGGAAAGGTATAGGTTTTCAGTATTACCAATAATAATGAAGGGATTAAAAAACAAACAAACAGTGACTTAGTCATCCTGCAAGAGGATATAAATGCAGAATTTTGGGGGGTAACTTTGTGTCCTTTTTCAATTAAAAGCCACTTTTTACGGGAAAGCAAAAGTCTTGTGATTTGTTGTAAAATCAATATATTGTTTCCTTCAAGAAGAATTTGAATGCCTTCCAATCTTCAGAACAAAACTCTTCCACTTGATCTTGAGAATTAGTTGCATGGGTTTAGTAAGCTAGCAGTGTAAGCTAGCTGGACTTCTATTCATGTTACTAGAAATTGGGTCAAGTCCTAAATCTACTACCCGAGAGAAATAGCAATAGCTATCCCTATCAGTCACAAAGGCAAATGCAGAGCACTTGCTGAACACTTGTACGTGTTCTGTGCAGCCTTCTGATGGCTCTACTGAACTCAAAAGTGCATTCTGTGTTTCAAATAACAGTGTACTATAATAGCAAGCATTGGAGTAAAGATTTTTAGTAAAGCTATAATGTCCGTTGTCTAAATAATATTTACATATTTTTCATTGAGATCTAAAGTCTATTTAAATTAGTGAAAAGACAAGAATTTAATTTCACATGGGCTTTAGATCAGCTTGTTTTTTTGTTAAAAGAAAGGGTTTTTATTTAAAAATATATAACTTCCTGCTAGCTGTGAGTTAATTCTGTTCATATTAGTTAACATACTGTAAAATAGCAAATTCCAGTGTAAGTCTATTGCTAGTACAATATTCAGAGTTTAAGGCTGTGGCAAAAGGATGGCTTTTTCATGAATGGAATGCATAATTTGTTGGAAAATTAAGCACATATTTGATTACCCAAAAGAGCAAATAAAATCCAGTCATCTAGTCTGATTAGAATATGATAATTGAGAGAATACATCATATGACTCATATTTCTATTCTCTTACCTGATTGTTTCTGTTTATCCATCTGTGAAAGGACATTGTTGTTAATGAAAAAGTACCATGTAGTATAATACAGCATTTTCATTTAACTCTTCAATACTATACTGTTCTGGAGTTCAGAACATCTCTGACCTATATGTAAACGCAGATGGTTAGTCATTGTGTTGGGCAGGATAAATAAACAGAGAGGAGGCTTGAAAGTTGTCCAAGCTTTCAGATAACAAGAGGCTTTATCGTATATAATCAGTTTTCCTATGGGGCAGTGAAGATTATAATTAATGATAATGACAGACTTTCATCAACATTTCTTCCTACTTGTTCAAAATTGGTTGTGCATGCTTTCCTTCACAGATCTGATAAAGAATGCCTTGCATTCTTGTCTATCTTTATCCCAACCATGCAGCTGGTCCAATAAAAGATATCACCCAAAAAAATCCTTGCTTCTAGGAAGTGTGGGGGGATGTCATCTGCTATTCTGTTTTAGAACAGTGCCTAACACAATGGATCCATTATTGACACCTTTAGTGACTACCATTACACATGCTATTATTAATAGTAATATTTGGGGCAGTTCTGAACTATAATGAGGTACATACAGTACCATGAAATAACTTCTATGTTCTCACATAAAGTACACACTTTTTAAAAAAAATCAGCCACCCCTCAAAAATTGGGGTCTGTGTTTTAAGTGGGGGAGCTGTTTTCTTTCTTAGAAGAACATAGAATCATACGGCTGGAAGGGACACCAAAGGATCATCGGGTCCAGCCCCCTGCATGAGCAGGAAAGACATCTGGGGTCAGACAACCCCAGCCAGGTGACTGTCCAGTCTTTTCTTTAAGACCTCTAGGTTAGATGATTTAACCACCTCTGGGGGGAGCTTGTTCCATAGTCTGGACACCTAGTTGTAAAGAAGTTTTTCCTAATGTTCAGCCTGAAACTATCTTACAGGAGTTTGTGGCCATTGTTTCTCGTTTTCCCCCAGGGTGCCCTGGTGAACAGTTGTTCACCATGCCCCTGATGTACACCTCTGATATAGTGGTAAGCCACAATCAGGTCACCACTCAGCCTTCTTTTCTTTAGGCTGAAGAGTCCGAGATTCCTCAGCCTCTCCTCATATGGCTTGCCATGCAAGTCCCTAATCATATGGACGGCCCTTTTCTGGACCCTCTCAAGCTTTAGCATGTCCTTGTTGAAGGGCAGCTCCCAGAACTGGACACAGTACTCCAGCTATGGTTGCACCAATGTTGAGTACAGTGGGAGAATCACTTCTTTGGATTTACTGGAGATGCATCAACTGATGCACACCACAGTTTTATTGGCTCTAGCAGCTCATACTCATTTCTGGCTCATATTCATGCTGTGGTCTATTGTTACCCCCCAGATCTCTTTCATTTGTAGTGCTGGTCAGGTTCACGATGCCCAGTCTGTAGGTGTGCTGGGGTTCTTCTTTGCCAGATGCAGCACTTTGCATTTCTCTACGTTGAATCTCATCTGGTCCCATTCTGCCCAACATGCCAGCTTGTCTAGGTCTGCTTGTATCTGCATCCTATCTGAGGTTGTGTCCGCACAACCCCATATCTTGGTGTCAACTTCAGACTTTGCCAGTGGGCTTTTCACCCCTTCATCCAGATCATTGACGAAGATATTGAACAGCACTGGGCCAAGTACTGACCCCTGGGGTATGCCACTGCCCACATCTCTCCAGGACAACACTGTTCCATTCATTTGGACTCTCTGTATCCTACCCCGCAACCAGTTTCATACCCACTTTGGGTGTAAAACTGGTTGTGGGGTAACATGCAGAGAGGAACACTCCTGGGGCACATCTACACATAACACTACATCTCTGTAGCAACACTCTCCCTCAGTATTGGACATTGCCATGTAGCGGCTAAAAATAACTGTGCACTGTCAGCATGGCTCAGTATGGGCTGCTACTGTGCCATCATTTAGTACTTCCAAAGGGTTAGTACTAAATGATGGCACAGTAACAATGGCAACATAGGGGCATGTGTAGACCTGCCTCTGGAGACACTGTGCATATTATGCAGCTGCTAAAATGACTGCTGCTTCTGTCTGCTCAGAACTGAAGCAGTGGAGTCTTGTGTTAATTTTTTCACAGCCATGGCTATTGACAGCACTGTTGCGTGTGCCTGAAGCAGAAAGTGAGCTGTTGGTAGTATCTTGATGGCTTTGTGATGTGAACACAACACTTTATTTACAGGAAATTATATAAAGAATTACAGTAAAGAAGTAACAGTCTTTCTGTGGCCTGTTGCCAGGGTCTATGACCTAACCTCATGTGAGATAAGTCCTCTTGTGAACATAGAGTATCCAGGAAGTGTAGCTTCCTACAAGAAAGTCTGTGACACCAGGAAGTTCCACACAATTCTTAGATTCCACAATTCTTAGATGCTTTGTGTTTCCATGAAAACTTAGTTTATGTCATATAGTCAATCACCGTGTACTTTGCCATGATACTAAAGTCTTGTGATTACTGCTCATGTGACCAAAAACTGATATAAACATACTGCAATTGATTAATCTAATAAAGAAAATGGGGCAAATTATGCCCTTGGACATCTGCATATATTTCCAACTGAAGTCAGTAAGAATTGAACACATATGCCTCAAAACAGAAATGTCAAAAACATTTGGGGATGTAATTTTAGTATTTGATGGGCATGTCTACATGTCACTGTACTTTAGTACTTCAATAGTACTTTAGTACTTCCTTTTGGAAGCACTAAAGCATGACACAGTATGGGTGGTTACTGAGGCGTGTGTGCTTTGCATGGTTGGATTTGTAGATGGGTATAGTGCGTGGCGCACTATATCTAGGGAGTGTGCCATGATGGCAATATACCTGGCAATCATGTGTAGACACATGTGATTACTACGTCCCCATAGCACACCATACAGCGACGTAGGGTTATGTCTCTGTAGGGCAATGTGTAAATGCGCCGAGTGTATAACAGAGTAGATGCGTAATCTCTTTTGATTATTACAAAGAGTTTAATGTAACATTTCTCAGCATAGTCATGAACATGTACTTTGCATTCTAGAGAATACTAGTTGTGAAGTGGATCTTTTGGAACTCTTCAAAAAGTGCTCCCATTATGAGTGGATCCAAATAATATTAAAATCAATGGGAGGTTTTCCTTGTATTTTGGATCTGTGAATAGTCCGTTTCTGGAAGTAAGTAATTTTACACATTCTGATTCTTTCTGGAAAAAAAACTATGGTTGTGCTAAACATAATATGTGTATTCACTATTTCTCCGTATGCCCAGTGCCTGAGTAATACAAGAGCTTTTTGTCTATTGTGGGTATTTCAAGAATGCCTAGAATCATAGAATAGAAGGACCAGAAGGGACCCATAAGATCACTGAGTCTGGTCCCTTGCCATGGGCAGAAGGTAATTGGGTTTAAACAAACTCCACAAGGTATTTGTCCAGCCTCCTCTTGAACACCTACAGGGATGGCGAATGCACCACCTCTGCTGGGAGCCTGTTCCAGATTCTAGTTACCGTTATGGAAAATAAGTTTTTCCTTATGTCTACCCTAAATTTTTCCTCAACTAGCTTGTGCCCATTGGACTTCATCCACCTGAGGGGTGCCTTTCTGAAGAGCTGCTCCCCTAGATCTTGGTGTTCACCCCTGACATACTTGTAGGTGTCTATCAAGTCACCTTTCAGTCTTCTCTTACTCAGACTGAACAGGCCCAGTTCTTGGAGTCTCTTCTCATAGCCCTATTCTCCAGGCCCCTGATTATATGGGTGGCCCTTCTCTGTACTCATTTCAGCTTATCCATATCCTTCTTGAAGTGCGGTGCCCAGAACTGGACACAGTACTTCAGCTACTAGAAGTACAGATCTCTGGATCTATTAGCAACACATCAGCTGTTGCATGCCAGAGTTCTATTTGCCTTGTTGGCAACTTCATTACACTGATGACTTATATTCATCTTTTGGTTGATTGTCACCCCCAGGTCCTTTTCAGATGCAGTGCTAGCCAGTGGGCCACCACCCATCGTATAATTATGGTGAAGGTTCTTCCTACCCAGATGAAGGATCTGGCATTTATCCGTATTGAACCTCATCTGATTGTATTCTGCCCATAGGATGAGCCTGTCAAAGTCATCCTGGATACTTGCCCTGCCCTCAGATGTGCCCGCATTTCCCCAGAGCTTGGTGTCCTCCACACACTTAATCATTGCACTGCCTATCACTGGAGTAGTTGAATTTACTTTCTATCAGTCAGTCCATGGTCTGCTGGAGATCAGCAAAAACTGGGTGGGTGCATCCACAGAGGCAGTTAGTATGCCTGAATAAAGTCTGGCACAGTTAGCAGTGGAGTTTATTGCTCCCAGGTGCAGCATTTACATGTGCACCTGGAACTGCAGCATGTTGAGCTGGGGTGGTATAGCGCTGACTGGGGGGTCAGCCTGCTGGCCTGGAACCACTCCACCTCAGCTCAGTGTGATGCAGAGAGCCTGGCTGAGGCACAAGTGTGCTATGGGCTAGCTGGCAAGCAGCCCCACACTGTAGCACCCTCATGCCCCAGTCAGCCTTGGTCAATGTCTATGTGTATGTTGTGTTCACTAAATAACTCTGCTGTAGGATAGTACTTTTGTTGAGCAGTACTATCCTATAATGAAGTTTATGAGTTCACCGTGGCCTAATAATGGCTCACTTGTAGATGGTGATGCTTGACTCCACAATAAACTGCATGTATAGATGCCCCTGGTATGAGTAAATATGAGCCATTTTCTGGCAATGTTTGCTAGCAGAGCAGAGAACAAATAGACATGAGCAGGAAACCTGTTTTTTTTAAGTGTCAATTGGTAGACGATGGTTGTTCTATAGCCTTGGACAGGCCGTCCCTGTGTTCCAGCATCCATGATCTCCCTGAGCACATTAATTTAATTTGGTATTACATCATCAGCGTTGGCAGCAAAATAATGTTCCATTTAATTAAAGATGAATTACAATGCAAATCCTAAACTCATTGCATTTATATTAAAACCAAATGAGTTCTTCATACTATTAAAATAAATAACCAAGAAATTAATAGAGATATAATTATATCTCTATTATATTATAATAGAATGATTAAGCTATAATTGAAAGTGTTACCATACTAACCATATTCTATATATGGGCATTACTTTAGACTACTTCCAAATGAAACTAGAATAGGCATCGGGGCACCACTTCTACATGGATCAACTCAGTTGAGAATTAAATTGAATATAACTAGGAACTGCTGATCCACCCTTTCTCCAATGCAAACAAACTTTTTATATATAATGGTTAGCTAAGTTTTCAGTTAGAATCATCATGTTAATTCCTCTAAAAATCCTTGGGCTGTCTATATATGCAGTGCTGTATTCTTTTTGGCTTGGTAATAGTTTTTGCTTGGGAGAAGGGTGAAACATTTGAGATGATCTTAGCTGTCTGTAACCTGACTAATGGAGGCAATTTTGGAAAAAAAATTAACCTTATGCCTCAAAAAGCCCAGCTGATCTTTTTCCTGGGAGTTACTACTTCTGTGCTCTGTATGTATGTGCATTGTGTTTGAATCTGGTGTCAGACCCCTCATATTTGCAGATGGTTTTACCATAGATGTAAACCTTTCTAGTATTAGAAACTTCTCTTTTTTAACACAGCTCATTCTTCAAATATGTGCAGATCTTAAAATATTAATTGATGTTATTTCCTCCTTTGACAGTACAGGAGAAAGAAAGAGCGATAAAAGAGTGCGTGAGAGATTTAAGAACCAAAAATAGTCCTAAAGCCACTTCCCTCTCCCATTTCTTGTAAAGCCATTAGCCTGATATTTCTCATGTTTAATCTCCTGCTGTATATGGGATTTAGTTTAAAAATTCTTGATTTTGACATTAAAAATAAATGATGATTTTGTTTTAAAAATTACTTTGCACATGGTGGTTATAATTGAAAAATTCCTCCTCAGTCAAATAAAGATTGTTCAATAGCACAACTGAAAGTACCAAAGTACTGCCTGCCAAATTTTAGCTTTCTAGCACTTCAGCACTAGAGCTGTTCACAAAATGTGTCAGTGACCTTTATAATGGGTAGAGCATTCTCTAACCACCTCCCCCTCTGAAAATCAATTGACTATTAAAAATTCCCAGACCATTTTTCCTTTCAGTTTCCTAAACTTCTTTCTTGGGAAGATCAGGACTTTCAACTCAAAATGTGAAAGATTTAGGAAGATATGTGAGGTTATGCTAACATGATCATTCACAGGGTCAGCTGATGCCAAGGAGACCATTCTGAGTCAGGCAGACCTAAAATTCCTGCTCCTGTGGGGAGGTAAGTGCTTTTGTGCTCTCAAGACTTTCCTCCTTTGGGTCCCACAAATACTTTATAGTTTTAGTCTCTTTTTGTAGCTGGCAGACCTAAAGAGGCTAAAAACAAAACCAATCCAGTAGTCCCTAAAAGCTTGAATTAAGCTTCAGTGGGCACATCTACACAAGACATTTACTGCAGTTGACTAATTAGCTGCATAGTAAATGTCACGCACATATACATGCACCCCTATTAGGCTGGAGTAAACTAATTTACTCTGCCGCAGGATTGTACTTGTAAATATAAGTATTATCCTGTGGTGGCATTCTTTACTGTGCAGCAACACACATGTAGATGGTCATATGGCTGACTGGGGCATGAGAGTGCTTTAGTGTGTGGGCCTACTGCTGGCTAGCCCCAAACTGGCACACCCTCATGCCCCAGCCAGCCCCACCACAGCACATTGAGCCAAGTTGGAGCAGCCCTGGGATAGCAGGATGGCCCCCTGGATCCCTGCCAACAGGCTCTGTTCTGACCCAGCTCAAAGTTCTGTACATGAGTAAACTCCAGACCTTATTGCTCCTGGATGCACATTCAAACAGTGCACCTGGGAGCAATAAAATCCAGAGCACTAAGCTCCAGAGTTTATTCATGTGCATTAATTGCAGGTGTAGATGCATCTCACGTACATTCATCATTTTTTAAAAGTGCCTCAAATATACTGTACATGTAAACATGCCTCCCATATATTCATATCTCATATATCTTTATCTTTTTTTTAACTTAATATGCTGACACATTAGAAACACTTTTCCTGAAGTTATTCTGATTTGGTCAAAGGACTATATGACTTCCTCTCAACTAGTTGATCAAATGTAAAAAAGTTGTTGGCCAGCCAATATAATTTATAATGTGAATCTGTTTTGAGATTCCTACAATTGCCTTAAACAATTGGACAAGTTTTGGCAAGCCCAACTGTTCTGTAAATTATAACAAAAAAATGGCAGTGAAGAGTGTTTATGGTCATTATTTATTTGTTCCTGGTTGCTATTTTTCCCTTCTTTGAGTATCTTACTTTACTTTTCCCAGTTTAAAATGCATTAGTTATTATAGGAACATTTGTCCATGACAATCTTCTTGCTTGATCACAGCCACTTGATCAGAATAAAGTTGATTTACGTTACTTGAATATGTATGGAAGTTTTGGGATAGATAAGAGTTTTTTAATGAGGTTACAACCATGTATGTCCATATACACAAATAAACACAATTCATTTTCAATGCCTGGCTGGATAGGTGGATAGCAGGGCTTTAGCTTCTTTGACCATGGGATGATGTCCCAAGAAGGATTGCTAGGAAGAGATGGGATCCACGTGATGAAGAGAGGGAAGAGCATCTTCACAGACAGGCTTGCTAACCTTGTGAGGAGGGCTTTAAACTAGGTTTGCTGGGGGATGGAGACAAAAGCCCTGCAGTAAGTGGGGAAGTGGATGACGTGGACAAAGTGCAAAGCAGGAGTGGGGATCAGGGGAGGTATTCTTGTTCTTCCTGAGAAATCAGGATAATTGGCTAGTGACCTTAGGTGCCTGTACATGAATGCACAGAGCTTGGGATCAATCAGGAACAATTGGAAATCCTTGCACAGTCACAGAACTATGGTGTGAATGGAATAACAGAGACTAGGTGGGATAGTTCACATGATTGGAGCACTGTCATGGATGGGTACAAACTATTCAGGAAAGACAGGTAGGGGACAAGAGGAGGAGGAATTGCACTTTATGTAAAAGAGACATATGATTTCTCAGTATAAAACTGGAGATAGGTCTGTTGAAAGTCTCTGGGTTAGGGTCAGAGGGGAAAGAAACAAGGGTAATGTTGTGGTGAGAGTCTGCTATGGACCACCAGACGAAGAGGATGTAGTGGATGAGGCTTTCTTCAAACACCTAGCAGAAGTTTCCCAATCACAGGCCCTGGATGGGGGACTTCAATGACCCTGAC
>NW_017728886.1:225074019-225076302 GCF_001723895.1 Crocodylus porosus
TACATTCATCATTTTTTAAAAGTGCCTCAAATATACTGTACATGTAAACATGCCTCCCATATATTCATATCTCATATATCTTTATCTTTTTTTTAACTTAATATGCTGACACATTAGAAACACTTTTCCTGAAGTTATTCTGATTTGGTCAAAGGACTATATGACTTCCTCTCAACTAGTTGATCAAATGTAAAAAAGTTGTTGGCCAGCCAATATAATTTATAATGTGAATCTGTTTTGAGATTCCTACAATTGCCTTAAACAATTGGACAAGTTTTGGCAAGCCCAACTGTTCTGTAAATTATAACAAAAAAATGGCAGTGAAGAGTGTTTATGGTCATTATTTATTTGTTCCTGGTTGCTATTTTTCCCTTCTTTGAGTATCTTACTTTACTTTTCCCAGTTTAAAATGCATTAGTTATTATAGGAACATTTGTCCATGACAATCTTCTTGCTTGATCACAGCCACTTGATCAGAATAAAGTTGATTTACGTTACTTGAATATGTATGGAAGTTTTGGGATAGATAAGAGTTTTTTAATGAGGTTACAACCATGTATGTCCATATACACAAATAAACACAATTCATTTTCAATGCCTGGCTGGATAGGTGGATAGCAGGGCTTTAGCTTCTTTGACCATGGGATGATGTCCCAAGAAGGATTGCTAGGAAGAGATGGGATCCACGTGATGAAGAGAGGGAAGAGCATCTTCACAGACAGGCTTGCTAACCTTGTGAGGAGGGCTTTAAACTAGGTTTGCTGGGGGATGGAGACAAAAGCCCTGCAGTAAGTGGGGAAGTGGATGACGTGGACAAAGTGCAAAGCAGGAGTGGGGATCAGGGGAGGTATTCTTGTTCTTCCTGAGAAATCAGGATAATTGGCTAGTGACCTTAGGTGCCTGTACATGAATGCACAGAGCTTGGGATCAATCAGGAACAATTGGAAATCCTTGCACAGTCACAGAACTATGGTGTGAATGGAATAACAGAGACTAGGTGGGATAGTTCACATGATTGGAGCACTGTCATGGATGGGTACAAACTATTCAGGAAAGACAGGTAGGGGACAAGAGGAGGAGGAATTGCACTTTATGTAAAAGAGACATATGATTTCTCAGTATAAAACTGGAGATAGGTCTGTTGAAAGTCTCTGGGTTAGGGTCAGAGGGGAAAGAAACAAGGGTAATGTTGTGGTGAGAGTCTGCTATGGACCACCAGACGAAGAGGATGTAGTGGATGAGGCTTTCTTCAAACACCTAGCAGAAGTTTCCCAATCACAGGCCCTGGATGGGGGACTTCAATGACCCTGACATCTTCTGGGAGGACAATACAGAAGTTCACAGGCAATCCAGGAAGTTTTGGGAGAGTGTTGGGGACAGTGATCATCACCTGCTGGAATTCACCATCCAGCGCAAGATGGCAAAGGCCTGCAGCAAGGCAGCAGCCCTAGATTTCAGGAGGGCAAACTTCAATGAGCTAAGGAGAATAGTCAGGGAAGCAATGAGGTCCCAGAGGGGAGGGGAGCCAGGTGTCCAAGGAGAGTGGTCACTCCTCAAGGAGACAATTCTCCAAGCCCAAAGGGAGGTAATCTCAACAAGGATCAAAGGGAGCAGGAGGGCACACAAGCCCCCATAGCTCACCAAAAGCATCCAGGAATGTCTCCTAGCTAAAAGGGAGGTGTACACCCAGTGGAAAGAAGGGGACATCACCAGGGATGACTATACTGCAGTTCCTCGAGGATGTGGGGTGGCAGTCAGGAAGGCCAAGGCAGAGATGGAACTGGGACTAGCTTCCCAGATTAAGGACAATAAGAAGTCCTTTAAATATATAGGGGGTAAAAATAAGGTTCCGGGTAATGTGGGGTCCCTGCAGGACACGTCACACCAGATGACAAAGCCAACATATTTAACAATTTCTCTGCCTCCATCTTCCTAAGCAGGGACTGGAACAGCCACCTCTCTGCTGGGCTCCCCTCAGGCCCCAGGGGAGGCACACCTAGGCCAAGGGTTAGTGCGGAACTAGTTAGGGAGCTTCTGGAGGGACTGGATGTATTCAAGTCACCTGGTCCAGACAATTTCCACCCTAGAGTACTAAAGGAATTGGCTGAGGTCATTGCAGGACCCCTGGCATGGCTTTATGAGCACTCGTGGTGCTCTGGTAAGGTGCCAGAGGACTGGAAGAGGGCCAACATGGTTTACATCATCAAGAAGGGTAAGAAGGAGTACCTGGGAAACTATAGGCCAGTTAGTCTTACTTCGATCCTAGGCAAGCTGTTCGAGAAA
>NW_017728886.1:225076313-225077621 GCF_001723895.1 Crocodylus porosus
GACCCTACAGTGAGAGACTGTGAGACCTGAACCTGTTCAGCCTTCACAAGAGAAGGCTGAGGGGGGACCTGGTGACAGTCTATAAACTCACTAGGGGGGACTAGAAGGGTTTGGGAGAGACCTTGTTTCTCCTAGTGTCCCCTGGCATAACAAAGAATAACGGCCATAAGTTGTTGGAGAGTAGGTGTAGATTAGACATCCTTAAGAACTACTTCACAGTCAGGGCAGCTAGGATCTGGAACCAACTTCCAAGGGAAGTGGTGCTGGCTCTTACCCTGGGGGTCTTTAGAGGAGGCTTGAAGCCTACCTGGCTGGAATCATTTGAGCCCAATTTTTTCTCCAGCCCATGCAGGGGGTTGGACCTGAAGATCTACAAGCTCCCTTCCGACCCTACTTCTATGATTCTATGAAGTCTATGGGGTCAGATCAGATGCAGCTGAGGGTGCTAAGGGAGTTGGCCAATGTGATTGCAAAGCTACTGGCCATCATCTTTGAAAACTCATGGCAATTGGGAGAAGTCCCAGGCAAATGGAAAAGGGCAAATATAATGCCCATATTTAAGAATGGGAAAAAGAAGGATCCAGAGAACTACAGACTTGTCAGTCTCACTTCAGTCATAGGAAAAATCATGGAGCAGGTCCTCAAGAAATCTATTTGTAAGCACTTGGAGGAGAAGAAGGTGATTGGGAACAGTCCTCATGGATTCACCAAGGCCAAGTCATGCCTGACCAACCTGATTGTTTTCTATTTTAAGATGACTGGCTCTGTGGATGTGGGGAGACCAGAGGATGTGGTATACCTTGATTTTATCAAGGCTTCTGATATGGTCCCCCACAACAAGTCTATAGGCCAACAAGAGGCAAAGCACTGCTTGACCTGGTGCTGGCAACCAGGGACGACCTAATCAGCAACCTACTGAAGGAAAGCTGGGTAACAGCGACCACGAGCTGATCACCTTCACCATCCGCCAAAAAGCTGTCAAGTCAGTCAGCAGTACAGAAGTCCTCGACTTCAGGAGGGCTGACTTTGACAAGCTCAGGAGACTTGTTGGTGAGGCCCTAAGGGACCACAACCACAAAGGGAGGGGAGTCCAGGAACAGTGGTTGCTCCTCAAAGGAGAGACCCTAGATGCACAAGCTAAGGCTATTCCATCTCGGAGGAAAGGCAGCAAAAGGGCACAGCAGGCCCCTTTGCTCTCCAGGGAGCTGGTGGTCCTTCTGCATCTAAAAAGACAGATCTACATGGAGGATGGGATCTACCTCCAAGGAAGGATACTCTGCACTGGTCCAGACCTAGAGGGAGCAAACC
>NW_017728886.1:225079078-225098693 GCF_001723895.1 Crocodylus porosus
AAATGGGCGGATGAGAACCTGATGGTGTTTAACACTGAAAAATGCAAGGTTCTCCACTTTGGGAGGAAAAACCTGCAGCATGTCTATAGGCTCGGCAGTGCTATGCTGAGTAGCACTACGGACGAGAGTGACTGTGGGGTCAGGATTGACCACAAGATGAACATGAGCCTGCAATGTGATGCTGCAGCCAGTAAAGTGAGCAAAACACTGGCTTGTATCCACAGATGCTTCTCAAGCAAATCCCAGGATGTCATTCTTCTGTTGTACTCAGCCTTGGTGAGGCCGCAGCTGGAGTACTGCATCCAGTTTTTGGCGCCACAATTCAAAAAGGATGTGGAGAAGCTTGAGAGAGTCCAGAGGAGAGCCATACGCATGATCAGGGGTCAGGAAAAGAGATGTTATGACCAGAGGCCGAGAGCCATGGAACTTTTCAGCCTGGAAAAGCGCAGGCTCAGGGGCGACCTGATGGCCACCTATAAGTTTATAAGGGGTGTCCACCAGGATCTGGGGGAACATTTGTTCACCAGAGCACCCCAAGGGATTATGAAGTCGAATGGTTATAAACTCCTGCAAAACCTTTTCAGGCTGAACATAAAGAAAAACTTCTTTACTGTCCGAGCCCCCAAGATCTGGAATGGCCTGCCACCGGGGGTGGCTCAAGCACCTACTTTGAATGCCTTCAAGAGAAACCTGGATGTTTTTCTTGCTGGGATCCTATGACCCCAGCTGACTTCCTGCCCCTGAGGCAAGGGGCTGGACTTGATGATCTTCCAAGGTCCCTTCCAGCCCTAATGTCTATGAATCTATGAACATTCTCTCAGGCAAGATAAGGAAGTCCAGGTTGGATGAATGGACTGTAATGTAGAAAGAAAACTGACTGGATCATCAGGCTCAGAATGTAGCAGTCAATGGCTTGATTTCTAGTTGGCAGCTGGTATGAAATGGAGTGCCCCAAGGATCAGTTGGGGCCGGTGTTGTTCAATATCTTCATCAATGACCCGAAAGATGACACGGAGTGCACTCTCAGCTAGTCTACAGATGATACCAAGCTGGGGGCAGTACTAGATACACTGGAGTGTAGGGTTAATATTCAGGGACACCTAGACAAATTGGAGGATTGTACCAAGAGAAATTTCATGAGGTTCAATAAGGACAAGTGCAAAGTCCTGCACTTAGGACAGAAAAATCCTATGCACCAGGTTCAGGCTGGGGGTTGACTAGCTAGGCAGCAGCTCTGCAAAAAAGGACCTGGGGGTTACAGTGGACAATAAGCTGAATATGAGCCAACAGTGTACCTATGTTGCCAAGAAGGCTAACAGCATACTGGGCTGCATTGATATAAGTGTTGCCAGCAAATCAAGAGAAGTGATTATTTCCCTCCATTCAGCACTGCTGAGGCCACATCTGGAGTATTATGTTCATTTTTGGGCTCCCCACTACAGAAAGGATGCACACAAATCGGAGAGAGTCCAGTGGAGGGCTATGAAAATGGTTTGGGAGCTCGGGCACATGACTTCTGAGGAGAGGCTGAGAGAACTGGGCTTATTTAGTCTAGAGAAGAGAAGACTGAGAAGGGATTTAATAGCAGTCTTCAACTACTTGAGTGGTGGTTCCAAAGAGGATGGAGCTAGACGGTTCTCATTGTCAGCAAATGAAAGAACAAGGAACAGTGGCTCAAGATGCAGCAAGGGATGTTTAGGTTAGATATTAGGAAAAACCTTCTCACTAGGAGGGTAGTAAAATACTTGGAAAGGTTACCCAGAGAAGTTGTGGAATCTACTTCCTTGAAGGCTTTTAAGACTTGGCTAGACAAAACTCTGGCTGGGTTGATCTAGCTGGGGCTGATCCTGCTTTGAGCAAGGGGTTGGACTAGATGACCTCCTGAGGTCCCGTCCAACCCCAATTTTCTGTGATTCTATGAAGGTGTGTGTGTAGAAGGTGAAGTTTGATCGTTTTCACATCTTTGGTGCAAGGGCCTAATTCTCACTTTCCGTGTGGATCTTTTCAGTCCTTTCTGACTCAGAGATGTCTGTTCCCAGGGGATGTGAGAGCCTGGCCTCACGTTTTCTTTTTCCTGGGAGCTATTTGAACCAATGGAGTCCCATTGTGGGCATCATAGTTCTCCACCAGGTGTTTCTCCTCTCTTGTGTCCAGTTCAGCCTTCTTGGACAACCCACACCTGACAAGATGTTGGGGTCTAGCCTGAGAATTAACCTGCTTGGGTGAACTCCCTGCAGGTAGAACAGTAGATGTTGAAGCATCTTGTTGCAGTGTGATATTAGATCTTAGTTGCATATTTGTCATGGCTGTCGTACTCTAGATTGGGAAGCTCTGAGTGAGGTACATAGGCCCTCCCAAAAGAAAATTCATTAAAAACCTTTTTACTACACAGCCTTATTAAGTATTCTGCATAGTTCATATATTTTACAGAAATATCATTTGAAGATATTATAAATATATTGGCTCTGCAATGATTGCAAAGAATAACAGAATTACACCCTTTGATCTATACAGTGCAAAGTACACAACCACATGTATCCTGATGCATGTGTAGATATTATTCTCATGACCCAAAGTGTTTAACCAGAACATTTTAATGTGCATCAGTATGAATCAAACAGAGCACTTGCACAAATACAGACAGGGAAATGATTGGTTAGGCTGCAGTACTGCAGAGACGAACATTGGGACTACAGTGGACTATAGACTGAACATGAACCAGTAGCATGGTCTTGTTGCAGGAAAGAAAGAAAGAATGAGAAAAAAGTCAACAGCACTGGCTCTTGCAAATAAAGGGGAATGATTTTTTTGTTCTATTTGGTGCTGGTGAGGCCTCACCTAAAGTACCAAGTCCAGGTGTGGGCTCCATAAATCAAGAAAGATGTGGTCAGATTGAAAAGTGTCCAGAGGAGAGTAACAGAAATGATGAAAATCTAGGGTGCGTGATTTATGAGGAAAGGATGAAATAACTAGAGGGAGAGAAAAACAGGCTGAGAGGGATTTGATAACAGTTTTCAGACACCTGTTGTACTATTATATCAGTGGCTGTAGGGTACAAGACAAGGAGTAATGGCCTCAAACTGCAGCAGAAGAAATTTAGGTTGGAGATTAAAGGGAATTTTCTGACTGTGAGTGTGGTCATGCCTTGGAACAGGCTACCTAGAGAAGTTGTGGAATTCCTATCTGGAAATTTTCAAGAGAAGGTTAGATAGGCACTTGGCTGAGATGTCTTAGTGAGGCATGATCCTGCCTGGAGCAGGGGGCTGGACTAAATGTCCTTGCTCCCTTCCAGCCTATATCCTATAAACCCACTGTTTATGTGTTTCTAGGAGCTCTGAGTCCTATACCAAACCTAGCAGAACTCCACTACTGAGTGCTGAGAGGAATCCTACACTTAATAAGATGAGAGTGAAAATATAGCTGCATTGTTTCACTCAGGTTCTTTGTAAAGGAGATTATTTTTAGGGGGAAAAATAATATCCTAGTGTTACTGTGAAGTGTTCACCGGTCATAACTAATAAGTTTGGTGCCCCAGGCAAAACCCTGCCAGTGAGCGGGGAGAGGCTGCCAAGTGGCAGAGTGGAGATTGTGTGTGTCATACCTGTTGTGGCATGGTCTGTCCACCCCCGATGCCTACTGCTACAGTAGCTGCTATAGTGAATAGTCCCCAGGGGGCCACCATTCTGTCCCCTTCTACGTCAGTGCCTGGGGCTGGTGCCCATTCCACCCCCCCATAGTTACACTACCAATGGTTAATTAGAATTCCATTGATTTTAATGAACTTGAATTATTTCCAGCAAACATTTTTGCAAGTTTAAGACCAAAGGGATGTCAAGTTTGTAAAGAATTAGCTGTCTTGTGGCTCCTGTAAGTACCTATGTATTTTATCTATTACCTTCACAATTCTTTCTGCATTGTCCCAAACATAAAATATTATTTACTAGAAAATTTTGGTCCTACCATCTAAGTCTTGTTTTTATACTTAGGAATGAATTAATTCCAATTAGTTTACTTATTAACAAAGAGTGGCATTTCCTCTTTTCTGGTATTTCTGTTTTTAAATGAGTCCGAAGTTCTGACATGCCTAATTCATTTATCATGATAGCAATAAAACTACCCCATTTCTGTGTATCTTGGATATAAACATCATTTTCATGGCAGGGAATATGCTTTCTTCATGTTTATTATGTACCGTAGATGAATGCCACCCCTTTTTATGAATTTAAGAGGTTTAACTGGTGCTTATGCCTTATGGTGGCCTACAAAACGTGAAGATCACCACATGTGAGCTTACAGGGTAATAAACTTGATTTTTCATAATGCTGCAATGATGTAAGACCAGCTGTTCATTTTAGATGAGCACAAATTAAATAAGGCATGAATGAAATATCAGAAGGCTTACTTACTATACAGAGGGACCTATATCAAGTGCACCTTTACAGAAGGAACTAAATTGAGGAAGATATGGATTTTAGTAAATTATGTGGAGTTTTATTAAAAGATTAGATAAATGAATGGAGTGATCAGTGTAGCATTCATTGTAGAAATCATATCTTCTTTTGTAGCCTTAACATATCCTATTTTGTAAATTTAGCAGTATATATTGTTCCCTGTGTTGCCCTAGTAACTTGCTCCTGGCTTTTAATGAGTTTATGAAAGGGAGCATAGAATCCTCCACACTAACCAAAGTGCTGCAATGCCACTTACTACTATTGACATGTCAGATCTGAGGTAGCCTTTGTTTCTGCCATGTCCTCATATATATGGGGTTTGGGCTGATAGTTTCATGTATGCTTGACTTCCCCTGCCACCAGTCTTGATCCCTTCTATCATCAGCAGTGCTCCACAGCTCACCTCTGTACTATGTTGGATGGAAATACCAATAAGCATAGGCCCATAGCAGATAGGGCTAAAGAACATCTTTATGGGCCTCCCAACATACAGACAAGGGACAGCCTTTCTTCTCTTGTTGCAGGGAATGCTTCATAAAGTCAGAGGTAGATAATGATGTATTGTGTATATGCAAAAATGCAGCTCAAATAAAGTCCTTTAAGTATCAGCTCAGAATCTATCTTTGATTACAGCCTGGCTAAATGCCTAGGCAGATGGTGAGGTATAAAATTATATCATGAAGATCTACAGCTGAAAATGTGTTATTTGCTAGGTGACTGTAAATGTGAACATGTATATAAACACAACAAATAGTATTTAATTAGAGATGAGTAAATGGGTTTGTATTCAGAAACCAACACAATTGTTTCTAGCATTTACTGAAAAAAACATACTTTTTTCCTGGCATATCTAGTTGTTAGCAAACCTATTCTCATATGTTTTAGAAAACATCATCCAAGATTGGAGTCTTATTCTATTTCAAACTGGACAAAATCCAAGAAAGACTATCAGGTTAAATTTGGATTTATTAGTTGGGATTTTGGGAGCCTGCCTTTCAGGTGTACCATGATTAAGACAGGGATGTGAAACTGGCAGCCAGTCAGGTTTGTCGGCGTTGACACTACATTCACATAGCTCCAGAACCCAGGGGTGAAAACTATGAATGCTACCCCCACTTGCTCCTTCCTACATCTTTACCCAATCCCAATTTGGCATCTGCAGTTGCTCTTGGCAACTAAACTCAGCAGCAAGGGAAAATGGAGGGTGAGCAGCAATGGTGTTCAGCCCCTGGGTTTGGAGCCATGCCGACATAGTGGCTCTGGAGCCATGCCGACAAGCTGCCACCCTGTTGCCAGAGGGGTCAGATAAGCTGGATACCTCTGACTTAAGGCACTTAACACAGAGAAGTGAAAAATTAAATTGATTCTAATATTTTAAATAATTTCTGATCTGAGAACGATTTAATAGGCAATAAAGACGCTTATTAATTGTCTTTACAGTAACTAAAATTGGAGTTGAAATGTTAAAGTATTTCTGCTCATGTTTGCTTTAAATGAGTCAGCAGAACTGCTTAGTCTTTACTTTTTATGTATTTTATCTCAGATGTTGTAGTGAAGTCAGACTCTTCTGCTTAAGTGAATTCAACTTTTTACTCATAGATCAGGCCATTGGGTATTGTTCTAGCTTATTGTTCAAGTGTTGGTTGGTTGATATTTATGATTCCCACATCTGAGAAATCCACTTGGGCTCCTCAGGAATTAGCAAACTTTGTATCTAGATATGTGTAGATTCTCATTTCAAACAGTTCTTAAGTGAAATTTGGATACTTAACAGCTATTTTTAAGCTGAGATCTGTGATCAAACTTTTTTTTGGCTCACTTAAGAAATACAAGTTTGACTCTTATTACACATTTGGTGTTGCATACTTTATTGTTTTCTTTTAATTTGCATTATGTGCATTATGACATTTCATAAACCTAGCTCTTCTGTTTCTTGATGGACACATTTTCCTGACTGTCTCTTTTCATATTTTTTCCCACTGCTTCTGGTTCTTTTGATGGTTCTCTTGATGCTTAGGAGATAACATTTTTCTACTGGCTGTAGGAATCTCAGAATTATTTCTTTATATTTGCAATGATATTTTTCATTCAGTTGAGTTGTTTTCTCAGTCTGTTTGCCAGACTACCTTTCAAATCCCCAGTGGAGATTACTGGTGGGATTTTGAGAAGAATGCTACAATTGCCTCTTCCTGAAGGTTTTCATAAAACTCCTATCCCCATTAGTCATAACAGAGTTAGGACTATGCTCAGTGTTTTTGGAAATCCCATCATATGAATGGCTAAATATTTTTGTCTTCTGAGCATGAATCCATTGGAAAGTAAGAACACTGTTTCTTTTTTTAATATTACTGAAGTCTTTGGGCACATTTACCAACATACTTAGGCACACTGCCTGGACAGAGCAATCATAAACCTAGCTAAACTGGCATTTTGTGTTGGGTTTACATCTGCTTTGCATCACCAAGCAGCAGAAGCATACCAGTCATACATTTTGAAACAATATCTCTGATTTTGTTGTTTTTATTTCTTCCAGCCATGGGAAAATGTGATTGTTGAATGAAAGTGAGGACTCCAGCTGGTGTAAATTAGTTCAGCTTCATTGGAGCTCTTCCACCTTATACCAGTGTAGGATTTGTCCCCAGAACAGTGATGCCAGAGTACTTCTCTTTTGCGCAGCTGTTCAGTCTGCTGTCTTGAGGTGGCTTCTTTGTCATAGTTTCATTAGTATTGCACTAATAAATATAGTGTTGATGTCACTGTCAATTGTTTTAAAAAAGTCAGAAAAAATTATTGCAACAAATTGCATTTATTTATAACGTACTCTTCCAAGGGCAAAAATATGGCTGTTTGATTTGTGAACAATTATAGCAAAAAGTCTTTACCAGTGAAGGAGAAAGGAGAAAGAAACCCTGCCTATGCTAATAAAGTGGGGATGTTTTATAACTCATTGAGTCAAATCCCCAGTGGACATAAATTGGCACTGACTTCAATAGAACCATACCAGTCTATGCCAGTTGAGGATCTGACCCATTCTTCTTAGATACATTTGCTTATCTGTGGAATTAGAATGGTCAGTTCTGAGTTTCTACTGTATTGTTGTAGACAATGTTAATACAGGAATTTTTTTTAAAATACTAGAATTTCAATGTTTTTTCATTTGGGGATGAAAGGTCTAAGTCACGAAAATACAATACTGAAATCTATAGTACTTTTTTTGTTATGAACGTTTCTGAGAGAGAATGGGTTGCCTCCATTTTTCAACCATAGCCTCAAAACTGAAACTGAAAATATAAATTTACTAAATCTTTTGTATTTACGTGTGTGCATATGCACGCATCGCTGCTATAGCCTATATCTGTATTAATTCCATCAGGGGAAGATCCAGGTAGGGCTCACTGGTACACATGTATCCCCCTTTTATTCCTGTTCCACCCAGATTTTGAAAATCAACTGCCTGGCAGTAGCAGTGACATTTCTAGTCAGGCAATGCAGAGGGAGTTAATTGATTTAATGACTTATTATAATCTACCTGATCCCTTCTAAACTCTTCATTCCACAGGTGTTGATGACCCTCTCTTCTTTTTAATGGTCTTAATGCTCCACCAATTAGGCAACTGTGCTGTCTGTTATCTGCTCTTGGTAATTCAGCTCTTATTCCATAGCCCTGAAAATTATTTTTACCTCATTCCAATGAAGTTATATATATATTTTTTGCTTTGATCTTAAAAATAATGCAGTCCTAGGCACTTAGCATATTAGTAAAACTTCTAGTTCATTTTAAATTGGAGAAAAATGTGTGTTGTTTTATATGTGATAATGCACCTCACCATCTGCATTCCCCTCTTTTCAACATTCTGGATCTACTCATGAATCCCATGTATAAACATTTTAAATAATGCTCCAGTTCTGTAATGTACTATATGTGCAAGTACATTGTTGTGCCTGTAAAAATTCCTACTGAATGGTGTGGGGCTGCAAGTTGGTGTAACTATAACAGCAGGTGGTAACTTTCAAGGCCTGATGATCATAAAGAACCACTTAACTTTAGGAGTACAGCTATATAACATTCATTTATGCAATTCTCTAACTGTTTTTTAAATCATATTAATTTAAGAAAACTTTATATTACAATCCTTCCTGTTGCTTTTCTCATTACAGTGCTAGTAAAAAAAGGAGAAATAAGTACATTTGTAGGATTTATTAGCTCTGGATGCTGTAATATTTACAGAGAAGTTGAAGCACTTGTGAAACTACCATTGGGGAAAAGGGTGAGTCCATTAACATCTTGAAAAGTAAGCATTTTAATTGTTATTAACTTTATTGACAGGAACATGTAACTACATAACTGCAATTTATAGTACGTATGCACACTTTGGATTCTGTTTTTACTTGTATATGTACACTGGCCTTGTACTTCCCTTCTAAGTATGTATGGCTGCCTCAACTGGCTATGTAAACTCTGGGTCTCAAAACTTTAGTTGCAAAAACCCAACAACTAGTGTCTGAAGGGAAAAAATAGGAAACCTTCACACCTTTTATAGCCCAGTAATCTTGTGGTTATGGCACATGAGAATGAGGCCCCCTCTACCCATTTGAGGTATTATGCAATTAGCTGGTTAATTGCATAATTATCTTAAGACCAGCTACACATACAAAGTACTTATCATATGAAAACACCCTCCAACGAGCTATAAAGGTAGGCCTAAAAACGTGTGCTAACTTTATTGCTGTTTGCTATCCAGCTTTAATTTGCATGTGCAGTAGGGGTGTACCATGGTCATCATGAAACCTCCAGGCCTGGAGGATCGCAGCTGCCCTGATCCCCCAGCTAAGGGGTGCGTGGGGTGCCCCCACAACTGGGAGCCCTTCAACTCTCAGTCATGGGAGCTTGTTTCTTGCCAGTGCAGGAGGAGCCCAATATTGGGATCCTCTTACACCAATGATAAGGTGCAAAGGAAACTAATGGGCAATCCACATAATCATACCTCCTGCCATGCCACATATGCATGACAGGAGGCATGATTGTGTGGATTGTACATTAGTTTCCTTTGTACCTTTATCTGTATGTGTAGAAGGTCCTGAGAGACCTAGATAACATAGGTGACATCTAGGGGGGAAACGGGAGCATGTGACCTCCCTGAGATTGGCTGCCACCGAAGCTACCGCTGGCTTCTGCAGACAGTCACCACCCCTGCCTTTGCTGTCAAAGCAGCCGCCAGTGGTGGCAGGCGGTCTCCACTTGCTATTGACACTACTGCGGCTGCCTGTGGGCAGTCCTTGCTTGGTCCGCCCACACCACTGACGTCACCGTGGCTGCCTGCAGGTGGTCCCCACTCACCATTGCCATGCCCCCACCACCAACACTACCACCGCCACCTGTGGTTAGTTGCCATGGCCCCCTGCCTCGGGGAGCAGGCATCATTCATGCTAGATGATAGGCTTCCCTTGCCTAGAGTGGGGTTTGAACTTTCATCTTTCATTTCTCAACAAATAGCTCTAAGCACAAGGTCAAGGAAGAGGTTCAGTATTCTCTACAGCCCTCCCCTTGAAACTGGCTCACTGGTGCCAGGCCTGGGAAAGTAAACCTGAGGAAGAGTGGCTTAGTGAAATGGACAATACAGTGGAAGGGAGGGGATCCTGGATTTTGGCCCCAGTTCTGGATCCTAAAGTTTTTTCAGTACTTTGCATTCAGAACCTTTTAATTGGCTAAAATAGATACACACCATGAAGATAGTATCTTGATTCTGTTGATTTTAAACATTACTATGTTAAGAAAGTAAAATGTTAGGTCCCACTGAAAAATAATGCAGCCACTAATATAGCTTTTTTGTTTTCTGTGGTCCAATTATTCTGAATCTACCCACTATGGCAAGAAGTGTTGAAAGAAAATATTATGATTATTATTTGAGGAAGAAGTTGTAGTCTGGTGTTAACATGCTATTAATAATTTTGCATACATGTTGCTTTTCCCTGGTGTTCTTAAATCAGAACTTGGGAAATATTTAAGATTACTATTAAAATATTTCATACTTCACATTTTCCTTACTTGCAGCCTATTATGACCCAAATAGAACAAGCACCTAGACTTCCTGTTTCAGAATATCAACACTGAAAGATAAAAAAACAAGTATCCGTTCTCCAAAAATAAGATTGGCCTTGACAGCATCACATAAAGTAATGGTTGTCATCTGGGGATATGTGTACACTTAGGAGTAGTTAAAAGGGTCATAGGGATTATATGGAACTCTGCGTGCATTTGTACGCACAGCCGCAGCACAGCATGTGGGCAGCCAGGAGCATAGCCCAGCTATGTGTAGAGCAATTGGGTCCAGCAGGTAAGTTTGTTGTGGGGGGAGGGAGAGAGGCTGGGGCTGGGGCTGTCCAGCTGGTACAGGGCACAGGACTGAGCAAAGTGGGGAAGGATGGCTCCTGCAGCTGGGCACACCCTGGGAGGGCATGGGAGGCACATGCCTCTGGATCTGCACAAAGGGCAAGCTGGGGCTGGGGGATTGCTGGGCTCTTCCTGCTGGGAGAGGGCCTGGGCTGGACAGTGCTCAGGCCAGGTGGTGGCAGCACTAAGAGTAGGGCTGGAGGGGCTATGGCAAATTTTGTTGTGGCTGCAGCCCTCCCATAGCCCCACTTCTGTAGGACCCTGTGGTGAGGGAAGGAGTGGGGCTGGGGCTGGGGCTGGGGCTGGAGCAGGGGCAGGCACTGCCCAACTGGAGCAGAGCACAGGACAGCTATTTGTGGCTTGTCTGTGGGGTGCAGTGGGTGGTGGCTAATGCCGCTGCACACACCCTGGGAAGGCATGGGAGAACATGTGCCCACAGATCTGCACATAAGGCATGGCGGGCTGTGAGCCACTGTGGGCTGGGGCCATGGCAACGCCAAGCTGTTCCCAGTGGTAGTGATGGGCCAGGCTGTGCTGGGAGTGGGGTATTGTGGGGGGGCTGTGGTGAATTTTGGGGTGGTTGCAGCACCTCCTGTAGCCTCTTCCCAGTGCCACCTGTCCCAAGTGCAGCCTGGCTCAGCCCCCACCAGGAAGAGCCCAGTGCAACCCCAGGCCACCCCACCCTACCTCATGCAGATCTGGGGCCACATGCCCCCAATGCTCTCCCAGGGTGCATTCATCTGTGGGATATGCCACCCCCCATGCCTCCCAGATAAGCCACTTTCACCTCTGTCCCATGCTCCACCCTGCCCCTGCCCCAGCCCCACTTCCTCCCTCACCATGGGGGCCTGCAGGAGCAGGGCTATGGGGAGGGGTTGCAGCCACCCCAAAATGTGCCCTTGCCCCCCCAACTGCTCTCCCATTGCCACTGCCCACCCCAGTGCAGCCCATCCAGACCCCACCAGGAAGAGCCCAGTGCCCCAGCTCACAGCCTGCTCACTCCCCGTGTGCAGATCTGGGGGCACACTCACCCCATGCCTTCCTAGGGTGTGTATAGTGGTGGGAGCTGCCCCCCCCCAGCTCAGTCCTGCACCCCACCTTGGCTGGGAAGACCCTGCCCCAGAGCCACTCTTCCCTCCACACTGGGGCCTCAATCTGAGCCCCCCTCCACCCACCCCACAGCGGCAGTCCACCCTGCTCTGTGCAGATCCATGAGCATATCTCCCATATGCCCTCCCAGGGTGTTGGCAGAAGCCATCCCCCCTTCCCACATCCCCTGAATGAACCACTCACAGCTCTATCACCTGCCCCTCCGCATCCCAGCTGAGCAGCACCTGCCCCTGCCCCACTCTATGCCTCACTGCAGGGCCTTGATCTGCCTCCCACACCTTAAAAAAAAAAGAAAAAACTATAAAGGGGTACGTGAGTTGAAACTTTGAGACACAAGGGATACAGTTGTTAAAAAAGGTTGAAAACCCCTGACATAAAGTAACTAAATCTTGGTTTTTAAATCATGTTTTTTTAATGGTCCGCTAGTCATCTGTTAGTGGGTATGTATGATTTTAACTAGAAAATCAGGCCCAGTTACACAAAAAGTATTTAAGATGCCTGATTCCAATCTCAAAATCGATGTGGGATAGGTGCCTACAGTTTTTAGGCAGACAAGATTCTTTGGGTAGATGTGATATCTTTTATTAGACCTACTAAATAGTTTATGTCCTATGTCCTGCCTATGTCCTTAGGCCAACACAGCTACAATCATCAATCTTGATACAGGCAGTCCTTGCACTTATAGCGGGTTATGATCCTGGAAAAGGTGCTGTAAATCGAAACAATGCAAGTCAAATCTGATCTTCCCATTGAAACAATGTTATAATAGGGGGTTATGTTCCTGACCAAGGGCCTGATGCTCAACTTTTTATAGAAATGACCATAAATGTCACATTTAAATCACCTATTTAATCAACTATAAAAGGTATACACTGATAAACGATATACAAGGTACAGTACAAAGCTTTCTAAAGTGCAGTGCAGTAACTAATGACATAAAATTTTATTTAATCAGAAGGCCATTTGACACAATTGATTGATAGAACTGGAAGGGAGGCACCAGGGCTGGAGTGGGACACTTACCAAAGGTAAGCTTCTCAGTCCTTATGCAGGGGCTGGGGTTGGGGGTTGCGGGTTGGCGTGGGCTCTGCTGGCTCCGGGGAACTGCTCTGCTTCCTAGCCCCAATGCCATATACCTCCTTACTCCCAGAGGCATGGCGAGGCGGGGACAGGAGCTGGAGGCTGGCATGGGTTTTGCCAGCTCTGGGAAACTGCTCTGCTACCCAGCCCTGGTGCCACATGCCTCCTCACTCCCTGAGGTGATGAGGGGGCGCAGAGCAGTTCCCTGGAGGCAGCGAAGCCCACAGAGCAGTTCCCCAGAGCTGGCAGAGCCTACACTAGCCCCCATTCCTGCCTCACCATGCTTCTGGGAGTGAGGAGGCACATGGTGTCAGGGCTGGGAAGCGGAGCACTTCTCTGGTGCCAGCTCCCAGCCCCTGTCCCCATCTCGCCTCTGGGAGCACATGGCCTAGAGGAGGAGCTGCTGACTGAGCTTACCCACATAAGTGTCGCACACCAGCCTTGGTGCCTCCACCGCGCTCCGTGGCCAGCTCGTTGCCTGCCGTAAGTGCAAGGGTCCAGCACTGTAAGTAATGACGGGTGTAAATGGCAGAGTGCTGCCAATGCAAATTACCATATATTGAAAAGCTGTAAGTCGAGGACTGGCAGTGCACAGCTTTTAGTTGCCTTTTTAGTTGTCTTAAGGATTTTTCTGGAGCTGGGTCTCCTCTTGTAGCACACTGAGAAATACATTTCTCTCTGGCTGCTCAGGTGATACTGCATGTGTACTCTCGTCCTCTCCACCATTAGAGATTTTCTTCTAATGTATTGGTTCTGTGCTCCTTCCCAGTTTACTGCGTGGCCCCATATTTTCATATTCAATCCTTTCAATCAACTCCTACCTTCATGTTCTTGCTTTCCTGTAGTCACTTGCACTTTTTATGATGAGTAAAATAATCTGGCTGAGAGAATAACATCTTGTTCTTCACAAAATAAATAAGACCAGGAGCTACAGCAGCAACAGTAACAGCAGCAGAAAAAGGCATTTTTCCAAAGAGGTACCATTCGGTAGTTGGTCACCCCCAGTGCAGCTCTCCCTTAGGCTTTCCGTGGATTTCCCAAACTTAATCAAGTGGATCCCATATTGAGGAAGCATTATTTAGAAGGAAGCATATATGTTCCCTAAAAGGATGGTACCACAGCTTACTCTCTGTAGAGAGAAGTATTTGTCTCAAGCATTTTGCTTACCTGAAAACAACTGAGCATGTATGGTAAGGATGGTTGGGAGGAACAAGATGTTATTTATGTGGAGTGATATATTACTTTCAGTCATGAATATAGCACACAAAAGTCACAATTTCTGGAGGACTGTTGAGACGAGAAATGAATTTCCCATGGTAAGTGTAACAGGGTGAAAGACAACCTTGTACTAGAGGGGGTAGCCCCAGGGAAGGGGCAAAGAGTTATGTCAGGACAAGGGCAAAGGTAACACTGGTCACTGCTGAGGGGATCTGCACATCAGGGAAGAGTAAAGTGGCAAGCCAGAGGAAAAAAAGCATCGGCTTGTGAAGGGGATGTAGCCCTTGGGGCACTTAGATTCATAGACTCAAAAATGCTAGGGTTGGAAGGGAGCTCAACAGATCATCGAGCCCGACCCCCTGCCCTGCGCAGGAAAGAGTGCTGGGGTCAGATGACCCCAGCCAGGTGCTCATCCAGCCTCCTCTTAAAGACCTCCTTTGGAAGCCCATTCCAAATTCTGGTCACCCTTACTGTGAAGAAGTTCTTCCTGATGTCCAGCCTAAATCTGCTTTCTGTCAGTTTGTGACCATTGTTCCTTGTTACCCCAAGAAGCACCCTGGTGGACAGAGCGTTTCCGATTCCTTGCTGCGTCCTCCCCCTGCTAAAGAACTTGTAGGTGGCCACAAGATCCCCTCTCAGCCTTCTCTTGTGGAGGCTGAAGAGGTGCAGGTCCCTTAGTCTCTCCTCTTAGGGCTTGGCCTCTAAACCCTAACCATACAAGTGGCCCTCCTCTGGACCCTCTCAAGGTTATCCACATCCTTCTTAAAGTACGGCACCCAAAACTGGACGCAGTACTTCAACTGCAGTCTGACCAATGCCACATAGAGGGGGAGTATCACCTCCTTGGTTCTATTTGTCATGTATCTGCTAATGCTTAATAAAGTGTGGTTAGCTTCGCTGATGATTTTGTCACACTGACAACTCATGTTTTTCTTGGAGTCGACTATGACTCCAAGATCCCTTTCCACTTCTGTCCTACTGAGAGGGTCATGCCCCAGCCAGTAGGTATGCTGGATATTTTTCTGCCCTAGGTGCAGCATGCCTCACTTGTCCTTCTTGAACTGCATCCTACTGTGCTCTGCCCACTTTTCCAACCTGTCCAGGTCTGCCTGCAATCATTCTCTACCCTCCAGTTGTAGTAGCAAAGATGAGACTTGTGTCATGGTCTGAATGCTATATAGTGATGCTGCAAAGTAGGTCATGCTCTGACCTTTGGGTGACCTGTTCTTCAAAGGATTAGGTCATCACTTGAGACCCCACCTGAAACAGAGTGTCATGTGCAAGAATGGTGCCAAGTGCTATAGGTAAAGATTGCCATGTGTAACAGTGATATATAAGGGTCTGTGTAGGCAGAGTTGGGTGTGTCTGCAGCTGGGTGTGTATGAATATATGAATATATTTGTGAACCAGGATTGAGTGCGAGAGTGAGAGAGAGAGAGCGAGCTAGCAGTTATAGGGTGAGAGTGTCTGTGAATGTGGTGTGTGTCCGATTGTGGATCAGGAACATAGAGTTCCAGTCTCGTCACCATGAACTGAGGAGGCCTCCTCCACCACTGGAACACTCCCAGGGACTGGGATAGGAAGAGGTTGGCTCCCCAGTATTTCCCCATTGGGTGTGGTTGGCATGAATGTACCAGTTTCCCTATCCTTGTAAGTATCACCCTTCTCTCCTAATCTAATCCTTAGTGGATTGAAACAGCTCAGGGAAGTTCTGGCCTCAGTCCTGTTTAAATAAAGTTCACCTCCCTCCCTCCTCTGGAATAACCTCCTCATGTTGGTTGTTTCTGGTGTTATTGTTTATAAGTGTTTTAACTTCTGGTGTTATTGTTTATAAGTGATTTTCCAGTATTAATAAACCGTCTTATTCATAAAATATAACATCTTTGGGTCTGTGGAGTGATTGATTAATTAGTAGATTAATTTCTCAGTTAATTCTCTGATCCAATCTACTGGTGATCAGATACAGGAGGTTGGGTTATAAGTGGCCTGAGGGGTTAATGACCACCCTTTCGTTGACCGGACAGTAAAGTCGCTGTTTTAATATAGCGCTAATTAGATTCCAGTTTGTCCGGAGTCAACATGGTATGTTCACTTTGCCCCACAATTTACTATCATCTGCAAACTTGGAGAGAGTACACTTCACACACACGTCCAAGTCACTGATGAAGACATTGAAGAGCACAGGTCCAAGGACCAAGCCCTGCAGGACCCTACTGCCCACATCCTTTCAAATTGATACCAACCCATTCACCACCACTCTCTGGGTGCAACCCCCAAGACAATTTACCACCCACTGGACTGTGTAATAATTTAAGTCATAGCCTCTTATTTTGTTTATGAGAATGGGATGAGATATTGTATCAAAGGTCTTCCTAAAATCCAAGTAAACAACATCCACCTCTACTTCTGCTTCTAAGCATTTTGTGACCTGGTCATAAAAAGAAACCAGTTTAGTCAGGCACGATCTACCTGCTATGAATCCATGCTGGTTTCCCTGCTGCATTATTTTTCCCACTGGACTCACAGAAATATGATCCTTAATAATTTTTTCAAACACTTTTCCAAGGCTAGAGGTGAGACTAACTGCCCTATAATTACTCAGATCCTCCTTCCTCCCCTCTTGAAAATATGGACCACATTGGCCCTTTCCAGTCCTCCAGGACCTGACCTGAGTGCCCTGAGTGCTCAAACAGCTGTGACAGTGGTTCTGCTGTGACACTGGTCAATTCCTCAGAACCTATTAGGAGACTTGTCATGACCCTTGTTCAGGAACACTTAGGCAAAAAACTCATTGAAGAGCTCAGCCTTGTCCCTCTGTCTGTCACTAATTGCTCCTGCTTGTTCACTAGGGGTCCTATGCTGCCCTGCGCTTTCCTTTTACTCCCTACATACCTAAAAATAGGACTTTTTGTTGTCTTTAATTTCTGTTGCCAACCTCAGCTCTGTAGCTGCCTTGGCCTTTCTAACTGCCTTCCTGTAAGTGCGGCCCAAGTAGGTATACTCCTCCTTGGTAGCTTCCCATTGCTTCCACTGCCTATATGCCTTTTTTTGCCCTTAGGCTTTCCATGGATTTCTCTGTTTAGGCACAAAGGTTTTATGGCCTCTTTCCCCACTTCTCACAATGGGATCCTCTCCCTCTGTGCCCGATGGATCGCTTCCATTAGGAATGACCACCCTTCCTGGACTCCCATCTTGCCAATACTCCTATCCTGCAGTGCATCATTGACTAAATTCCTGAGAACACTAAAGTTAGCCTTCCTAAAGTCAAGCACTTCTACCCTACTATTTGCATGTCTCATAGATTGTAAGCCCTATTTTTTCTCCATCTCCTGCCTTTTCATCCCCTGTTAAACCTAGATTAAAGCCCGATGTAGGACATCAGCCAACCTGTAAGAGAGGAGAGATGAAGCCCATCATGTCCCAGGAAGTTCCTTGCATGGAACTGTGGATCATGGTCCAGGAAGCCAAAACGCACACAAAAGCACCAACTCCGGAGCCACGGGTTGACCTCTCTGACAGGTGATGTGATGCCTACTGCGACCACTGACCGGGGGGATTGACAAGAAGAGACTGGAGACATGTAGTGGCTGGAAGCCTCACTCCAACAACTGATTGCTTGGGTGAAGAAACCCACAGCAAGGGATCGAGAGAAGAAAAGGTGAGGAAAAAGTTACTTACCTGCAGGGTCCAAAGAGTGCGAGAGTGCAGTGAGTGGATAGATGCCTGACACAGCTGAAAGACGCAGGAACAAACAAAGGGAAGGTCAGGTCAGGGGGAAGAACCCTTACTAAGCAAGGCAAGAGCTAAGAAAGGGGAGGAATAAAGCATAAGAGTGCCATGGATCATGGTGATTATTAACACACGTGGGGAGTACACTCATGTACGGAGCACAATAAAATGAAATTTCATTTATCTCATGACTTATGTGATTAATTAGACAAGTTCTCTTGGAGCATAAATCTGTCAAAAAAGTTTCTACAAAGCATTTTGCTTTCAACAAATCATAATTTTGTAACAGCAACAAAAAAAGTTTCATCATCAGATTCCTGACCATCAGATTCTAGCTGTAAGGATAAGGCCAAACATACATATTAACTGATTTAAAAGGGAGAAGGAGCTGCGACTCAGGCGCTCACATCACCTGCTTACTGTAACTGTTCATTTGTATGATCTTGTAGTGATAGAAGTAAGCTAAACTGCTGTCATAACAGTTTACAGTAAATGTACTGTTAACTGGCATCTTACAAGCCAGCATGCTTAATTAACTGGCATGCCAGCTTGTAAGATAAAGTGAAACCAAAAGTGCACTCCATGGCACTTCCAGTTTCTCCGAGCCCCCACAGCCTAAGGCAAAGCAACTTGAGGTGCCGAGCACCCACAGCCTGGGGGCATAACAGCCTGTGTGGGGCTGTGCAGGGCCTGCCTCCCTGTCCCATGGGGCCCACAGGACCTGCAGGAGGGGCAGTAATGTGGCGGGAGGGGCAGCAATGCAGCGGGAGGGGTGGTGTCTCGGACCGCTCAATTAACCAACATATTATGTTATCTGGCATTCCCCATTCCTGGGGGATGCTGGATAACAGAGCTTTTACTGTATATTACTTTCTACTGCTATCTCTACAGTTGTTATGTCTGTCTATACTCTATGGAAACTATGGATGAAGGGAAAACCTGTATTATTCCATTGTATTGTGTTAGGAAATTTCTCCTGTCGCTCAAAGAGATAGCTAAGTAGTATCCTGAGTGTTGCTAGAGCTATTGTAGTCTTAACTGTGCCCAGACAGTCAACACATTTTCACCAGTTTAGCATACTTTGGTTTTTCACAGTGATATAAATGGTAATAAAATCTAGAGAGAACAGCTGAGCACCAATCCCAGGGAAGCAACACACATTAGGCTTCTACAGCACCTTGCCACCATATGGCAGAGTTTTTCCATTTATCTTAAACTGGCCAGTTATGGCCTTGGGTCCACCATGATTCGCAAGTTGGGAAATTGACTCCGTGGTCAGACTCAGAGGGTTGTAATTGATGGCAGTCATTCATCATGGTGTCCTGTGACCAGTGGGGTCCCCCAAGGCTCTGTCCTTGGACCCATATTGCTCAACATCTTCATTAATGATGTGGACATTGGAGTCAGGAGCGGACTGGCCAAGACAGGCGGGTGATCCAGGCTGACCTGGGCAGGCTCAGCAAATGAGCGGATGAGAAACTGAAGGTGTTTAACACCTAAAAATGCAAGGTTCTCCACCTTGGGAAGAAAAACCTGCAGCATCCTTATAGGCTGGCTAGCACTACAGAAGAAAGAGACTTGGGAGTCATCATTGACCACAAGATGAACATAAGCCTGCTATGCAATGCTGCGGCTA
>NW_017728886.1:225099245-225101148 GCF_001723895.1 Crocodylus porosus
CCTTCAAGAGCAAATTGGATGCTTATCTTGCAGGGATCCTATGACCCCAGCTGACTTCCTGCCCTTTGGGTGGGGGGGCTGGACTCGATGATCTTCCGAGGTCCCTTCCAGCCTTAATGTCTATGAAATCTATGTCTATGAAATAAAAGTTATATATGAAGTATACCTGGGTGGAACTTTACACTGGTGCAGTCTTAGCCCAAATCTTAACAGGTTAATTCTACACTAGATTGGGAACAGTTATTCCAGATGTAGGATTCACTTTGCCTTGTCCTTTTTTAAAATGTAAATGTGGCCTTTCTCTACTCGAATCTTTCTTGCTTCTATTCTTACACTAATGATTAATTATCTAGTGATGCTACTCGGGAATGTTACAGAAACTGGGAAAATGCTTACTTTAATATTGTGACTCAGTGGGAGTGCACAGGTCAAATTCACTAATGGTAATGACCAATTAAAAATAGGATCCGGCATGAAGATGAGGCCAAGGACTACCACTTAGTTGCCATACTACATGTTAACATTGCAGTTGTTCTGTGTGCATAACAGAATCCCTAAACTCTTCTTGCTCTTAGAGTCATAGAATCATAGAAAATTAGGGTTGGAAAGGACATCAGGAGGTCATCTAGTTCAGCCCCCTGCTCAGGAACATCCCCAACTAGATCATCCCAGCCAAAACTTTGTCTAACCAGGTCTTAAAAACCTCCAAAAAGACCTCTAACTGGGTCTTTAAAACCTCCAAACAAATGCTCTGGGTAACCTATTCCGGTGTTTTACTACCTGTGATGGGGCACCAAGTCCGCCCCGTCACAGAACTTTGAGGGAGTGAAGGAAAGCAGAAAACTTACCTTAGCAACCAGTCCCAGGAGAAAGGGGGCGGTGCTACCCGGATGGGGGAGAGAGAGACCTGGAGGAAAACACAAGCCTGTGAAGGGAAAGAGTGCTGGCTGTGAGAGAGATAGTAGATGGCTGGAAGGTTTTAAAGGGGAAGTAACCCAAATTCGCTGGAAAAAGAGAAGAAAGCAGCCCAGAAGAAACAGGGAGAAACTACAAGAAAGAGAAAAGGGAATGTAAGAAGGGGCCTGGAGAGAGACTTACCTGGGAAGCTGAAGTGAGTTAACAAAGGAGGACTTTGAGTCAGCGAGTCTGATACCTGAAGACATCAAGTAACATCCCAGAGACTTAAAATTAAAAGAAAGGAATGAGAGTTGATGAAAACTAACGAAGAGAAGAGAACCCCACAATTTTGATATCAGTAGTAAATACAAGGTGACCTAGGATTGCTATTTGCTTGGGACCCATGTGGAAGAGAATTGGGCAAGCAAGCAAGAAATGGAGAGTTCTCAAAGAGAGAGGGAACTAAATATATATGATGTTATTTATCTAAGAGAGACATAATAGTTGTGCAGAAGAGTTATTTTTGTTGAACCGCAGACACGATATCTTCCTCATCTCTCAGGACTGTGTTTCTTTCTGTACCTTGTTCCATCACAGTCGTGGTGGGCAAGAAATAAAGGAGATTAACCAGCTCATATTAAAACAAGAGATGGTGATTTATTTTGCAAGTGTAGCTTAACTCTCACACTACCCTTCTAGTAAGAAAATTCTTCCTAATATCTCACCTAAAGTTCTCTTACTGCAACTTGAAACAATTGCTCCTTGCTCTATTAGGTAGTTGAAGGCTGCTATTAAATCCCCTCTCAGTCTTCTCTTTTCTAGACTAAATAAGTCCAGTTCCCTGCAGCCTTTCCTCATAAGTCATGTCCTCCAGTCCCCAAAGCATTTTTGTTGCCCTCCGCTGGACTCTACAAATTGTCCACATTCTTTCTGTAAGGGGGGTGGGGCAGAACTGAACACAGAACTCCAGATGTGGCCTCACAAGTGCTGAATAGAGGGGAATAAT
>NW_017728886.1:225101978-225105046 GCF_001723895.1 Crocodylus porosus
GGGGTCAGACTTGATGATCTACTCAGGTCCCTTCTGACCCTACCTACTATGAAACTACATTGAACAAAACCGGCCCCAGGACCGCTCCCTGTGGGACTTCACTTGATACTGTCTGCCAGTATCGAACCATTGATTATGACTCTCTGAGGCCGATGCTCCAGCCTGTTTTCTATCTATCTTACAGTTCATTCCTCTAGCCCATACTTCCTTAGCTTGACTGTGAGAATGTTGTGGGAGACCATAACTAATGCCTTTCTAAAATTGCAGTATACCCTATCCACTGGTCTCCCCGCTTCCACAGAGCCAGTCATCTCATCATAGAAGGTGATAAGGTACGTCTGACATGATTTGCCCTTGGTCTGTATTTCCCTGGATTCTCCTTCTTCCTTTTCTTAAATATGAGCACTATGTTTTCCCTTTAGCAATCATCCAGGACCTGTCCTGATCTCCATGAATTTTCAAAAATGATGCCAGTGGCTCTGCGATCACATTAGCCAACTGCCTCATCACCCTCAGGTGCATCCTGTCTTGCCCTGTGGACTTGTATATGTCGAGTTTATCTAAATATCCTTAACTTGTTGTTTTGCCACTGTCTGCTGCTCACATCATCCCCAAACTGTGCTGTCTGGTTAGTTGTCTGGGAACTGACCTTGCCTGTGAAGACCGAGGCAAAATAGGCATTGAGTATATCAGTCTTTTCTGTCACAAGGTTGCCTCCCCCATTCAGTAAGGGACCCATACTTTTCTTGATCCTCCTCTTGCTACCAATATAGTTGTAGAAGCCCTTCTTGTTCCCCTTCACATCCCTTGCTAGCTGCAACTCCAATTGCCCTTTGGCCTTCTTGCTTTTTTCCCTGCATGCCCGAACAACGCTCTTATATTCTTCCTTAGTTATGAGTCCAAGTTTCCACTTCTTATAAGCTTCCTTTCTGTGATTTGTTTTACTGAACAGTTCCCTGCTAAGCCAAGCTGGTCTTCCTCCATACTTGACAGTCTTCCTGCACATTGGGATGGTTTGTTTCTGTACACTCAGTAAGGCTTCTTTTAAATACAGCCAGCTGTCTTGGACTCCTCTCCCCCTCAGTCTGGCTTCCCAGGGGATCCTGCCCCTGAGTGTGTCAAAGTCTGCTTTTCTGAAGTCCAGGGTCCTTACTCTGCTGCTTTTCATCCTTCCTTTCCTTAGGATCCTGAACTCTTATCATCTCATGGCCACTGCTGCCTAAGTTACCATCCACTACATTCCCCAGCAGTTCTTCCCTGTTTGTGAGGGGCAAGTCAAGAAGAGCATGGCTCCTAGTTGGCTGCTCCAGCACTTGCACCACGTAGTTGTCCCCAACACTCTCCAAAAACTTCCTGGATTGCCTGAGCACTGCTGTGTTGTCCTCCCAGCAGATGTCAGGGGCATTGAAGTCCCCTGTGAGAACCAGGGCTTGTGATTGCCCTAATTTCTCAGGAAGCAAGAGAGCAGCTCCCCTGTTACCCCTTCCTGCTTGCTGTTCTTCCAGGTCTCCCACTTCCCCACTTACCTCAGGGTTTTGATCTCCATCCCCTGGTGAACCAAGTTTAAACTCCTCCTCACTAGGTTAGCAAGCCTGCCCACAAAGACACTCTTCCCTCTCTTCATCAAGTGGATCCTATCTCTTCCCAGCAATCCTTCTTGGAACAACATCCCATCGCTGAAGAAGCCAAAGCCCTGCTGGAAACACCACCTGTGCAGCCAGTTGTCTGCAGGATGCACCCGCTCTTCTGCTCCTTTTCTATGTCCTGCAAGCACCGATCAATTAATTACAGTGGACAGCAGTGTTGATAATGTTATTGTTGTTCACCTTTCTTGGTTTGAAGAGGCATATGGTAAAGGAAATTCCCCTTGTAATTACAAATGTGTGAATAAATTACAGCAAGAAGCTCTTTGCAAATTTTCTTGAACAAGGGTTTGGAACACTCATTGACTGAAGGAGTGGGAGAAGTACAGGCAATGTGGTAGCAAAGTTCAGCAGCTTTCTACGTTGTGAAAGGTATACAACATTTCTAAAAGTCATAATGCATGAAATCTATTGGGAAAAAAAAATTAGGGAGGTGATGGACGAGTTGCTGATAGCTCATTTCCTATCAGTCAGAAACTGGGATCAATTTGGTACATCCATTTGCCCATAACTGCTGTAAATAAATTACTATAGCCTTACTAGGGGGAACAATTAGTATCATCCCATAGTTTTCTAAAGGCTAGATTATAAAACTTAAAAGCTGTTAAAATTAGTCATTGAATTGCACAAAATTTATCGTCAACCTAATAGACTCCTTACATGTATAAAACATCCGAGCTAAAAAACATATTTGGCAAGATTTTTTTGCTGGTACCCTATTTTGAGAATTTCAAATTTAATTTACAGGCAAACCAAAAACATCAGAAAGTGTTTTTGTATTTATGATTAAAATTTGGAGCCGCATTAGCTTTTCACATGTTTTACATTTGCTGATGAAAAGAAACATTGAGGAATACCACATCCCTTGAAATAGCTGAGCTAAACTGTCCATACAAGATATCATTAAACTGTTTTGCCACAGCAAACAAACTGTCATAAAATTCTACTTTAAGCAGCTATTTCAGTGAATTGAACTATAGCCTATATGTAGTTTTGAGCATTTTCTAATGTAAATGTATTACTTGTCGTACCATTATGTTATCCCAGCATTGTTGTACCATTATGTTATCCCAGAACATATTTCTGTTTTCCATCTAGATAAAACAAAAAAGGCAAGTTCTAGTGGGTCAGCTCCACAAGATGCAATCCTTTGGAGAAGTAAGCATTCTTCTTCAGGCCCCTTTCACATGTACAATCATAAGTGCAACAGCTGTCAAACTGGGGACCATTGACGCTAGTGTTATACTAGGTAAGCTTCTTTATTGTCTTGGCATAGTCAAATACTATCATTGAGTGGTAATTTGAATACATTTAGGTCCAGTTATAAAATATCCAAGCTTGAACCAAACCAGTTGTAAGGGTTGGGGGTGTACCACGTACCGTGGGACCCCGAACCCCGGATGTCCCCTGGAGAGGAGGGGTACT
>NW_017728886.1:225106081-225122334 GCF_001723895.1 Crocodylus porosus
GCCCATCAGGTTGTACTTCAGAAAATTGGTTGATGAATCCAAAACTGGTATTGTTTCTCTGCTTACTCCCTTGCTGCCCCATATGTTTGTTTTAGAGAACTTTTGATATTCCCCTTACTTTGTATGTCAGGTTGACTTATTTGCTGGTGGATATTTATAGTGCATATGCCTGAAATATTCTTTTGCCTGGTCTGAAGTTTCATATGTATGGCATGGATTGTGGGGTGTAACTTTGTTACTACTACTCTTTCCTTCAGGTCATTAAGGTCTTTTCCTCAAAGAGGAGAATATTTACATAAAACTCAAGTCTGATGAGCATTACACACAATAGTTTATCTTTCCCCAATCTGGGGCCTCCTTGATTTGTGGCATTTAAATTAAAAGGGACATTTTCAATCTTTCATGGAAGGTAGAGGGGAACCCAAGCCCATGCTCTCCTCTTGGCTCTAGACCAAGAAACTTGTAGGAGGTAGCTACGGTCTGCTCTTCATGGTTCCCTGTTGCTTCTGCCCTTCCCTGTTTAGGGGCATTGCTCCCAGTGGCATCATCCAATATTTCTCTATCTCTGGGTGCTGCATCTTTCTTCCTAGACTGTAGTCTTTTATGTCATCTGTTACAAATTAGCCCGTTAGCTGCATCTGAAAAAGTAATTTGTCCATTATTTTCTGTCTGAGACCTCTGAATACTGATCCACAAAGCTAATATCTAGATCCCAACAAGACAAGTTAATAAATAGGTGGGTAACAAAGGTCTTCCATTTTAGGATGAATGGGCAGTAGGAAAGAGAAGAAAGAGTAATCAGGTAGGATCCTGGAAACAGAGTTTAGAAAAGAGAAAGGAATTCGTGACTATGTAAGAGAAGAGATAGGGCCTGAGAAAGTCAAGGAATAAGGCTACAAAGAGACAGACCAGAGTAACCCAGAGATATTTAGGCTTTCATCCTCCAAATGCTCCCAGTAATTTTATATGGACTTCTGCACAAAGCAGTATTTGCTAGACCAGTAAAATACCTGTGCCATTGAACCTTTACTTTGGGGGTTTGAATGGAATAAGATGGTGAAAAGACCTTATACCATCACTACCATCACTCTGGACATAGTTAGCAGCACTGGCAGTGAATTTTGCTGAATCAGGCTTTGTTACAATTTACATATTATTTTTGTTCACCAACAAAATTTTGTTTGAAAGAATTTTGTTCTTTCAGGATTTGTGAAATCATCTAACATCCTAATCTTACCATATTAGATGGATGGTAAAAGCAAGGAATTCTCAGGGTGGTATCTTTTATTGGGCCAACTACATAGCTGAGATAGAATTAGGCAAGATTTCAAATACAAGCTCTCTCATAATTTCTGGACCAGTATGGCTACAAAATCACTTTTATGTTACCATTGATGATAAAGGGTTTTATGGAAATATGGTAAAATATATAATAAAATATTACAGTGGATGCAAAGCAGTCAGCTCACAAGGGAAAGGGTAGTTGAAATCCATGCATTTTTTAGTGTTTTCTTTCCTTTGGTCTTGCATTGATAACAATTGATATGATGCGGTTATTTCCCCCCTGCTAATTATGATAACTGATGCAAGACAAATACACATTGGATTGTTTCATATAAAATGAACATTTCACACATGAAAGTGCTTCTTCCAAGCATATATTAAAGTCTTCACCATCTGGCTGACTTCAATTCCAAATAGGCTATACAAAGATTTTCATGCTGTCCAGATTTCAAATTTCAATCCACATTAAGCTCACTTTAGACTATTCCTTACAAAGTTTCTGTCATAGTCCTCATAATTAGTTACAAGGTACTTGAATGGGGAAGAATATTATTTTACTTTGTTATTTCTTCTTCTACAACATGCTAAAAATATGGTTTCCTTTAATTGATGAGAGTGAGGTCTGATTTTTCATTTGGCTGATCTCGTACAAATAAAACAAAAGGAAAAAGGACAAATCTGCTCTATTACAATGACCAGATGCTAATACAGGGGCAGGCAAAGTACGGCACATGGGTCAGAGCCAGGCCACCGAGTCATTCTATCTGGTCCATGGGCCCTCTCCAAAAAACAATGATTACCGGTCTGTGGTTGCCCCTCTGAAAGCTGGTGGGAGGCAGGCTTTCAGAGATTGCACACCATTGGACTGGTCATGTGCCACTGGACTGGGCACTCCATTTGGGAGTCCCATGTGGAGCCACTGTGTACGATAGCCATGAGGACAGCTGGTGAATACAGAGGTGAGCTCCTGCCTGCAGGAGAGGGAGTAGGTGTGGGGTTTGTGAGTGGGAGTGGGCTCTCCTGCCATGGCGCACAGCCCCCACCACTGGTGGCAGAGCAACAGGGAGTGGGCCCTTGGGTCATTCCTAGCCCACTGCAGGCAAAGCCCCCCCAGTGGTGCGTGGCTCCAGCTGAATCCCAGAAGCTGCGTGTGGGGCACAGAGCCTGCCTGGCCTAGCCTGCTAGCGCATGCCTTTGGGTCACACTAGGTTGGCTCCATGCCAGCACGTGGGCTCCTGGCACTGCACGCGGAAGCCATAGATCATTGGGCCGGGCTGGGCCAGGCCAGGCTGGCTTCGTGCTTCCATATGGGGCTTCCAGCACTCCAACAAGGGAGCCACATGTGGAGGCATGGAGCCAGCCTGGCCTGATGGCACGTGACTCACCACAGCTCCTAGTCTGCATGCTATCGGGTCAAGTTATGTCCATGCATTACCGTGTGGCTCCCCACTGAAGTGGTGGAAGCACTACATGGAGGCATGGAGCCAGCCTGTCCTGAAGGCACACAGTTCCCACCTGCAGTGCCATGAGCACCTTGTGCTGGCACAGAGCCAGCTTAGTCTGGTTTGAAGGTGTGCACCAGTGAGCCAGGCCAGGCTGGCTCCATGCCACCACATGCAGGTCCCAGAATTCAGCTTCAGCAAATTAAAGCAAATTATTTATTACACTCTATCTGTATCTTTGCTTCTGGGCATCCTGTTCTGGGTGCAGGACCATCCTTGTACAGGACCATCCTACATTTTGTACAGCCATTTCCCCCTCCCATCTTCTGGTATGACTGTACATCTGGCTCACATGCCAAGTTCTGTTTATGTAAGGAGTTAAAAACCTTCTGTGAGGCCATGTATAGGTCTTCAAAAACCCGGGGGAAGAATTGATTTAAGTTATGCTTTTTTTTTTTCAGAGCAACCTAGTTTAGATCAGGAGTGAACATTATGCACATTCACCCTTGCAGGGAGAGAAGGCACACAGACAGCCTGCACTGGTGGAGGCCTGCAGGTGGGAAGGCACTGCTGCATGCCTCCCAGCTTGCCTTGCCACAGCTGAGTACCCAAATGACAATCATACTCCCAATTCGCTGCAGCCTCACCATGGACAGTCCCCCACACTGTGCCCACAGGCTGCCAGAAGAGCCCTAGAGTGAAGGTTCTTCTTTGTTGATTGCATGTGCCTCCATGTTTTGGCCTGCCCTCACCTGCTATGGTGCCCCACCACCCATGCCCAAGCCTGTATACCCAAGAACTGTAGCACATCATGCTTGTTGCCCTGCACAATCCTCTGGAGCCTGCAGAACATCACATATGGTCAAGTGGACAAGACCAGGCAGCTGGTTGCCATCGCACACAGCTTTCTGCCCATGAGCTAGGAGCTATCTGTCCTGTGTAGGGCCAGCTACTGCACCTTGTGCCTGCTCAGCATCACGGACTAAGACACCAACTTCCACATACCTGTTGAAGACAAGACCACCTAGGACACCATGGTTGCTGGGGTGGTCTGGTATCACCTCCAAAACATCTTGTGCTGATTCTGGACCTGCAGCAACTGGTGGGAACAGATCATCCTGGACACGTGGGATGGCAAACAGTGGGCCCAAAACTTCTTTGTGTGCTGCGTCACCTTCATGGACATCATTGCCCAAGTGTTTATGCACTCCTTTCATTACACCAGGACATCAGTATGCAGCCCCCCCTCACTCTGGCAAAGTGGGTGGCCACTGCCATTTTGAAGTGGCCACCCCACCAGTTTCTGCTATATAACCAACCCGTGCAGCCTGGGCAGGTCCATGGCCAGAGATGCTGTCCAGGAGGTGTGTCTAGTCTTCCAGAATGTCCTAGCCAACTCCTTCATCTGCCTCATCAACCCACAAAAAGTGGTTGGTGGCTTCTGCTGCATGAGCTTCCCCAAATGTGTGGGGGCCATGAATGGCAACCACATCCTCTTGCTCTGCCTGCCCCAAGGTGCCTGGGCATTTATCAGCCACAAGGGCTACTTCTTTATCATCCTGCCAGATGACACTGACCATCAGGGACATTTTACCCACATCTTTGCTGGCTGGGCAGGTAGTGCCCATGATGCCTGTGTCTTCCGCGTTCTCCCCTCCCCCAGCTGATGGTGAAAAGGTGCTATGCTCCAGGAGTCCCCAGTTTTGTCATCTGTGCCATTCTCATCCCTCTCCTCATCATCAGGGACCTGGATTACACCTTCCCTGGCTCACAAAGCCCTACATGGGGCAGCTGGACCACTAAAAGGAGCACTTCAACTGCTGCCTGAGTGAATGCCACATGACTGTGGAGTGTGCCTTTGACCATTTCAAGGCATGCTGGCAGGCTCTCAGCAAGCACCTCAGAGTACAGGAAGAGAACCTGATATGCCTCAACATTGCTGCACATATCCTCCATAACATCTGAAAGACCAGGGGGGAGGTCTTCTGTGAAGCCTGTGCAGAGGAGAGACAGTGTGCAGACCAGGATGGTGCACCAAGCATGCATGGAGTAGGGAGGCTGGGGAGAATAAGCACCCCAGTGATCCTGGGAGCACTGGCCCCATGGACCAGTAGGTAGTCTAGGTCTGCAAAGACCTGGCTAACCAGCTCTTGGCCCATGGGGACTGGGAGGACTCCCCAGATGGGTAGGGCTGCAGGACACTGAGTCCCTGAGCGCTTGCACCCTGGCACTGGGCAACAGAACTTTTGCCCCAGGCTTTTCCGGCCCCACATCCCAGATGCTGCAACCCACAACCCTGGCTTCCTGGACATTACTTCCTACCCCCCCCAAGGGGCACACTCCCTGATATGGGAGAATGTGGCATGAGGAAAAGACTTTCCTGAGTTTTCAATTTTACAGGTGCCAAACTTTTCTTGCTTTAATAAAACTTGTTAAATGTTGCCTATGTCGGAACTTAGTCCATCTGACTGACCACGACCTTTCCATTAGATAATAGGCAAATTTACCGTTACACAATGATAACAGAAAAGAAGCAATACAACCAATCAACCAATTCTGTATATCTACCAAACCCTAGAGCCGTCATCAGAGTCAAAATACATCTGGTCAGGACACAGTCTTCACTCTGAGGCTTTCTTTCTTAGATGTCAGCAGTCTGGAGGTAGGATGCTGAGACCTGCCCCCACCTCCTCTGGGGTGAATGAGATGGGCTACTGGTGTGTGCGCTCTGTCCATGGTGGTCTTGGGGACCCTTCCCAGGGAACAGGGATGGGGACTCCCTCTCAGGGAGGAGAAGGAGGGACGGGACAAAGGGAGCGACCCTTTGTTAGTCTCAAGTCTTTGTTTATGTATTCTCCTTCCTCCTTGATGACTCCTGATGACTCTTGATCCATGGCTATCACTGGTTGGTTGTCTCTCTGTGGTCACATGTGCATATAGCCTTCTGGGTCTTCTCCTGATTTGGTCTGTTTACCCAAAACCAGGAGTTAGGCCCCCGTGATCTGGGGCCTTGTAAGTTGGTGCCACTTATCTCGTGTTATGGGACAGTATGGTGTATGCTCCCAGTTCCCAGACCATTTTTTAGACTGTGTGTCCTCATTGTGTTATACAACCTGTCTGCCTTGAAGTCTGTGATCTTGTGTTATGGGATGCCCCCTCCATTCTCAGGCTGTGTCCATCCATTGGCCTTATGTTAGACAGACTGTCTGCTTCCAGGGCTGTGAGAAACTTTGTGTGCGAGACCCAAGCTTCTTAGAAATCAGTTAACCCCTGCTGTCTATCTTGAACCATTATAATACAGATATCTATACTTATAAGCCAATTCCCAAAAAGCAAACCTTAAATACCATTTCTAAGCTAACAGTTGGAGCATGTTAATTGGCACACTTCACAAGTCTACTCTGACACATTGTAATTACAGTGCATTACAACAGCCTCTGGCACATTGTCAGGCACCCAGGGTGCCTGGGTTTGGCCTCTGTGGTGTGGTATATGGGTGCCATAGTCAGGGTTTGTGGTGCTGTGCTTGAGTGTAGGGACATGGGGGTCCTGCTTGGGTGTGCAGCTGCCAGGGTTGGGGTCTGTAGGGCTATGCCTGAGCATGGGGTCTCTGTGTATGTCATCACATGCTTCATGGAGTGGTGGGGGTGTGGGGGCATGGCCTAGGGACTCCCATGCCCAGGTCCTGGGGCTCATAGAAGGGACGCAGATTCCTTGCTTCCTCCTCTGCCTGCCTGCAGCTGACTGTAGGCTGAAGACTGGAGGTGGGGCCAGATAGAAGGGCTGTGCTGACTCAGCACTGGGACAGCCTAGAGGTGGGGCCTGCTGGGCACTCAGCTGGAATAGCTAAGTGTAGGTTGAGTGCTAGTGCACCTTCTGCAAGGGAGGGATAGGGGGGCAGCAAAGCAGGGTGAGATGCTGGAGGACAGTAAACTAACTTGAATCAATAGCTTTCAGCCAGTTGATAGCCATTTGTGTTTGTGACAACTGTGTCCTTTATCTTAAATATCTTTTCTCCCTTCTGACATATATCCCTTTGAAGAGAACAGTTGTTCTCCTTTGGAGCTTTTTTTTACTGGATTAAACAAGCCAGGGCCTGTAAGTCTGGTCTTGTAAGACAGACTCCACATTCCCCTGATCATCCTAACAGCACTTTCCTGCATCTGTTTCAGTTTGAATTCAGCTTTTTTGATCACTGTACACAGTGTTTAAAATAAAATTTCACTAGTGCCTTTTATAACAACATAATATTTCCCCATCTCTACTACAAATAATTTGCTGTATGCAATCTCCAGTTTGTGGGCTGCCTCACTTTGGCAGTTGTGAAGGATTAATACATCTGTGGTTTTTTTGCTGCCTCAGTCTTTTCCAAGTGATGGACTCACGCTTATAAAAGAAATTTTTGTTAATAGGCCCAAGATACATACCTTTACACTTTGCAACATTAAATTTCATCCTATTATTTTAGCCCTTACAGTGATCCTGTCTCTTCTTTATAATTCTGATTCTGTGTGTTAACAATGTCTCCCAGCTTTTTGTTGTCACAATATTTCATTAGCACATTCCTACTTTATGTACCTGTTACATAAATGAAATATTTAATGAGCATGTCTACACATGCTTTCATGCACGCCTAAACTTAATGAGTATTAGCCTAATGCATATTAAGGCAATTTAGGTGCATGTCTACATGTACACACGCTAAGGCACATTAATGTGGGTGTGCGGACTGACTTGGGACTCAAGTTACTCTCAAGTCAATGGATGCACACTGCGCTAATGCGCATTAGCACATCTACAGGTTCGCTTATGCAACCTAGCTATTTGCGCATAAATTTGATACCTGCTTTATGAGCTATCAAATTGAGGCTCAAATAGCCTAAAATTGCTATGTTTAAGGTGCTTTGAGGGTGCACACGTGTAGACGTGCACCATTAATGCACCTTAAATTGGGCTAAGGCACATTAGACGTGCATGTGTAGACATACCCAATAAGACTGTTCTCAAAACAAGTTGGTTAAAGGAGCAAGAACTCTAACTTCAGATGGATTTTTTTCTCTTTTTCACATAATGCTTTAGCCCATTTCTTAGCTACTTTATAGTTCTTTTTCTAGTCTCAATCTTCTGTAGCCTAAACAGCAATTTCCATATGCCCTATATCTGATGCTTTACCAAAGTCAACACAGATTAGAACTATCACTATTTTATGGCCTACAAACTCAGTTATTTTATGAAAGATACAAGATTAGTCTGACACAAACTCCCTTTGATAAACCTTTATTGAATTTTATCCTCTTTCCATTTACCTATGTGTGTTTTGTTAATCTTTTTCCTGTAAAAATGTATTAAATAATATGATGTTAATCAATGATTTATAGACACAGTTTACTTTTAATTAAAGTGTAGGTTTATTTGTGGAAAGGAGGGTGGTAGTGGTGAGACTAGATTCATGTCATGGTGGGGGATGTAAGTTCAAAACTACTTTCTGCGTGATTTAGAACTAGCATCTTTCCAAATAGTGTCCTGTAGAACTTTCTGAGATGTGTTTTACCCAATTCCTTTTATTGGAGATGCTCTGACTGACATTAAATATTTAAATAGTTTAAATAGGAGCAGTTGAATGATTTCTGAGTGGGACACCCTGGGTCCAGTCTCTGCTACATGTAATTATACAAGGTGGAACAATGTCAACAGGAGAGACTGAAAGTGTCCTCTGCCTTTGCCCCAGAACACCCAATAGCCTGTTGGTTAGGAGACTTCCTGGGATATGGGAAATGTAAGTTTATGTTTCCTCAGACGGAGGAAGGGACTGATTCTGTTATTTGTAGTCACTGAGCTGTTGAATAAAAAGAGGATAGCAACTTCCTTGGAGAGTTTCATAAATCTAGAGAGTTGCATGAATTTTCCTTTTGTGAAAATGAAACATATTGTATCAGGTCTCTTGAAGTGTTTCATGTTGAGCAAAATGAAATGCTGGAGTTGGGGTGAAGTAAAACTAAAAAAAAAGTATGGTTCACTCTGAATAGGTTTTTTTTAGCTTCTGAATTGAAAAATAAGTTATGTACACTGATTTGATTCTGTTTCCTTAATGAGTTGTCTTGTTTTCAGACAAGTGATACTTATTAATTTAAATGATTGCATATGCTGAGGAACGTGTATATTTCCTATTTTTTATGATGTGGAATCTGATTCATACAGACATATTTATAGGAGGGTATACATACTTATAAATATATACACATTGCTTTTATTATTTGCTCTTAGGAATGTGTAGAGCAAAATTTAGCCCTGCCTATCTGATGTAACTTAGAGCAATGGTATAGAAGAAAGTGTGGTAAGTTACGTGTCTTCATTCCATCAAATAAAAAGAATATTTTTTCTTTAAATCAAGAGTAACCTAGAGTTTTTCTGTTCTCACATGTCATTTACAGAGTAGTGTGTGATAAGTTTACAATCAGTTCAATTGATCTAATTATCATGAGTGGTCCCAGTGAAGTAGTAGACAGGAAACCTTACCTCATACTAATTTAGGTGCTCAGGAACTTAGAAATTGTATGATTATATTTCACTGTATTGTTATTATTACTTGGGGAGAAGATAAAAAGACCTGATTTAAAATAATAAAGGTATAGTATGAGAAACATGCATTATAATAGAATGCTAATGCATTATGTTTATAAATGGGTTTTATCTTCTCCCAACTGTGATAAATTAAATTAATGGCTTGCCGTTTCTTTATAATAAACAAAATTACCAACTCTTAAAATAAAAAAATTCTTATTTATTCTGCAGAGAGAAATGACCCATTGTATTTACTTACAGTTTTCTTGTAGAAGATGGTAAGAATCCTGTGTAATAAGAAAGAACTATTATTTCCTTTACAATAAACTGAATTACCAATTTTTAAGTCAAAGATAATTTGTTTTTCTCCAGTATGTAATCAACAAATTTTAACTCAGCAAGGACAAAAATGTCTCTTCTGCCTCTGCTAACAGATGGGATGCTGGAAGACCTTGATTGAATGTATGTGATAACATTGAATAAGTTATGCTTGTGTTATTTTGCTAAATTGATTTTCATGTAGTAGGCCTTTAGAAAACACTGCAGCCCTTGTTAATAAGTGGCCTCAGTTTTATTAGACTGTTGTTCTTCCCATAATAACATTGGTTTTCTTTGTTTCCCCATATAACCTTGGAACACACAAAACACAGTTTAATTCAAACATACAATCAATATGCAATATTCTTAGATGTCAGTGTGTAAAATATACACGGCATAATTCTAAAGGTCTGAATTTTTGTCCTTTACTATTTTCCTGTTCATATTGTGGAATTAACTGTTTAGAGCTTGTATTTGTTACACAATAATGGCATGGAACAGATTTCCCGAGTTAATATTGTAGATGAATATTGCTGTACATCAGGTGAAGTGCATAAAGCCTGAACAGTAGGGTTTTGTGGAAGAAGAATATAGAAGGTTTCATAAGTAAAAGGTGGAGGTCTTGGTTAATGAGAGGGACTGAAGCACTCCTTTTGTGGTACCTACTTCAGGCTATGAGTCAGAACAGAAAGAACTGCTGCCTTTCTGCATCATTTATGTGGAGTCTTGGCTTTGTATAAACTTATGTCACTAGAGGTAAATTTTACCCTTATTACCTGGGTGATGGTTGCTAAAGAAATTCTCTAACAAGGCAGAATTTGATTAAATAGCTGCTATAATAATGGGGAATCTTATGAAATCATTGGGTGCTACAAAAGGCTTATAGAGATCCTTTATTAATATACTGTCAGAGGCGTTGCAAGACTGCAAAGAAAGTATAATAATATTGACTAAAGGCTGTTGTAAGGTAGCGTACAGTACACATGTATGTACTGTGTTAGTAGAACTATAAAAGTTACAAGGCCTAGGGATGAAGAAATGCACGTTTTGTACATTTCAGGCTCTTTCAATGTCATCTTAGAATGATGCACTTAATAGGAAAGATTATCTTACATATTCCCACTAATGAGAAGCTTTCCATTCTCAGTAGCTCTGCAGGAACACAACACTTGATTTAGCCTGGCTGCCTTATCCAGTGACAAATTGAGGAAGTTTCCTGGTTATAACTGAAACTTATGTGACCTTAGGCAATAGCTGGGAAATTAAGAAATGGTTTATATTTTTCCTAAGGAGTATGAGTGACCTTCAGAACTGTAAATACCCAAAGACCCTCACAGTTTTATAGGCAGACAGCTAGGAGACAACATTTTTTAAATCAGTACTGTTCAATTCCATTTATTAGATCTGTATAACTTAATTTGTGGCAAAAAGATGGAATTTGACATTTTTCAGGTAAATTTTAGCCAGGAAATAATGTATTTGAATGAATTTTAAAATCCATCTAGATTTCATAGATTTCATAGACATTAAGGCTAGAAGGGACCTCGGAAGATCATTGAGTCCAGCCCCCCGCCCAAAGGGCAGGAAGTCAGCTGGGGTCATAGGATAAGCAGCCAATTTGCTCTTGAAGGTATTCAATGTAGGTACTTGAACCACCTTCAATGGCAGGCTGTTCCAGACCTTGGGGGCTCAGAACATCTCTGGATACAAGCCAGCGTTTTGGTCGGAAAGCCAGTGTTTTGGTCGCATACAATGTATAAATAGAGAACAGCTTTTTATGACCTCTCATAGTGCATTTTTTGTAGTATGATGGGTTTGTCCATCAATTGTGTATATCAATAAAATGAAATAAAGGCCTTGTACAAACATTCAGTTTCTCCTGGGAGAGTCTCTGATCTCCCAGGAGAAACTGCAAGAGTACAGATGATCGCACTTTTTATGCCAGAGTAAAAATGGCCACTCCAAAAGAAAAATAACCTGGGAACAACCAAGATTAAATCACTCCCAGGAAAGTCTCACCTGACACAACAAATATCTGTACATGCTCTGGCTTCTCTCAGAAGAGAATATAGTCTTCCAGCATCACCTCCATAACTCCCCTTTCCCCTTGGATTTTGCTGCTCCAGCCAGGAGCAGAACACACACATTTTGCTGAAGGGAAAGTTGGGCTGACAGTGGGCAGTTTGGGTCAGCCTATCAGGTCATACTAGCATCTGGGCCAGGAAGAGTAAGGGAGCCTGCAGAGCAGATGTGTCCACAAGGCCCCTACCCAGGTTGCACAGTGTCAGCACTGCAAGCTGTCCACTCTTCAGAGTCTCAGGAATCAAATTCTGTACATGCATCTCTGGGTAAGTTTTTCTACCAGGAGAACAAACCTGGGAAAAATCTCCCAGATTATTTCAGTGTGTGTGCATAGCCCAGGTCTGGCACGATTTTTTTTTTCATTCATAGTCCATGCTATTCAGTTTTATTTTAAGTGCTATCACATGTTTATCCATTTCACCCATTATTTTAGGAGGGAATTAACTTTAATATATTGCTTGCTAATTATCAGTCTTTCATCTCCCAAACACTTTTCTGCTATGCGTGTATTTGTGTCAGGGTGTTTTTAATCCTTCCCAGAGGCATTGGGTGTTGGGTACAGCCAAGGCTGGGGACTTTGACTGGAGTGTACCAGTGCTTTTGCTGGGAACAAAGCTGGAGGTTCCTGGCTAGAGGACCTTGCCCCTCTGCTCAGAGTTAGAGTGATCACCATACTTGAATTTTAGCCTTCAGTTGTTATAAATCTTTGTACTGAACTGATGCAAGGTAACCTCAGTTAACAGAATGTGTGCTGACCTTGGTTTGCCCTTGTCAAGAGTAAGAGCTACAGTGTGGTCAGCACCAGTGTAATTGCCAAAAACTTATTGCTGATGTAGTGCTTATTTCCAAGTGTAAAGTCCATATGCTCTACACTTTCCTCTTCTCTTTTCCCACCTTATTCTAATGCATCAGTTCACCATAAATTTTCAAAAATATTATTCAGTAAGTTCTCTGGCTAATCCTCTTTAAAACAATGCATCTGAATTATTATTGCTAGGTTATTTAAATTTAGTGCTTTTGTCCCCAGTTATACTGACTTGCTTTTCTGAACCACTAGCTCTAGATTTTCATTACTTCATTTTGTTCACTTCTGCACAGAAAAGCTGAGAAGATGGTTTCATTGATATTGTGACTTTTACCTTTGGGCATTTCCAACTGATGCTGCTCACAGCAGGGAGAAATTTGTAGCTGCTTAGAAAGGCAAAGGAAAAGCAACCTTTGCTAGCATGCAGAATAAGGCTCATAGAAATCCTGACTTAGTCCTGCATATCTTAAAGCATCTGCACTGAGGGCTTCATCCAAAGTCCATTGAATTTGATGGGAGTCTTTCCACTGATTGTAGTGGACTTTGGATCAGTCCCAAAGTTCATATCATTCCCAGTGCTGTCCTGGATCCTAGATCTTTTTCATGTTTGGTCTCCTTCTGCTCAGAGACCCAATTCAGTTTCTTTTGTCTTGTATTTCACCATTCCGCCCATTCTAATGTAACTAGGGTGAAGTGACTGAGGCAGCTGCCCCACTGCTGCTGCACAATTGTGCCAGTGGCAGGGCAGCATCTGAAAGTCTCCATTATCTTCATGCCTCCTGATGTCCCAGGTGCCCAGCTGCTTTATTATACCTCTGCCCCACCCTTATTAAATTCTCTAATTATTCCATTTGCAGTGTCTATTTTTAACATCTTGGATTGATTTTCAAACTTCTATCAATGCTTTGGAAAGTTGGTGCAGTAATAATTCATGCACTGAGATGAAAACAGCATTTTGTCATAAAAAAGGATTAAAATATTCCAAGCAAAATATTATGCCAATGCAACCAGCTTGATTCTTCTTGGAGAGTTTATACAGAAATATAAATTAATTTGTTATGGAAAAGCTCATCAGTGGGTGGAATTCTGTATTATTAGTTGCCTAGTTTTTGTTTTGAGATTTAATATAGAAAATGAAGTCTCATATAGTAAATATGTAAAAATAAAATAAAAGTGAGATGGAGTAAAACATAAAAACAAGTCTTTGAAAATCTTTGAAGCCAATGTTTCAGTTGATCCAAGTTGGATTTTTTCTGCCTTGTGAAAATTTAGAATTTTTTTATCCTAATACAAAGGAGGAAACATGTTTGAGATCTTGAAAATGATAAAAAATATATTTGTGTCATTCAAGTAAGTGGAATGATTATGAATATTCAGAAAGGGCAAAACTTCCATTTTCTATAACCACTTCTTACTGTAGGAAAAATATTAAATGATCCAATTTGATCCTTTTTAGGTTAGGTTTCTCACTCTGTCCTCATTTTCCATGTTCTCCACTGTGTGCTGAAGCAGCAGCACTTTAAATATAATTGATCCAAGAAGAGAGAATGATGCCATGCTCAGTTAAAATGTTTTCTAGATCAGTGATTCAAATCCCCATGTTCTAAGTTTTATTTGAGAGAATCCATTTTATTGGTGATTATTTATAATGACTCCTCAATGAAGTGAGGGTTTTATGAAGCAGGTCTATACTTTTAGTCATCACTGGTTTTAAAATCCTGAAATATTTCACAATTCAAACACAAGTGGAAGCATCAAGCCAACTACACTTCTTTGCCTTCAAAATATTTCCATGTCTTGAAAATACCCCCTTTCATTAAATTATTGTCATACTTTTAAATTGTAATCTATTCCTCTACAACCAAGAGCAACCTACCAAAACATGATGAATGTGTTAGAAAACCTAAAACAGCTATTTAAAAAAATCTCCATGATTTGTCTAATCCTTCCTCAAGTGCACCCCTTTCCTCCATTACCTTACATGTAGCTATTGGCCTGTTGTCCTGGCTGGAGAGTCTTTTGCATGTTGTTTCTGCCTAAGGGCTTTTTCTGACAATTGGCTATTGAACAATCAAATATATTCTGCAGACTTCATACAATAACACAGTCAAAATCTTTTTTGTGATGCCAGAAAACAACACTGTTTTTTCTTTGATGTGAATTTTCCTTTCTCCGCTGCTAATCAGTAATGCCTATTTGTGCTGTGCAGCAGAGCCCACAAAATTAGTGGATGTAAGTTGGTCATCGAGGAGAGGAAAAAAAGATTGGTGACACGCTGGTAGGAAAAATCTTCATTTTGGAAAAACAGATGATTTCATACAGAACTCCCTGATATGAAGCTCCCACCAATGGATGTGCATCATTTACAATCTACTTATAGGGTGGGGTGCACATCCCTACCAGTACACCAAGGCAGATTCTTCCAAGAAATGTCCTGCTTTTGAGATTTTATTTTCTTTTTTCTTGAATTCACACATCATATTTTCAAAGTGAGGCAGATTGCTTGGCTGATAGAATCTTTGACAGGATGCAGCTGGTGATGCTAGTATTAGCGTATTGAAAAGTGCAGCCAGCCGTCCCTGACTGATGATCCAGTCATTTCTTTTCTTTGCTATTTTGTATCCTCTGGCATCAGCAATGATTGAAGCAATTGACCGACTGAGCCAGTCCTTCAGGGCATAAAATAACAAAGGGGAAAAATCATGAGAGTAAGTGATGGTTAGCTATAGTATACAAAAAACAGCCATATGTGTCCACAATGACCTAACTATGGATACATAATTTGATTAACTTGCATCACAATTTTATTAAAATATGTATCAAATCCATGACAAGTACCCAGATGCAGGGTGGATTTTTCAGTTCATTGAATGTGCTAGTAAGCTGCTTCTACAGTCAAATACAAATGGTGCGCCTGATCCATTAAGGGACTGAGTATGTAGTAAAACAGTGGTGCTCAGCCTTCCAGCACTGGGGCTGAATGAATGGCACAGGGCCAATACAAGGTCCAGATCCTGCAGGTGGAGTCAGTCTATGGGCCTAATCTAGAGTAGGGTCAGCACAATGGTGGTATCCAGTGCTCAGGGCCATGTCATCTGTCCTGCAGAGCTCCCCATGGGTGTAGAAAAATGGCAACAGGGGAGGAGTGAAAGCATTAATTGCCAGAGTCATGAAAGCTGCAGAAACTAACACTGCCACTGCTCCTCTTCCACCAAGTTTCCAGACCCACTGGGAACTGTACAGGCAAAATAACAGGCCAGAGATTGAGCACCATTGCTGATCATCTCCAGTTCAGAGTGAAGCTGTTGGCAGCAAAGGGTGCTAAACGCTTTATAGAATCATAGAAAGTTAGGGTTGGAAGGGACTTCAGGAGGTCATCTAGTCCAACTCCCTGCTCAAAGTAGAACCATCCCCAACTAGATCATCCCAGCCAAAGCTTTGTCTAGCCAGGTTCAAGCATGGAGCTTCCACCCCCTCTCTGGGTAACATTTTCCAGTGTTTTACTACCCTCCTAGTAAGACAATTCTTCCCAATATCTAACCTAAACTTCCCTTGCTGCAATTTGAGACTATTGCTTCTTGTTCTGTCATCTGCCACTATTGAGAACAGTCCAGCTCCATCCTCTTTCAAACCCCACTTCAGGTAGCTGACAGCTGCTATTAAATTCCCTCTCAGTCTTTTCTTCTTTAGAATAAATAAACCCAGTTCCCTCAGGCTTTCCTCATATATCATGTCCTCCAGCCCCTTCACCGTATTTGTTG
>NW_017728886.1:225122489-225126692 GCF_001723895.1 Crocodylus porosus
TACCAATGCAGCCCAATATGCCGTTACCCTTCTTAGCAACAAGGGCACACTGCTAGCTTATATTCAGCTTAGTGTCCACTGTAACTCCAAGGTCCTTTTTTACAGAGCTGCTGCCCAGCCAATCAGCCCCTAGCCTGTACTGGTGCATGGGATTGTTCTGTCCTAAATGCAGGACTTTTCACTTGTCTTTGTTGAACCTTGTAAGATTTCTTTTGGCCGAATCCTCCAATTTGTCTAGTCACTCTGAATTCTAGCCCTGCCCTTCAGCGTATCTACTACTCCCCCCAGCTTGTTGTCATCTGCCTACTTGCTGAGGGTGCGCTCTGTGCCATCTTCCAGGTCATTGATAAAGACATTGAACAAAACTGGCCCCAGGCACTCCACTTGATACTGGCTACAAACTAGACATCAAGCCATTGATTGCTACTCTCTGAGCCCAGTTTTCAATCCACCTTACAGTCCATTCATCATTAGCTTTCCTATGAGAATGCTGTGGGAGACCATATCAAAAGACTTGCTAAAATCAAAGTACACCACATACAGTGGTCTTCCTGCATCCACAGAGCCAGTCACCTTATCATAAAAGGCAATCAGGTTGGTCAGGCAAGACTTGCCCTTGGTGAATCCATGCTGACTGCTCCTAATCACCTTTTTCTTCTCCAAGTGCTTCAAAATGGATTCCTTGAGGATCTAATCCATGATTTTTTCAGGGGCTGAGGTGTGGCTGGCTGTTCTGTAGTTCCCTGGATCCTTCTTTTTCCCTTTCTGAAAAACAGGCACTATGTTTGCCCTTGTCCAATCACCTAGGAACTCTGCCAATCACCATGAGTTTTCAAAGATGATGGCCAGTGGCTCTGCACTCACACCAGCCAACTCCCTCAGCACCCTCTGGTGCATCCCATCCAGCCCCATGGACTTGTATACATCCAGATTTTTTAAGTAGTTCCTAACCTGTTCTTTCACCACTGAGGGCTACTTACCTCCTCCCCAAACTGTGCTGCCTGGTGCAGTAATCTGGGAGCTGACCTAGCCTGTGAAGACTGAGGTGAAATAGCCATTGAGCACTTCAGCCTTTTCTGGATCCTCTGTCACAAGCGTTCCTCCCCCATTCAGTAAGGGACCCACACTTTCCCTGATCCTCCTCTTGCTACGACATACTTGTAGAAACCATTCTTATTCCCTTTCACATCTCGTGCTAGCTGCATGTCCAATTGTGCTTTGGCCTTCCTGCCTTCATCCCTGCATACCCAAACAATGCTCTTATATTCTTCCGTAGTTATTACTCCAAGTTTCCACTTCTTATAAGCTTCCTTTTTGTGATTTATTTTACTGAAGAGTTCCCTGCTAAGCCAAGTTGGTCTTCTGCCATTCTTGCTAGCCTTCCTGCACATTGGAATGGTTTGGCCTCACACTCTCAGTAAGGCTTCTTAGAAGTACAGCCAGATCTCCTTTCCCTCTAGGACTGGTTTTCTGGGGATCCTGCCCATGAGTTCCCTGAGTGTGTGAAAGTTTGCTTATCTGAAACCTAGGGTCCTTACTCTGCTGCTCTCCATCCTGCCTTTCCTCAGGATCCTGAACTCTTATCATCTCGGGGTCACTGCTGCCCAAGTTACCATCCACTACATTCCCCAGCAGTTCTTCCCTGTTTGTGAGGGGCAAGTCAAGAAGAGCATGGCTCCTAGTTGGCTGCTCCAGCACTTGCACCAGGTAGTTGTCCCCAACACTCTCCAAAAACTTCCTGGATTGCCTGAGCACTGCTGTGTTGTCCTCCCAGCAGATGTCAGGGACACTGAAGTCCCCCATGAGAACCAGGGCTTGTGATTGCCCTAATTTCATAGGAAGCATGGGAGTAGCTTCCCTGTTGCCCCCTCCTGCTTGCTGTTCTTCCAGGTCTCCCACTTCCCCACTTACCTCAAGGTTTTGATCTCCATCTCCCAGTGAACCAAACTTAAACCCCTCCTCACTAGGTTAGCAAGCCTGCCTGCAAAGACACCCTTCTCTCTCTTTGTCAGATGGATCCTATCTCTTCCCAGCAATCCCTCTTCTTGGAACAACATCCCATGGTTGAAGAAGCCAAGCCCTGCTGTCTTATGAGGAAAGACTGAGGAAACTGGGCTTATTTAGTCTAGAAAAGAGGAGACTGGGAGGGGATTTAATAGCAGCCTTCAACTATCTGAAGGGGCATTTGGAAGAGGATGGGGCTGGATTTTTCTCAGTGGTGGCAGATGACAGAACAAGGAGAAATGGTCTCAAGTTGCAGCAAGGGAAGTTTAGGTTAAATATTGGGAAGAATTTTCTCACTAGGAGGGTAGTAAAACACTGGAACAGCTTACCCAGAGAGGTGGCGGAAACTCCATCCTTGGAGGCTTCCAAAACCCAGCTAGACAAAGCTTTGGCTGGGATGATCTAATTGGGGATGGTTCTGCTTTGAGCAGGGAGTTAGACTAGATGACCTCCTGAGGCCCCTTCCTACACTAATTTTCTATGATTCTATGATTTTTAAAAACCTCCAGTAAAGTAGATTGTACAGCTTTCCTATTCCAATACTAAGGATGATTTTTTAATCTAAATCTACATTGCTGCAATTTGAAGCCTCGGCTTTGAGTCCTGTCGTCTGTAGCAAAGGAGAAGAGTTGTTCTACCACTTCTTTATGACAACCTTTCAGATATTTGAAGACTGCTATTATGTCCCTCCTTGCCTCCCAGCCTTAGTTACCCCTTCTACAAACTAAGCATAATTAATTCTTTCATATTTTCCTCATATGGCTTGCCTTTCAACCCCTTTATATTTTTTGGACAATGTCTGGCCCGTCTCAAACTGCAACATCTTTCTTGAAATGTGGAGCTCAGAACTGCATACCCTACTGTAGATGAGGCCTAACTAACACTGAGCAGAGTGGTACTGTTATCTCCCATGCCAATACTCCTGTTTAATGCAATTGAACATTGCATTTCCTTTTTCACAACTGCCTCATATTTCTGACTCTTTGAATCTGTGATCCACTGGAAATCTAGTCAGTCAACTTCAAAAGTGCATTCCCATTTTCAGTTGTGTCCCCTATTTTTTAAAATGGACAATAACTCAAGAACTGGCAACAACCCTAGAAAGGAATGAACTTTTAAGTCAACCTACTATATGTCTATCCTTGTGTCTTGGTAAAAATCCATTAATATTATCAGGTTTTTTTAAAAAATAAAGTATTTTAATAAAGAATTCAGCATGTGTTTGCAGCAGATAAAACTGGGAAAACATTTTTGCTAATTAACTCAATTTCAGTTTCATACTTAGGATGCTATACAGACAGGAGTGAGAGAGAAAATATTGGACAACTCAATAGAAGTAAGATTGGTCACATTCTTATGACATGCTTTCACAAGGTACTTTCTGTCTGTGGTAGATTTACCTCACTGTCAGGAAAGTCATTGAAATGGAGTTGGATAAGCTGGTTAGCATACATAGAGATGAGGGGAGTTTAGTACAATGAAAAGATTAAAAGCATAGCAAGGCAAATCAATAATAGAAATTAGCTTCAGTGAACTGTGTCTGATAAATGTCCAACAAGAGTTAATAGAAAGTGACCTAGAAGCATTTATAGACAAGGTTATCAGTAAATCTGTTGAAAATAGCTCACAATGATTGCCTTTTCTGAAAGGAATAGTTCACTTGCTGTTGTCTGTTCATTCTTTGCATCTATTGGGTTATACGTTCATACAGTATCATCTACTGGAAAATGAACTGGGACTATTAAACTGAGGTACCACTTTAATATCAAAATTCTAAATGAATTGAGCTATGTGTACTTACTGAGATACAGAGTTTTAAACTTTCTCCAAGTTTACTTTTTCTTCTGAGTTGATTTTTCCTGTCATTTTCTGTATAAATTTTTAAAAATTACTATATTGTGTTTGTTGCAGCTTTATGGAAAGGACATTGCACATGAATCTAAATTAAAACTCTAGAAATACTAGCAAATATATTCAAGATTGTAAAACTTCTGTGTAATTCAGAAGTATTCTGAACAGGAATTTTTGCCTTCACAGAATGAGGCCTGTGGAATGCTTTAAAAACTGATGTAAATGTTTACAGCAATTTTTTCATTCTGCAAAAATTGGTACAGAATGACACACAATCTCAAAACTTGAAAATCCAAAGATTCAAAGCAAAATTTTCCTCTCTTGTACTTTCAAATAACAATAGGTGGA
>NW_017728886.1:225133869-225157352 GCF_001723895.1 Crocodylus porosus
TTGAACAGGGTGCTTTTTACCCCCTTGTCCAAGTCACTGATGAAGATGTTGAACAGTGCGGGCCTGAGGACCAAGCCCTAGGGGACCCCACTGCCCACATCCCTTCAGTTCGAAAATGACCAATCCACCATCACTCTCTGGGTGCAGCCTCCAGAGCGACCCATTTGACTGTGTAGGTGTCGATGCCACAGTCCCCAATTTTTTAATGAGAATGGGGTGAGAGACAGTGTCGAAGGCCTTCCTAAAGTCCAGAAAGACTACGTCCACTGCTACCTTTGAAAATCAAGCAACTTTGTCTTAGATGCCAAAATAGATGCATTATATAAAGTGATCGTGCAAAGTACTTTATAGGTTCTTTTATAAACCAATAACTGCTGTTGATCTTATTTATGCTCTCAGTAACTCATTCTTCGTCCTCTTCTCACTGTAGAATATCTGCAATAAATTCTACTTATTTGCAGATTGTTTTGAGTGGATCCATTCCATTCTCATGAACTGTTTCCCCCTTTTTAGGATAATATGCAATCTCATCAGTACACTAAACTGTGTTTGAATATCATATCTATATATCCTGTTATCAATACAGAATAATACTCCTCACCCAATTTTGTTTTCCCTAATTTTTTATTTTATTTTGTGTTTTCCTATTGAATATCAAGGGACAAATAATAGGTCCTATGCTTCCACTGAGCCAGAGTTCTATTGAAATCGTTGTTAATGAGTAGAATTGTTTTGGGTTTTTTGGTCAAAACACCTATTCAGTGTTAAAAAAAATGGCTTCAAACCAAAACCTATTTTTAAATGTTCCTATAGATAAAATTGTTAAAGATTCTTGAAAAAAAAGAACTATAAGCTTTTCTTTTGTTTGTTTGTTCATTTAGTTTTTATAACATTTGTTAGGTACTGGCCTTTGAAAACAAGAAAGTTATTTTTTCATCCTAGATTTCCAATGAAAAATGAATACACAGATGGAGAAAATAAAAATATACACATTCTGCCCATTTTTTCTTGGGATGTTTAGCTATCTCTAGTGATTGGTAGAGCAAAAATAAAAAGAACAAAACAAAATAAAAAATTCATTTTACTGTCTTAGCTCTGTCATGTCTAAGGACCTTACAGTTTTGCAATTATCACTGTGGCTAACATCTGCCGGATATAACTCTTTTCTCCTTTGTCCTTTGTTTTTCCCAGATGGGAAATTAGATGTGGATGTTGAAAGTAACATTTAGTTCCTGATTGTTGTGCTGTTCTTTAATTTGTGTAATCCAATTTGACAGAGTGCATCAGGCAGTTTGAAGAGAAGTTGAAGTTTGAAGTTGTTCCTAGTTCCTCTTGGATTTTTTCCCACAGTCTATGGCAGTGATTCTCAACTGGGGTGCTACAGTACCCTGAGGTGCCACAAGAGTGCTGCACCCTATGAGAAGAGGTAAAAACTCTCCTCCCATAGTACAGTCCCTACACTTGCCCCAGCTACTCAGTGGTACCTGCACCTGCTCCTCTGGAGACTGGCACTGCCACTGCTGCCTTCCCCCCCAACCCCTTGGCAGCCCATGTGCTAGCTCCCCTAAGTTGAAAAGTTATGGAAAGGTGTCTTGAGGCTAAAAAGGTTCAAAACCACTGGTCTAAGGGCTCAGCCAACTGCACAAGCAAGCTTTCGCTTTAAAATTAGTAAATATAACTCAGGTCAGTCCACTCATTTGACATAAGCCTTAGCTGTAGTACTTTAGTAGTCCTTTTTTAACACATTTTCATATTATCTCTAGCCAGCAAGTTAGAATTCTGACTCATAAGACTGCTGTTACATGTGTCAAGGATTGGGAGGGGAAAACAAAGTACTTGCTAATAATTTTCATTCATCATTTAGTGAGGAAAACAAGCCATCCTGTCAAAAGCTATAGCTAAAGAAGAGAGTATGTTCAGGCACCATTTTAAACAGAGGAAGAAACCTAGATAAGAAAATGATATACCATGAAGTGAGGGGAGCCCTGTAAGGTTAACCAGTGCTTAGCATTTTCTCTGATTCTCCAGATATAGCATTTGCTTCAAAATTGCCAGTCTGCTGTGCAAGCTCAAGCACTTCTTAATGACTGCTTTAGAGCAGTGTTAGAGCTTCAGAAAAGACTGTCAATCCTATTGATCTCAAGTTGGTACACGTAGAATGAAACAGTAAGTTACAGAGAAAAACTTGTATGCAAGAACAAAGGGTGAAAGACCATGTGACCTCTACTTTCTTGAGCTAGCCATACTTTAAAGTCCCTCCCTCAGAGAAGTAAGATTGATTATAGTACATGCCTGGTTATCAAACCACCACTCTGGTCCGTAGGCAGACACCCTAAAAAAAAAGACTGAGCATGTACTGGACTTATTTCTCAATTTATGTATCATAAACAGCCCAACTTTTGTCACACATGCTGTTTTTTCTGCATGTTAGAAGTGCAAACCAGACAGTGCATCCCAGTCTTCATAGTGACCTTTGTTGACAAAGGCAGAAATGATTGTCCAGGTGTGTAAGTAGCTTTGCCAAAGATCATCACTGACACTGTATTTATTCAATGGGTCAGTAGAAAGTACTATGTACACATCATTTTTAAATTCACTTTTTGCTGTTAGCATGATTTAGAGTGAGATATCATGAGGAAGGGACTTTAGGCCAGCTCCAGCTTTCAGTAGCATTGCATCTGAGGACATAACTTGGCCTCTTGCTTTTCTCATGTCTTTTTGTCTCATTACTTGACTTTTCTTCTGTGTTTGTGTCTGTGGGTGGGTGTATGTGTGCGCTTGTACGCATGTAATGACATAATCAATAATATTTTCAACAGTTCAAAAACAAGCATTATTCTAAACAATGAAAAAGAAAAAGTTTACTTCTTTCAGTTTTTCTTCCAGACTTAAACAGACATAGTACTGGCTTGTTGTCTAGACTGCGTACACATATATCTCACACTGGGGAGAGCAAAGACTTTTCATCATGTTACACTTCTTCTACAGGATTTAAGTCACAATGCCTTCTTCCCTTGCATTACAGTGCCTCTGAGATATAGAAGTAACATCCCCCCTTTGATAAATTTGCTTTGTCCTTAAAGGTATAACTTAGCCTCTACTGTCATTAAAATATATTCTATGTTTTAAAGTGTTTTTAAAATTCAATGTATTATGTAACTGTAAGAAATACATAGTATTTTTTATTGGCATGGTACTCAAAAAAAGCAACAGCATATTTCAAAACAATCTGAGTCTAGCCCATAGATTTTAGAGCACCTGACATAGTCATTGCTGAATATAAACAAGCTCCCAACCTTGAGTATCTATAATATACTGCTATATAATATCCACTATAATAGCATGATACCTGTGCACAGTAAAATATTGTGCCCTTATAATCATTTTCTCTTGGGTATTTACTTTAAGGTATCATAGGATGGTGTCATATCCACATTATGAGTAAATATGGTTAGATTTGATGGCATTTGGTGGGGAACATGGGTTTGCACTACAAAATAGTTTTATGCAGAAAATCCCTGCGATACAGTTGGTATGGGCAGGAACAGGAGATACTTACAGCACACTCCCCAGTAAACATAAAGCCTGGGATTATATTTAGGCTGAAAGGCTCCAGCTGCCAAATAAAGAAGCAATCATTGTTGGTGACTTCTTTTAGATGGACTACTTTAACTGACTGGCAAATAATTAATGAGTCTGTTCACATGTACAGCCTGGATGAACTGATTTCTCTTTCAATAAATCATTGCTTTGATTCTTTAACATGTATCTTTAACATGAGTGCAGAGTTACTCCTTCACAAATGTTCACGGCATTGCTGAACAAAAAATGGGAAAGATTTGGAGAGAAAACATTGTCTCTGCATGCTGGGTTAAACTCTCTTGCTGTATCTAAATAAGTAATTAGGTCAGTCCGATTGCTTTTCACTATTATTTGTAGTTTGTTATCCTTAATATTTTTTTACAATTTTGAGTAATTTTACATTTTTTGTTTGTTTTTTAGGCTTAGATACGGTGACACAAATGCTTTTCCTTCAGACAGCTGAGCCAACATTTGGTAATATAACCCAAGTAAGTAAAAGCCCAAGGTGAATGGATTTAGAAATCAATGGATGAATCCCCACCTGAACTCAATGGAGCTCTGACAGTTTATACCAACAGAGGGTCTGCTTTTAGCTGTTCAAAAGGAAATGAGACCTGAACAAGGCTGTGATGACAGAAATAGTCATTTTCTCCATGGCTCATTGCATAACAACAGTTAATTAGGAATACAAAGTACAATAATATTATAAAAATGACTATAGAAATCAATATTTTTTCATTTGTCTGGAAAAAATAGTGCAAAGTGAAGCAGAAAGTGTTTAAAGCTACCGTGCCAATTCCTCCACCTACTAATATATGTTGGAATTGCTTGCAGCTATATATTGTGACAGCACAAGAATTTACAATAAATTCTCAAAGCTGTCACGTACCAGTCACAACAAAGATACTAAATTTCATTTCTTCTGTGATGTGTAAACATTGTCAGATGAGGCCTGTTTTAAAAGCTTCACTGAATCCTTTTAAAACATATTATTCTGAGTCAATCAAGCAACATATAGTCCATTTTCTCCAGCTCTATCACATGGGGCTACAGAAGTTGCATATAAGGGACTTCATTACCTGTTCCACCTCTCACTAATTATGACAATGGAGACATTGCCTGGAGAACAAGATTAAAGGTGGGTCTAAGTCCCATTTGTGCCTTTCAGTTTGGTTCAACCTGATACCATATTTTGAAGAAGATGAATTAATCTGAAAAATTTAACCTGGTTGTAGACTAAGATGGACGTGGAGGACAGGCCCTCCACATAGCAGTTATAGGGCACATTTACATGTTGCCCTATGGCGACAAAGTGACGTGCTACATTGCTGTACGGCACCTTATAGTGATATAGCAATTAGGGCCGTGTGAAATTTTGCCACCAGTTTTGGTTTGACACTGTTTCAACTTGTTTCGAGGTTGAAACAGCAAAACTGAAACAAAATAGATATCGTTGAAACAGCCTCAAAACAAAATGAGGCAAGTCAAAACATTTCACCGTTTTGACGCTGTTTCTAAGTTTCGCCCGTAGGCTATAATGGGGAAGGTTGGAACAACCTATAACATTGTCATTTCTGGCCTGATTTGGATGACACTTGCAGAAGTGGTAGCCCCTTCTAAGGGAATGAAGCCTGCCAAGTTTCAAGGAGATAGATGCAGGGAGTTGGGGGAACCTGCACCCCAAAGTCTTGAAAGCAAAACTCATGTCACGTGTATGTGTTAAGCCACAGTGGTTGCACAAGCACCCATGTCATGAGGTTGCCTGTCAGCAGCTAGGGGTGCAGGGCCCCAGAACCCCCATGCACCTATCTCCTTAACAGCTGGCAGGCTTCGTGGCCACAGCAGGGCCTAGCAGGCTTGCAGTTTTCACCCCCCTCTGCCTCAAGATAGACACAGTCCCCCAAGTACCCATGACACGAATTTTGCCTGTCAGCAGCTAGAGGTGCAGGGCCCCAGAATCCAGACTTCCCTTGCACCTATCTCCTTGACAGCTGGCAGGCTTTGTGGCCTCAGCAGGGGCTAGCAAGCCTGCAGCTTTCACCCTGCTGCACTTTAACACACACAGCGTCACCCATGTCCTGAGTTTTGCTTATCCGCAGCTTGAGGTACAGTTTCTGCCATACTCCTGCACCTATCTCCTTGAAACTTGGCACGCTTTGTGGCCTCTGCAGGGGCTAGCATGCCTGCAGATTTGACCTTACTGTGGCTTAACATGTACATGTGAGTTTTGCTTTCAAGATTTAGGGTACAGTTTCCCTGAACCCCTTGCACCTATCTCCTTGAAAACTGGCAGGCTTCAAGCCCTCAGAAGGGGCTATCATTCCAGCATGTTTCACCCACATCAGGCCTGAAAAGACAAAGTTATAGGCTGTTTTGTCCTTCCCCATTATATCCTGGGGTGAAACGTTGAAACAGGGTCAAAATGGCGAAACTGTTTCAACAGCATGGAAGAGCTGTTTTGAATCTCTCTCAGAATTGAAGACAGAATGCTGTTCCATCGAAACATCAAAAGGCTCGTCAAAACGGAACACTGCTGTTTGCACAGCCCTGGTAGCAATGTGCTACATCGCTGTACAGCATGCTGTAGTGACGTAGGAATCACATGTGTCTGCATGTGATCACCTGCTATATCGCTGTTGTCTAGCAGCACATTGCTATGGTGACATAGTGGGGAAATCGAAGTGTGCACCACCCGTACAGTGCAGTGCCCACCCATACTGCGCCATGCTTTAATACTTCCAAAAGGATGAAGGATGTCCAAAGAGATTAGAAGAGAAAGGGAGAAGCAAGATAGGATTGTAGTTAGAGAAGCAAGTGGGGTTTAGGTTTTTAAAATTTTTTAGATGGGATAGAATATAGCATATTTGTGTTTTTAGGAGAGTGTAGCATTTTTGTATTGAGAGAAGAGTAGGAACGTGGATGAGAGTAAGTGTGAGAAAAATGAGGAGATGGTATGGGGCCACTGCAATGAGTGGAGTGTTATTGGAGGACAGGAAACACATATGCTGGTGACTGGGGGAAAGGGAAAATGTAGCTAGCCCATGGGAGGAAGAAGGTCATGCTGTATTTTATCCATTTTATCTTGGAAGAAATAAGTGTCATCCTATGAACATATAAAAGTGAAAGCAAAAGGAAAGAAGGTGTCATGAGCCCCACTGACTATTATGGAGGGGAGGGGGTTTCATGCAGATTTCCTTGTACTGTACTGAAAAGGTGTGTATGGTCTCACTGAAAAAGCCCATGTTATGCTGTGTCCTTTTATCACTGTATGGGTTATGTTATGCTGTTTGTATATATCATTATGATTTTGGACATGGTTCAGTCAAAGGAGCAGAGGATGTATACTTAAGGAAAAGGTGAAACTACCAAATATCACTTGCCACTGTATTCTAGGGCAAGGATAATTGTCACTCCCAAACACAGACCAGGAGCCACTGGTGGAATAGGTGCCCAAGTTATTGTCTGCTGGTAATGGGAAAAATAAACACAAAATAGCAAAGGCATCTGAAAGAAATGGCCCATTAACCAGAAGGCAAGATATTTCTGGAGGATTCTGTGACTCATGAGTTATCAGAACAATGTTGATAAAGGGGAAGAGGGGTGGGGGAATGGCTTAGAGGTATTTTAAGGGCTATCTGTGAGCTGGCCAGCATCTTTGGATTATCCCAGGCTGGGGAAGAATCCAGGTTTCCAGCAGCCAGGGCTGGCAGGATCAGCAGGCAGGCTGATCTCTGAAAATACTGGCAGGTCTCTCTGAAGGACTACGTGGAAGTCATATGAGAGGGTAAGACATCTGCAGTTTTTTTGCTGTCTCCAAACTTATTGTTAGTTTTTCTTGACTAATTCTTTTCTCCAGCATAATAAGTCCTTTTATTGTTTACAGTAAAAAAAATCAGCTACTTGTGTGAGAGCAGGAAAAGGGGAAGTAGGTTTTGGATGTAGGCCAGGGCTGTAGGTTGGCAGAGCAGACTGTTAATGGGGAGAGGTGCAGAAAAGTGCAAGGTGGAAGAAAAGGAAGCATAGAGAGAATGAACAACTGTTTCTTCCATATTAGTGAAAGTAAAGAGAGGGTAGGGGGGACTGGAACTCAGTAAAAGATTTGTGATAAAGCATGAAGAGCTGATGGGTGATGCTTAGAGAACCCAAGGGATGGTCAGAGGGTAAATTCAACGTAACAGAGATCAAGAGAAAAAGCAGGGATAGATGAGAAGCAAGCCAAATGAAAGAGTCTGTCAATAATTAGAAATGCTGAGCTAAGGCAGCAGGTCAAATGAAAAGGTGAGGGTGAGAAAACATTTAGCTGAAAAGTCAAAAGATGATTAACTGGAAAAATGATTGGAAGCTCAGACTGGGTACCCATTAGTATGCATAGCAACAAATCTTTCATATATAAACATAAGAAATACAATAGTTTTAAGTTATCTCTGAGTGTACAGAGGGAGAATGAGTTCCCATGAAACCGGTTCTGTTTTTCTTGTTGTCACATACGCAACTGACATCAGAAGTATTGACTTGCATCCAGATTCAGCAAAGCCTTTCAGCATGTGCTTAACTTTGGTCACTGGAGTAGTTTCTAAAGTAAAGCACATGCCTAAGTACTTTTCTGGACCAATAGTCATAAAACATAAATACTCTTAGGCGATGAACTTGAAGACCTTTTCCCTCATCGCTTTGAAATTCCCATTTCCCATAGAGATAGTAAACAACATTAGAGGAAAATGAATACACATTTTAAGAGGATCAGAGTGTTGTAGCTGGGATGGTCCAGGAAGCGTATAAGGGGTAAGCATTTTTGTGTTATTGGACTGGCTGTATAGTTGGATAAGCTTTTGGCATCAAACGCCCTTGCTCAGGTCTTACATTTAAAAAAAATATTTAAAATGAAGCCACAAAATAGTTATTGTTTAGATACAAAAAATGTTTATAATCAATTTAATGGTAATTACACAGATGTATAACATGAGGGATTTGTAATATAGGCAAAAAGGAAACAGAAAAGGAATTGAGAGTCAATTACAATGTCTGTATGAGTGTTCATACGGAGCAATGCAGTAATATCCCTCACCATAGTTAAGACTTAGCCTAAAAAACTTAGTCTGCATATTTTTTTTACAAAAGGTTTTAAATCCATGGGTGAAACTGATGATGTAACAAAGGTCTTGCATTATTCAACCTTTGTATTGGTGAGCACTTAGGGCATGTCAACATGGTTCCCTCCTGGCTTGGGGTCCAACACTGACAAGATAAGGCTCAGACATTTGCTGCTCCTTGTTACTTCAGAGACCCACAATTAGATCAAGTAGGCAGCACAGACTGTCCCCAGAGTTATTCTCAGGCTCTCTATTTTGGGAGAGGTTGAGAACAGTGTTGGGGGTGCTCAGATCTGCTCCAGTACAGTTGGATTCACTCTGTAGCACTCTCCTCTGTCTAACTGTCAGTCTCTCATGTGTACAGGAGGAGTGAGTGGGCAGGGCTTATTCACTGGCCATGGACCTGGGGGTAGGAGGGATGCCATGTAAACATGGCATTCCTCACATCACTATTCCAGTTGACTTCACTGGGACTATTCCTTTGAATAAGTTCTCACCAAATGTCAGTAAAAGGTGGTATGGCAGAGCACTTTTGGGGGTGCTCGCCACTTGAGGGCTTTCACAGGCTCTGAGGGGAGCCTGCTTTGGAGGAGCAGCCAGCAGGTGCTTGATTGTGGCGGCCATTTTAGATCTCTGGCTACCTATATAAACAGAGCAATTTGCTGCTGGGAGGCAGGTAGAAACATCACCTGCCTGCAAGGTTGCATGCAATATCCTGGAGGTAAGGACAGGAGCTGTAGGGGATGGTTTGGAGGCTCCTGGTCCTGGGCATAACCTAAAACTGCACCCTGCTGGGAGTGGGTGGCCTGGTGGGACTCTGTGGTGTGGGAGACCCCAGGAAATGCCAGGCCAGTTACCACCCTGGTAGAAGGTGGGTAGGGGTGCCTTAACACCACCCCTCCTCTTTGGGTGGGTCATTTAATATTGGAGGTATATGGGACCAGACTTGTCTGTGGCCACCTGAGCCCACTGGGGAGGGAAGCCCTGTGGCCCCAGTGAGGGGGGTGGAGATGAGGAGCCCCAGTTAGGCAGAAAACCAGAGGGCTGGGAGCCCAGTATTGTCCGAGTGTACAGAGTCGCCCTGGGAAGGGCCAGGACAAACTTAGACCCAGTCAGGTAATTGGCTGGCCACTACCCCTATGAGGGTTGTGGGAGAAGCCCAAAAGACGGTATGTCTGCCACCCAAGGTATGAGCTAGCTAAAGCCTGTGGCCTAACGGGCCTGCTCCAAGAGGGAGCAAGGCAGTACAAGTTCTTGAGGCATGAAAGAGACCCTGTGAGAGGTGGTGGAGTGTGTGAGCCCTAGTGAGAGGAGGGCAGTATGAATGTGTGTGCATCTGAGGCCTGACAATGAGGCCTAAGCTTGGTCCAGCTGTAGCCTGGGAGCACTGTGTCATCTGGATGCCATCTGTGAGGCTTGGGCTGCAATGTAGGAGAGGAATGGAGCTGCAGATAGTGCCCCTGGCATTGGGGCAAGAACGGGCAGCCTCCTGCCTTAATTAACACCTCGAGTACCAACAAGGTGTGGCAGGAAAGACAGGTGGGCGGCATGCCCAGAGGCAGGTGGGGAAACTAGCACTGTGGCTGGTCTGCAACCCCCACTTGCCACAGGTGGTCAGTCTGGTAGTATTTTTCACTCTTCAATCACTTCAGGCCAGATTCTGGAAATCTTTCGAAAACTGAATACTGCTTTACTCTACAAGTAGCCCATTTACTTCACTGAGACCTCTCATAAAGTCAGGTACTATGCAACTTAAATAAGAGTTGTAGAACTTGGCTGTCTCTGAGCAGCAGGGCTAGGAGTGCTGAGAAGTCAGCTCCCACAGGAAGGGAGTGTTTTCCACTCTTTCTCTCCCCGAAGCAGGGGCCAGAAGTGCTGAGGTGGCAAGGGAAGAGAGGAAAAAGCATCACTTGGATGATTCAAACAGCACTCTTTAATAAGTGATGGCCTTTGGAGAAGACCATATCAAGACCTTCTTGGCCAGAGTTACTTGAGTGTGTCTTCTTTACACTGTAGCAATGCTTTCCAATACCGTTGTCTCTGAAAAATATAATTTCTTAGCAAAACCTGAACCTTCAATATGTAACATTAGATGATTTGTATTAAAATCAGACTGTCCCATGAACTGTAAGTGCAATCCTGCCATCTGGCCCACATTTTCCCTGATGTTTCATATTACTGTAGATGATGCAAACTCACTGTGGGAAAAGAATAACACAGCTTTGTTTTTAATTTAAAAGCCTGGAATTATTACAGCAGTCTATTTGATAATATTTTGATGACTGCATTGCCAACACTGAACAATACTGTTGTTCTTAATCCAGATATTTCAGTTCTTCCCTGGTCCGAAACTTGTAGAACCATTTTTTTCAAATTATTAAAAAATGGTGGGGATTATAACAGAGTTGAATATAATCTGCAGAGAGTAGAAGGGAAAAGAAGGAAGCATGGATTATTGGGTAAAGCTCTTGAAAGTAGAAAGATCTAGGCTATAGTCTGAATTCTCTAGAGCCTTGAGAGAGGCACTTTATTTCTGCCTCAGTTTTCTCCTTTGCAAAAGATGATGATAATGCTACCCCCACTCCCTCCTGCATATATTGTTAAGAATAAATAGCGAATTGTCAAAATGCATTTAAAACCGTGAAGCCTATATTTAAACCATAGGGAAGGAGGGTAGAAGATATTGGCATATGTTGTATACTTGTCTGTATGCATGCACAGAAGGCACAAATGGTTAATTTTAAACCATTGGACAGAGTAAAAATAAGAGACTTATGCAATAGACTTAAAAAAAAAAAAAAAAACTTTATTAACACTTAACCAAACAGCAAATGACCCCATGTAAACCTGCTACTTGCATTCTCATTTCTGAAGACATTTCTGCCACAATGACTCACCAGGTTTTACAAAGCCAAACCCATTGCCATATTGCTTTTGTGAAGACAAAGGAATAAAAATATCATCAATCCCACCTCTGTATAAACAATATTAAGCAAAAAATCCCATATTTCAAACTGAGAAATGAAACCGTGTTGTTTTCTGGTATCAATTAAGCTAGACTACAGTTGAAGTTGGCCCATATATTTTTCCATACTAATCTTTCCCACTCTCTCGTTTTAGTCAAGGCATTTAGGCATTTGGCTCTATTTTTGAAATATGGGGTGAAGTTGTTATTGAGAAGAATCAATGATTGTATATGTGGAGGCACATAGGTTGATATATAGTGTATGGCATGCTATGGAAGAAGAAAGACAGGTTTTACTTTGATAAACAGGAATGCTATCTTTCCACTGGGGAAAAACCAGGTTGTCCCCTATACTGTCAGTTTTCCTATACTTAAATGATACTTTAACCAAGGATGGTGGATAATAATTACTATTACATATATGATGTCTTGATGGGAACAAATAAATCTACATAATTTTCAGCTAAAAAAATGAAATACTCTCCTTTTAATTGGGACATACATAATCTGGTTATCTGATTAATTTGGATGCTACCCAGGAGTGACCCCATTTAAATTTAGGTGGAAATTTTGCTTTCTGTGAATTGGTTGAATAAGCAATACTTATTTATTACGGCCAACACCCTGTCACTTGCTGCATGAACGTTTCTCTGTGAATAGCCTTGCTGAAATCGCTGGGACTGCTTGTAGAGTATGGTACTATGAAGCATGAGTAAGATTGGCAGAGCACACAAGATACCTGATGCTGGATGAGGAGTAGGATTTCTGCTTTAAAAATAAATTCTTATGAGGTAATTTGATTTCCCAAATACAGATGGCACCCAAATTCTGTCTATTAACAATACTTAGATTTGTTGAAGCTGCCTGATGGTTGAGATAAATGATCCAAGAAGCATCTTGATGAGGACTTGCTCTTTGATAGACCTTTTCTCTCTGCGCTTTGCCTCTTCCTTGTTCTGCCCCATTTACCTTTTTAATTCCTCTTTTCCTGTGCATAATTGTTCTGCTCTATATCTACAGTGCAGGTTGGAAATGTGCAAAGAGCAGGTGTCATCGAGAGTTTCAATTAAGTTTTTTTTGAAAAACAAAGCCTCTTAACCAAGTTGCTAATTTAATCACAAATGTTTATTAGGGTGTGCCCTAATTAAGCCAATTCTATTATATTGTTCAAAAAATTCTTTTCTTTAAATAATACCTTCTCAGGCTAGAGCAGTGATTCTCAACCTTTTTAGACTCAAAGGATCCTTTAATAGTCTCAAGGTACCTCTCCAAAACTTTTGTAAATTGAACAGCAATCCATTTAAAAAAAAAAAAAAATTTATTACAGCACTTACCTTCTTGTGGAAGGGCTTTGCAATAGAGACAGGGAAAGGCCAGATGGGGACAGAGCCTAAACTTGTGCTTAATTGCTTATCTCCTCACGTTTGTGGCACCCTTCAAAGGATTTCACAGCACCCATGGGCTCCCTGGCATCCTAGCTGAGAATCACTGGGCTAGAGCAAAGGTACAGTCCAACCTTGGGTCTCCAAAGCAGCATACTTCTTACAACATATGTCAATGTTTTTTCAGTGAAAGTACCAAGTAATAAATCATTTGGTTCTTGGAATAATATAGGTCTTACAATCCAAGATTTCAGAGTTTTTCTTTCATCTTTTCTTAGGCTAGGGACAGACATTCAAAAAGCCTGAATTGATTCAGTTTTTGCAGGTTAGTTTAGCCTGGCTAGGCTAAGTCAGTTTGTAACCAAGACAGACATCCCAGAAATGTCAGCACACGCCTGGAGTGGCTCAGGCTAGAAGTTGCAGGGGTGCTAGAACAGCCTTCCTTTTGCTTCCACAGGTCAGAACTGAGGGGGGTGTGGCCAGGCCCAGCAGGGTGCTCTTGATATCTCCGCCCCCCTCCAAGCAGCCCAGCAGGGAATGTTTATCACCCTTAATTCAGTGTTTATCAGCTCATTAAGAAAACAAAGCCTTTCTCCTTTAACTAATGAAGCTCTTCTTAAACAGCTCTTCCAAGGAAGGATTTTAAACTTCCTGTTGATTAGTTCCAAAAAGCCTGTCTACCTCTGTCCTCTCCCACAGCATGGACTGTAGCCAGCACATAGTCTGCGAGCTAATGCTGAGGTATCTGCATAAGGCAGAGGGAGGGGTGGGGGGGAATAATCCCTGCTTAGCATGGAGGAGCCAGTCAGATTTTTTGTGCCTGCAGACCTTGCTGTAGCTGCAGCCAGGGAGCAGAGGGGAGGGGCCAGCCCTGCTGTGGAACAGAGAGCTCTGCCCAGCCCAGAGAGCATGCGGGGATGCTGCGGGAATCTGATCTATATTAAACCAGCATGGGGTCTGGGACAGACATTGCATAAACTGGTCTGAGCCAAATGAGTTAAGTCTGATACTACATACAACCAGGTTTATCTCAAACCGGTTTCAGCCATTTTCAAACTGATTTGTGTGCACCGAACATCTGTTCTGTTACAGGTTTAAACCAGTTCCTGATCACTTAAACCGATTTATGGGTAATGTCTGTCCCTAGCCTTAATGAAACTTGGCTTTTTTTTTTTTCAACAAAAACCTTCTGGAAGATAATAAATAGTTAGCCTTGCATTACTTCAATATTTTATCATATAAAAAGATATTCAGGAGTACATATGAGCAGTGCTAATTGCCCTTGAGGGAAGTAATATGTTTTGAGAATACATAACAATAAACTATACTATTTGGCATGTGAAACTCCTCCTTATTATTCTATATACCATAATACTATTCAATATTCATAAGATGCTGTAAAATATGAGTTTGATTACTTGATTTTGTTGTGACATACAAGGCTGCCTGAGAAATACTGTACATGCTTCAGGAAGAATATGGCTTCAAAGTTTAGATGTTTTGAAATGGAAATAATATAACTCTTCCCTAATAGTAGTAGAAGGTGTGAAAGCTTCTCACAACTATAGACAGGCTCTAGCTAGAAATTATTTTCTTTGGCTTCCTGTCAGCAGAACTTTCTTTTACATGTGTGAATTCAGACCTCATGAAAGATACTTGATTGACAGCTTGACTGACTGATCTGTACAGCTGGGTCAATTCTTTTCAACTTTATTGTGTTATACTCTACTTAAATGAAAATACAAAAAAGATTTCAGGGATGGAAATCTTATGACAAAGGTAAGTGTACACCCAGATGCATGCATGCAGATGTTTCAACTCTTGTCTGAAACTTGTAGAAACATTGTTTTCAAATTATTTAACACATACTAACATTTTTAAAAATATTACTAAAAATATTTTAAAAATGCATACACATATATGTAACAAGTATTTGAATAATATAATCTGTAATGGTCTATGCATTAATTTGGAGAGAAGCCAACACTGTATTGTAAAGCATCTCCTTTCTATCATTCTGTGGGCATAAAAGTGATGTGAATGCACCCTTCAGAATGCACCCATAATTGGGGGCAGGGAAAGGGTATGTAACAGGTGTAGATTGGCAATGATGATTCTACGTCAGTTCTTTTTCCTGCTTCAGACTAGGGCCAAGAGGATTTTTACCCAGTAGAAAACACTTTTTTTACTTAAAGGGACAACCTCTCTCTATTAGCTGAATAAAAACAAACTGAAAAAAGGAGGGATGAGTGGTTCACAAACATTCCCACTCCTAAACACATACTACAGTGGTAACGGTAATAATGTTGCCATCTTGCTTCAGGCTGTGCTAACTGAAAGTGATTGTTTTCCATTTTAAACAACTGCAGCTGGATATGAAAACATCTGCTGGCTAACAAGAATGAGAACACATCTTTTGAGCTCCCTAATTCCACTGAGCCACCTTCTGAAATCCAGCACCAGTTAGTCCCTTCTCTGCTATATCTATTTACCCTCCAAATGTAGCAAACTGGTTTTCCTTCGTATCTCAAAGTACAAATATCAATACATTAATAACTTTTAATTTACTGTATTTTATGTGATGATCACTGAGCATCAGTACACTAAAATGCTGTGACAATGCTAATCTGAAAATATAGCCAGTGCATCTCTTCTTTTACTTAGCAGCATTTGTAAATTAGGATTAAGTGGTCTGCAGAGGTGGACATCTTAAAAGTTTTATGGGAGAATCTCTCATAAAGCCCCCATTTAAATGGAGTATAAAATAGTCCTGTCTGTGTTTCTAATCAGTAACTTGCATTGGATTGTTGTTATTTTGGTTTGGGTTGGGTTTTTGGGGGGGGGCGGGTGCTGCATGTAGTAAATCATTACAATATTCAGATAAAAGGGGGGGAAAAAAGCTCTTTAAACCAGACTTGCTTTCTGTGCTCTGACATTTATATGTTGCTTTGATTTAACTTTATATTTTGTAGTAAAAATGTAGTTTGAGGACATTTTGGTTAACTCAGAGACTGTGTTTCCAGTCACATATACACACCCTCATTTATTCTGGAATTTATCAGGTTGTGCTATTCAATGTCTGCCAAAGGCTCTCTAAGATCTACACAAGAGTGATGCAGCAAAGAAGAATAAATATCCTATATTTTCCATCTTGGTTTTCATCTTCCATTCCCTTTTAGACTAGGTAAAGTCTATAGAAAAGCCTGTGATCAGCCTTGTACTATTTTGTCCAAGAAAATGAAAGTTACTTTCCAGCACCTAACTAACCTGGCAATAAATCGGCATGGGCAGAGGTTACTCCTACAAAGTGTCCCATTAAAGTTAGTGGGACTCCATATGGTTGTAGGAGTTTGCCCTTATAAATCCCTTTCCATTAAAGGGGTCAGTGGCCTATGGCGCACAGGGCAGATCTGCCCTTCACAGCCATTTTATCCAGCTGGCAGATCCGGGGTTTCTGCAGCATTTTGGCAGAAGGAGGCTTCTGTGATGTTTCAGCAGCTGGAGGTTTCAACCACATAGTGCCCAGGAGGCAGAGAGGAACCACAGAAATGGCACTGTGGCAGGGAAGCAGTGACTGAAACTCCAGTAGGTTGGAACTGGGCTGTGTTCAGAGCTAAGCTCCATTAAAGCATCCCCTCAACTCCAAAAACTGGCACCTCAGCTTTAAAAATGAGGACAAATATCACTGTGTCAGTATTTTAACATCAGTTGTTAAAAAGCCTTAGATAGGTGACATGCAACTTTTTAGTCTTTTGGTTATCAACTAAACAAATTTGCAATTGTATAATTTGATCCGAGTACTTTTACTATTTTATGTGGAAACATGACTATTTTTCAACATGGCTTTTGTACATCTATAAAATAAATTTTATTAGTTTCAAATGTAGCCTGTTAATTTTCATAGCTACTAGAAGCAAGATTTTGGAGTCCTCTAATGTTAATTTTGGGAGAAAAATAAAAGCACTTAGTGCTAAGTAGAATTCAACTTTTCAGTGAAAAGGACGTGGAAGAAATATAAAATACTACTTTAGCAGGAAATTAGTAAACATTTACTGTTCCCATTTGACAGTGATTCAAAACAAATCTTTCAAAACTCTTGAGGCAACAGTGGTATGAATAATAAATTATTTCCAGGGATTAGGGGCTGAACTCCCTCCTGACCTCTCCCCCCATCCTTCTTTTTTTTCCTTTCAATAAGGACAATGCTTGGACAATTGGACAATTTCAACTCAAAGGGACTAAGGTCAAGTCTGTCTCACGATACATACAACTGATTATTATGGTCCTGTGCTAAGCCAACTTATTTTTTCCCCTTCATCTGTGAAGCTGTGGAAAATGAATTCATTAATGCTCCTTTCTTTTAGTGATTCCATTTCTTGTTCCCTTCCACATTAAGAATAATTACTTTCCCACAACCTGGCCTATTTTGATGGAGACTACTGTTTTCCAAATGTAAATGGTCATTGATCTGCCAAAAATGGTCTAATTTATAAGTCTAAGGGAGTTGCACAGCTGGGAACCAATTGTGAAAAATGACCAAGTCTTTCACACTGTATTTGCAGTCACAAATTTAAAGCAAAGAATAATTTCTAATTTTTTTTCATACATCTTTAAGTTATTTCATGAGCTTGCAGCATTATTTTCTTGGTCTCAACTACCAACTGAAATGTATATGAAATCTGTAAAGTAGACAGATACATATTACTATAGTTTGTATTCTCAGGAGCTTCTCATGTTCAGTTGGCACAACAGCAAATGATAAATAATTATTTGGGTTGCCTGAGTGGTGTTTTACCTTTGACATTAAGAAAATGTTGCTGTACCCATATAACAGTTTGCTATATCCATGTAACATTTTATTTCAAGCCAGTTTCTAATACCTATAGCTACTTGTTCTGAAAGTCTCATTAATTTAATTAAATACTGTTCTGTGAGTAAGAAGAAGATACTGCTCAACATGTGTAAGAGTATTACAGCCATTTTTTTCCTTTGGATTTATTTATATGTCTAAATCAAGCCAGTATTATGTTGAGCAGTATCTTACTCTGCGAGTAGTCCTAATGATTTCACTAAAATATGACCATTACAGATTTCCCAAACCTTGTGAGTTTATGTCTCCCTGTAGTAAAATCGGCAGTTGTCACATGCCTCTGCTTCAGCCACAGCTGCTGATTCCCCTTGCTGCCATTTGCCACTGATTCTCCTTGCTGAGGGCAGTTGATGCTGTGTGAATGGGCAGTAGCATCAACTGAAGTAGAAGAGTACCGCCAATTCTGCCATGATTTGCCCATGCCACTGCTAATGACATTTTGCACCCTGCACCACACTTTGGGAAACACTTCCCTACTTCCCTAAGACTGCTAGTTCTAAGGTACTTGTACTGTTTCCTAATCATATAGGCTAAGTACAGACATTCAAAAACCCTGAGGCAGAAGCATTCTAACTACAGTGTTTTAATTAAAGCAGTCTAAATGAGTGCAGGAGTGAGCATAACAGACATTCACCCTTTGGAAGGGGCACAGAAGTGGCCTGCACTGGCAAAAGCTGGCAGGTGGGGGGCATTCCTACATGCCTCCCAGGAGGCTGCTGAAGCATCCCCTCTCAGCCCTGCCTCCCTCCCCCACCAGCTGTCACCCCCCGAGCTTACCGGTTTGGGGGTGGGAGGGCTGACCCGGGTTGTGAGGCAGGGAGGGCTCCATTCACCCCTGGCCACAGTACCCAACAGCTAAAAGCCAAGCTGGACAGCCCTATGCTGTAGCTTCTGGGAGGAGGCTGGGGCAGTGGGGGTGGGTGAATGGAACCCCACTATGCTGCAAGAGCCCCACCACAGCTTGCTGGCTTGGGGCTGGAGTGAGCCTGGATTGGGTCCATGTGGCAGGGGAGTTCCATTCACCTACCTCCCCTGTCCACCTTGCCCCAGCCTCCTGGTAATTGAAACCAGAAGCTGCAGCAGGGGGCCGCCCTTCCGGCTTTTGCTGTACTGGGAACTACAGCAAGGGGTGAATGGAGCCCCCTACTCCACAGACATGGTCTCTCCCCTCCTCAACCTTAGCCATCAAGCTGCAGGGGGGCCCTCACAGCACGGGTGGTGGGCATTCCCTCCATCCAGCCATGCAGGGAGGAAAGTCTTTCTTTTCTGCCTCCTCTCTGTGATAGCCCAGGGGCGGGGCTGGGCCAGTTCTCACCTGGAGCAAATGAGCACTGACTGAGGCTAGCAGATCACTCAGTGAGAGGCCCCTGGGATGTTGGGGAAATGTGATCTACCTTAACTTGGGATGGAATGCTGTACAGACATTAATTTAAGTGCTTTAAGCTAAAGCACTTTAGTCTGATACCATATCTATCCAGGGTTAACTTAGCATGGGATCCTCCATTTTTTAAAGCATGTTATATGTCATGAATGTCTTTTCTGTGACACCTTTAAAGTACTTTCTGCATACTTAAACACAGTATCTATTATCTGTACCTAGTTATAATGGTCAAATGTGGTTAACAGTGATTTGTGTGTGTGTGTGTGGCATTCTTTTGAATTTCTGCCTTAGCCAGTTGATTTAAAAAACCAGAAATATGAGGACACTGTCCTAAGATGATAATTATCACTTACCTCAACTTATTCATATTAATTGCTTTGCAATATGGATATCTGTATACTCCATTGAATAAATATTAATTTTCATGTCTTGATTCTGACTGAATATACTTGCCACTCATGTTTTTGGTGCACAGAGCTCATACCTTAAGCACTGCATGGTAACCTGCTTGTGGAAATCAGTCTCTGTGTTTAGTAGCCTTATTACACTGAAATTTTTTTTTTGCAAAAATCTAGTTGGTCTAATAAAAGATATCACCTCTACCATGAGCCCTGAGTGCTTTTTCCTCTAAACTAATACACCTACAACCTGGATACCTGACTTACTGCATTAATGACACTTGGCAGTGGTCATATACTTGTGGAGATCTGTATTGTACCAGTATGACTCCCATTCCTGGAAAGATCTGTTTACTACTGTAAGCTTACAGTGAATTAGTAGACAAGTTTCTTTCTCAGCTTCACAGAATGACCCCCTTCTTTTAAGTCAGTTTCAACTAAAGTTATGGTCATGTAAAGAAGTTATCACAAGGGAAGCTAGTATATATACTGACACTGTCAGCTTCTCTGCAGTAACAGCCTATGAATAGGGACCTACTTAATTTTCAGTTTCACAGATCTTGCAGAAACTTTGAAATCTAGGAATCTCCGCAAAGTAAACAAAAATAAATAAATAAATAAAAATCTGGCTCTCCTGTGGTCCTTACTGCTGGAAAGGGATGGTGCCAGCTGGCAGGGCAGCACAAAGGGCAGCAGACAAGGTGGCAGCTGTCCCTTCATTGCACCTCCCTCTGCTAGGGCCTCTCCACCAATCAGTCCCAAAGAGTGGGGTTGCACAAAGGTCAGCTAGCCTTCAAGATGGTGGCTGAACACATGCCCCTCTTCCCCCCTTGTCCTCTTCACAAATCGGCACTGAGGGTGGGACCTCTGTCAATCAGCACTGAGGGGTGTGGTTGCTGCAAATGCCTGTAAAATCAGCTCTGTGCACTGGGGGCGGGCCATGAAAAACTTTTTGTCTCGCTTTGATTTAGGTAGGTCCCTACCCATAAGCATGTTCTCTCTGTATGGTATATGAGGTAGCTTACCCCATTTTCATGGAGAAGTTATTTTTATATTTACTACAAGGTAAAAACATGTGCATGAGCAGTTACTTTGAAGTAGGTAATATACTGTAAGTTTGCACCCCCACTTAACTTGCAGTAATTATGTGATGCACTGAACAGCATTTGTGTATGAAGTAAAACTGAGAAGAGAAGTTGCTCCTGTCAGTGATTTGTTCAGTTGTCCCATGTTGGCCCCTCCAGATTGCTGTGATTCAGTTTAAACACTGGATCCCATGTGTCTTTTTAGCTTGCTAGGGAGACAGAGGTAAGCACAATTTCTGACCTTGGGCCTTGAGGCATGCCCTGTAGGTTCAGATCCTTTTCTACCAATTTGGCACCTCAGGAGACTTAGGTGCCGAAGAGTGATCCTATTCCACCCTTTCTGATTCCTTGAAAAAACTGTTAATGCAAAAGATGAGTGAATGGGTCCTCCTCACTATTTTTAAATCATCACTTAATCTTAAAACTAAAATGGCAGTGTGTTACAAAAGCATTAATTTCAGGGACTCAAACAGTGGAATTATATTGCAACAAACCACTGAAGTCTACTCAAATACCTAACAGGTGGAATAGAATCTGGCTCCTAGTGTTTGCCACACAGTTTGGCCATTGAACTATTGCAGTCCCCTTCCAGCTTCCCACAGCCCTTGCTCATGTCCCTGAATTCCACTGTACAATTGAACCCTTCAGGGGTATGTGGTAGGTTTGACTCATAACAAACAATCCAACTTTGCAAAGGACTTTGAAACAATATTGCTCTTCACTTGGTTATCTGAGAAATGCACAGCTATAAGTAAAAATAATAAATCCTACATGCATTTTCCTGACTCAGTTTCCTTACTACTTTCGGAAGTGTTCTTTGGGCCTGAGTTCAGTGTCATGTAGCGATAACTAGAGTTCTCCTCTGTCAGCTGATGGCTTATTTCTGAACCATTGAATTTTTCTGATGAAATTACTTTCCTGACTTTGGTTGATCCTGCCACCAGTCTTGCCACCCCCAGTTACAAAACCCTGCCCATGTTTTCCCTTCTGCCCAAAGACTGCTCCTCCCTTCTGCAAGTTCTTGTGTGTCTGTATATGCTCTGTGAGTCTGTAGATATATCTGCTTACTCCTCTTTGGTGTCTTTGTTTTACTTTGGTAATTTTCAGCTTTCTAGGTGCCCTTTTTTCTCTTAACTCCCTGCAGATAAGTAAGAGAAACTAGTGCTTCTGGGCTTCAGTTAACCCTTGTTCCCAAGGTATTTACATCTGAATATAGAACTATTAAAATTTATTAGCTGACTATTGGCTGTAGTCTGGAGGAATATAACACAGCCCTTACCGTCAATGTTTGATACATATTCACATAAATTAATTAAAAATAGAACAATCTCACAATTACTCGATAACATTAACAAGAATTCATAAGTTATGCAGAGACAGAGTCCTTAAATAGTCATAGCCCATGTAGCAGAAATGTGGGTTTGCTTTTGTGTATAAGGAAAGATGTTCCCAAGAACTATACAGCGGTAGTGTAGAAAGAATACTAAGATCCTTCAAAACAGTTGCCATCAATTGATGTTACCTTGAAGAAAGCATTTTTTTTTGTGTTCAGCTGTGGATCAAAATGAACTTTATAAGGAAGCTGTGATTGACAGTGATACATGACTGTTGCTGAGGAAGTTTTACTGGAGACATGAGAAAGCAAGTTATTCACTACCTTTGATTTGAAGAGTACAAATCCCCATGTATTATACAAAAATAGCCAGGATATGTCAAGCTCCATAACCCATGGAGGCCTCTGTTTGGTTTTGCTTCATGCTTTCTGTCTGTTTCCTCACCAAATACTTTCCAGGGGGAGATGCCAGTGAAAGGACAGTATAGATAAATTTCTAGTGTACTGAAAAACCCTGGCATACCATGAAGAAAATTCTGAGAGCTGCATTTTAATATTAAATTAAGCCTAGTTTTTGAAACAGCTTTTTTCCCAATGCTACTTTAATAAGACAACTGTTTGTTTTTTTTCTTTAATTTTCTTGTCTGGGCATGTAACCTTAGAAGGCATGATGCCCTCACTATAGTAAATGGCACTTTATGCAACAGTTATTGATTTCTGATAGATTTTGTTATAGGGTCTTCTAGACCTGTATCAGGGCCTTAGATTAAGTTGCAGCCAAGATAATGCCTGGTTGCTCAGTTGCAAAACTGACTAAGGCTGGTTCCCAGTCGCCTGTGTAGAGACCTCCACAAGAGAATTGCAATATTTCATCACCCTTCTTCCAGGATGGACCATGAAAGGCATTAATTTGACTTATATTAATGATGAGTCGTATCTGATTTGTACAAGTCAAAAATGAATATACATGTAAATCCAGTTTGTGTGAGGTCAGAATTGGGCCGCTTCTCCTATTGTTCTTTTAAGTTCCAGCTCAGATTAGCTCACTTTGTTCATGAAACTCATTGTAGATTCATTCAAGACAAATCAAGGCTGCACTGGTGGTCAAGAATTTACTTCAGTAGTGTAACTGAGGGCGGTAACCAGGACAGCAAGCCTGGTTGTCACTTGTAGTAGGACACAGAAAGTGCTGCCTTTGTGGTTGGCAGCTGGCTTTGCAGCCACTGTTTGCAGTGAAGCAGTTGTTACCAGATTTGCCCGCTACTTTGGGGTGTGCTCATTTATTAGGGCTAGGGTCTTGGTAATTCTATCAATGTGCTGCTTGTGTTACTTGTGTTTCTATACGGAGCTGTATCTCTCCCTTCTGCAAGCCCTCACCCCCAATGGAGCTATCTTGC
>NW_017728886.1:225157452-225169629 GCF_001723895.1 Crocodylus porosus
ATCAGTTTCTTTTTAGGGGGGGGGGGCGATTCTTTGTGGGTCAGACAGTCTGTGTCCTGTGTCAGGCTTCCCCAAGAACATGGAGCTGACAGGTAACAGCAGTGAGTGGTGTCTTGTGTGGTGTTGCTGCTTATGGTGCAAAGCTGGCCCATTATGCCTCTGATGGATTCAAATTAAGTACTCTAAAAGTGTATGTTAGTTCTCAGGGGTCTGACCCAAAGGCCAAGGAAATCAATGAAGGCTTTTCACTGATTTCAACAGGCTTAAACCAAGTACAGTAAAAGCCCTGTTATCTGACATTTTACTAACTGGAATACTCTATTAACTGGAATTCTGGCTGGCCAGTGAGGTGTGGCGGGGCGCCACCACCACCCGCCACCCTGCACTGCCACCTCACAGCATCAGGCTGAAATGTCCATCCTGCACTGCCACCGCTCTGTGTCTGGCCACTGTCCCCACCCCCCCGGCTGAAAACAGCCAGCCTCAGGTAACCAGAATTTTTAGATACCCGGCACCCACCATTTCCCACTCATGCTGGATAACAGGGCTTCTTCTGTACTGTGTGCTTATCAAAATAGCCGTAACACACATCTTAGCCAATTTGCTTGCCTGATTTTTAATACCAGAAGTATTGTATCACTGACTTTCGAAGCAGCAGCATCTAAAAGCTGCTGTGCTTTTATATTTACTATTTCTGTGGTTGACCTGAATAATTCTTAACTTCCCTGTTTACTTTCAAAACAATAATCATATTCCTGTCAACAACCTTCAATTGTAAATGAAATCTGAAGTAATTAGTCACTGACAATAGACCTCAGTTTGCTTGCATGTAATCTGAAGAATTTCTAAAGGGGAGAAATATTAAGTACAGAGGTTCTTCCATTTATTATCCTCAGGCCAATAGGGAAATAAAACATTTTAATTGAATCTGAAAGACTGTTTCCAAACTGCTGACCTAGAAGAAAAGCCTTGTATATCATTTGTTGTAAGTTGCTTATAGACTATTGAGCAAACTCTAAATGCAGCAGTCCAGTTATGTCCCACAAGCCACTGGCAGTAAATGGACCAGGTCAGTCAAGTGTTTGTCCTCAGAAAGGTACAAGAAAATGTGCAAGACAAATTTTGACTCTCACAGAATAAAAGTACATTTTTACAACAACATGTTGAAATGTTTTTAAAAATCAGTTTTTTTCTGAAAGAGAATGGGAAATAGAATGGCCCTTGTATGTGTAATTTATTATATTAAAACATACAGAAAGCTATCCTTTGCACAGAAGCCAGAAAAGAAGATCTATGTTCCTTATTTTCTTGATCAACATACTCCACACTGAAGTTTGTTTACTGCCCAAAGTTGTATTATAGCAAATTAAGCCGTGCAAGGATATTGTGTTGAATACCTCTATGGGCCAAAGGTTGTGTTTTATAAGAGTACTGAATTATTTTATTGTATTCATGTTACGGTTGCTGCCATATAATAATTGAACATTAGAAACTGTTCTTTTAAATTATATGAAGATGTAAGCAATGGGTTTATAGACTTGTTGTCCTCTTCTGCAGACATAAGTATAGTATGAATTTCATAGAGTGAAGAATGCTGTACATGGAGATTTTAATTCCATTGTAATTCAACTGGATGGAGCTAGAACTGCGATACTCAAATCATGGCTTCTGAGCTACAAGTGACTCTTCAAATCATTACCTGTGTTCCTTGTGTAAAATATTAGCAAAGGCTTTTATTTTTTTTCTTTGACTGCATATATTAGCTATGTCTTTCCTGCAGTCATGAATACTGCAACAGCTGGAACAGAAACTGCTAATGTCATCTAATGTACTCTGGGGGGTTCTTTACATTGAAATGGAGTGTGTTCTGTCATAGTTCACACAGGTTGGTGGTGTACATTGTTTCTCTGGTTTAGGTGGCTCCTGAGTCAGTCAGGACATAGTGCCACTGAGCTTAGAGCATGCTTAAATGTTGTTGTTGTTGTTTACTATTATTATTATTATTATACTAACATAACAGGAATGAACATGTTAGATTTTTTTAAGGGAGTGTTAGCTGTATGGTGGTATTGGTCTTTTCTAATGACGGTAGGAATTTTCTCGCTAAAAGTGCAGTATGGTATGATGAGTTGAGAAACATGGCATAAGTCTTCACATTTCTCCATCCTGTGTGGTCAGTTTTATTAAGCTGAACATCTCATGAATACTTACTTACCTATTTATTTATTTCTCATGGGTCATGCTTTTGTTTGCACCACTGAGAGCAGAAATATCTTTTCTTCAACATCACATAAAGGGGAAAAGAAAAATGTCAACTGTTAGCATTCATAGGGCTAAATTACCCTCAGATTCATATTGTTTCCAAATTTTATGTTACAAGATTGATGGGCTGGCAGCAGCATCCTCAGATATAGTACAATCTTTTGGAATTCCACCATTCTCTAAAATGCATGGATTTTCTGATCTGTTTTCCATAGTTATGATTGTGGGTCTCCTTAAAGAGGTGGACCAAGTTAGTAAAACACTGAAATCTTTGTATGTTACCCTCCCTTAGATAGACTTGGACCCAGTTCAGCATATATACATTACAATTGACTTTGAAAGCTATAACATGCACATGTGGAGCCAACAGGGATCTCTCTGATTAGGGATCTGTGCAATGAAAATCATTTTATTTTTCACTCTGGAGACTGGAAATTGGTTATCAAGAATGTGGTATAAGTGAACATCATGAAATAGTTTGGCTTGGTTAAATATATTAACAGGTCCAGGCTGACACAATTAAGCTAAGATAAAATATAATAGGTTTTCTTCTGATACGCCTTGGAAATATATGTGTTAGGCTGAAAGGTCTTCTAGGAAAATGTAGATCATATTAACATTGATGTCATTTATGTTTAGGTATATCTGATTAAAATTTAATGGACTAATTCCAATCTGGGAAGGTCAGTTTCAACTCCTTAATTAAATTAATGGGAGTTGAAACTGATCGTCTGACAGGAGAACTGTGTTTTAAACTTGTTTTTATTGTTGTTGTTGTTGTTATGATTACAGTAGCACCTATGAGCTCTAGTTAGGGTTAATTCCATGTTACACTACATAATGTATAAGCATAGAGACACAAAGAGCATTGTCAAATTGCAAAAAGATGTAACAAAAGGAGGTAAGGGGAGAGCCAGCATAGGGTTTGTGTCACTTAACTTTTTCAAATAGATATAAGGAAGGAAAGAAATAATGGAACTGTCTGCGGTTGCCTTGGACCAAATAACTATAAGAAAATTTTTTAACCGATGATTGTTAATTGGAGGATAAGTTCTCAACCTGCAGTCAGTCATCCTTCTGCCTATGAGTAGATTTATCTGAAGAATAAACCTTTATGATTTGATAGATATGTAGAGAGATGTGATTTCTTGCAGCAAAACTAAAACTACAGTGTAAATAAAGTCCTTTCCCCAAAGAGTGTTAAATCTAAAGATCCTTATCCTGGTATTTTAGTCTAATGATGAACCCTAAGCTCCATTCACTGATTTAAAAAAAATTAGGTCTCTGGTTAATCTGACATGATTTATTAAATATAAAGATTATGGAAATCTTGTTGCTGGTTTTTCTAATGAAATGCCATTTGGCATTCACTTTTTCTCATAACACAATTTCAGCAAAACATTGATTATTTCATAGCTGATATAATTCATAATTAGTAACATGATTTACATTATCCTACCCCCAATAGGTAAAAAGTCAGGAAACCTCATCTAAAATTGAAGCAAACAAGAGAAGGAAAAGGTGAAAGATCTACATAGGAATGAGGAGCCTAGTGCTTCTGTTTGGGTCATGGGCAAAGCTGCTGTATCAGGGAGGGAAATAGGGAGGCTTGGGACGTTGGATATAAAGTGTCAGTAGTTGAGGATAATAAGACAGACCAAGGCAACTGGAAGAAAAGAAAAATGGGTGAAGTAGTGACTGAATATAAGCCAGGGTTAGAACAGATGATGACCAAGGGAGGAATGTGAAGGATCATGGAATAGAATGGAATGAAATATAGTGTATAAGCTAAGATAGGCATAGGCTATTAACTATAAGAATGATAGGGGATCAAAGTAAGGAATATCTGATGATAAACAAAAAGTGTGACACCACTTCACTATTTCTTGTCTTTGTGCGGTCAGTGTATGCATTGTTCCAGCCAACAGGTGGATTCCAGACTCCTGTACAAGTATCACAGTCCATACTTGCATATCAACTTCTTAGATTGTAAACTTTTGGGTTTAGGGATCTAGCTCATGAAATTGGTTCGTCTTTCATGAAGTTTTATATGTAAGGATCACTGGAGTTTGCACAGGAAGTGCGCTTCATGGTGGCTCCTTTAATCTTGCAGCTTCCCCCATGTACCCCGCTCCTGTCCCTGATTGGCAGAGGCTTTAAATATGCCATTATTTTTGCCTTCTGTTGCTGATTGGTGGACAGGCCCTGGTGGCCCCATTGCTTGCTGCTGCCCAGACAGGAAGCAAAAACTATGGCATATTTAAAACTGCAGTTTTCACTTCCAAGCTATGATTTCTGACATACACCATGATCACTGACAGCAAGCAGCGGGGCTGCTGGGGCCCCTCTGCTGATCAGTGATGGGGGTGGTGCACAGGGAAAACTGCAAGATTAAAGGAGCACTTTCAGTGCAAACTCCAGTGGTCCCATCCTCCCAGAGGTGGTACAGTTACCTACCCTGGTTACCATCAGAAAGCATTTTGACACCCACCTCGCTAGGCTCATCTGACCCCAGCAGTCTTTCCTTCCCAAATGCAGGGGGATGGACACGATGATCTGTAAGGTCCCTTCCAGCCCCTAACATCTATGAAATTGAAATAATTGTATGTCCTGATATGGCAACATTGTGGGGCTACTTGTGGCAAGGTAGCTTCTATAAAATACCATAATGTTGCAACCTCCAGAATAAGATGAGTATAGGGCAACTAAAAACCCTAGCTTACTGACTTCTGGGTAGTCCTTGGTTGGAGAAAGGCTAAAGGACATCACCATGACAGAAACATGCCCTCACTGAAGTATTAGACAGTCAGCAGCAGTTCTTACCTGTTGCTGTCTAGCAGAAGCTAAAGCCATTGGGGCAGTTAACATCTGGACTTAGTGTAGCCTTTGGATTTGGTCCCAGTGGTCTAAAGGGGAAATGCGTAGCCTGCACTCCATATTCTTGCCTAGGAGTATGCATCAAATGTCTTGGTGTGACAGTCTTAAGACTCTGTACAAACAAATATATCAGGCACCTGACTAGACCTATTATGCATACACCATGATCCAGAGGATCGGTGGTTGCCTATTATACTTATAGTTGCCGTGAGGGCACTTGGTGCATTTGGCTACAACATCATTCTTACACTGCCATAAACACTTTGGAATTCTCTGAATCAACCCTCGCATGCATCTTAATGACTGATTCTATACTAACTTCTTTCCTATCTCCAGACACCCTACCTGCTTTTCATAAATTGTTTAAAATGACTGCTGGTGGCACTTTAATTTTCTCTGGATGACCCCTTAGGAGCTTTGGTGATTTACTGTTTGAGAAATTTAATTGATCCAAGTACTCTTTGCCTTTTTGCTTAACAGGATTTTTACCTGAAATTAATATTTTTACTTTATGAATATTTCCCTCCTCAAATTTCCCCCCATTATATTTTTAATTAATGCCAGAGGAAAAGCAGCAGTGATTAATAATGGACTGTTTTCATTTAAGTAGCAACATACATGGAGAGCTTAATCTCGCTCACAGTCCAATCTGCCCCTGTGGATCTTGGGAATTCAAGGGAAGAAACACTGTCTTTATGCACTTTGTGATGAGCAGGCACTGATGATAATTTTATGCTGAGGACTATAATTTCCATTTTAATAAAGGTTAGACCTGCATCCCAAATAGGTTTTTAAAATTTTAAAATATAAACTTAAGGCGTAATCTAAAGCCATTTCATTGACTCGAGTGGATTCTTGTTGAAGACCTTCATGAATGGCGAGTGTGAATAAATGTCTGAACTCAGTGTCAGGGTTCTATTATCATTTCAGAGCCCAACATTTTTTTCAGCAAAATCCCTCATGCAAATCACTTCTGAATATTTAAACAAACAATATATTACAAAAGAATAAATCTAGAAGAGAAAATGGGTCATTCCAAGAACTCCAGGATACTCATTCCATAGCTGTGTTAGTCTGAAGTCAGAAGGCAGGGCAGAGTTGCACCTTTATAGACTAATGTTGATAGTATCTGCCAAACTAAGCTGTTGCTTACAAAAGTGTATATACCTCTGAATGAGTTAGGCTATAGGATACAACTCTGCTTTGCCTTCTGCCTGATTTGTCCTTTGAAGATTGGCAATTTCCTTGAGACCAAATTTTAAAACATGAGCTTTGTTTTTCTGTGTAGTACTGTTCATATGTCTGAGGTTCTGTAGTGTGGAGCAGGTTGTTTTCAGCAATTTTTGCCAGGGTAGCAAAACATTTCATTATCTGTAAGATGGGACCCACCAGGGGTTTTATTTCACTCCTCTTTCCAGCATTGGCTCTCACCTGCATAATCATGGGCTACTTTCTGTTAGTAGGCATGAATAGTAAGATCCCAGCTTTTATTAATAAACATAGCCAAATGTCTGCCTACAGGCAAGACATGTCTTGCTTTTCAGGGTCTGACAGCTTTAAAAAAAATCTTTGTCTCTATTTTTGTGCACATCATGGGACCAGCTACTCAAATGAATCACCAGCCATTTGGATTAATGACACTGGGTGCATCTACACATGCTATTAAGGCAACATGATAAATTCCTGTTCAGTTTGCGCTGGAGTAAGCAGTTCTTGGGTGCAGCATCTACACATGCACCCAGGAATACAGCAATTTGAGCCAGAACAGAGCAGCCCTGGGCTGGCAGAGGGTCTGTGGGATCAGCCATGGGTTCTGGGTAGCCCTGTTGGGTGGTGGAGAGGCTGGCTGGGGTATGAGAATGCTAAGGTGTGGGGCTGGGCAGTAGGCTGCCCAAGCACTTTAGGACCCTCGTGCCCCTGCCAGCCCCTGTCATCATCTACACATGAATTTTGGTGGAGTTAAGTACTCAGCTATAAGATAGTATTGTCCCCAACAGTAATTTCCTGCAGTGAAATTAAATAATTTACTGTGCCATAATACTGGTGCATGTGTAGACGGTAACACTTTACAGCAGAACTAAGTAGTGAACTCCTCAGTAAAGTGAATATATAAATGCATCCACTGACAGTCATTTATGTGAACAGTATGTGCACCAGAGATCATTTCTAGGTCTGTCATATTATAATGTTACTATCCTGACTCCTCCATAAAAACTTGCAGGCCATACCACTCCATCAATTTAGCCCATTAATCCCATCTCATTAAATCATGTACATAGACTTGAGGTTCTTGGTCAAATTTTTGGTGAACCAACAAATAATGACAATTTATGTTCATTCCAATCAGACTCGTTATTTTTATCTTTCAAGACTTTGGACCAAAGCCACCTTGTGTGTGCTTATATGCATACTTACATATGCACATGCGTGTGTTCACATACATATTTTGTCTGAGTTGCCCAAATCTATCAGGCTCACATTTGGCTTAACTGCAGACATAATAGATTAATTTTATGTTGATGTGTGTAAAGGAGATTGTATGGTTCTAGTCCCAGTAGATTTTGCTGTATTAGAAGTGGAAATATAGTTATTTGGACTTGATTCTGTGTATTGTCAAGAGAATTTACAGTTACTTCTTTTTAATGAAGTGAAGTTATAGGATCAACATTTGTCTGGTTTTGAATGTGACTTCCCTGTGAGAAAAGCATTTTTATTGGAGAACAGTTATTCAACAGTAACGTACCTCTACCTGATAATGCATTGCCTGTTGTCTGCAGTGATGTATGCTGTGCAAGAATAAATTAAATAATTAATAAATTAATACATAAGTTAAAGTTTTGTGCCCAATTTTGTCAAACTTCTCTCCCAACTATCCAGGTGTTCCAATAGAAGATATCACAAAAAAAACCCTTGACTCTCATAAACTAAATAATATAGACTTAAAGGGATTATAAAATGTGGCAGTTACTGAAATTAGGCCACAAACTCTAAAAAAATTGAAAAAAAATAATTGGAATTATTCTGTTTCCATTTAGGATGAGATCAACTTTGAATATATAAACAAAGAAAGACAAAAAGAATGGCAGATTGTCAAGGTATGACTATATAATAATAGGGAGCACTTAAATAACATATTACCATGTTTGTGAAAAACCCTGTGTAAAAAGGAGTTTTATAAAGCTTGAGTGAATAAAATATTAGGTTTTTTAATGGGGAATTTCAAGTCTAGAGGCAAAAAGATGTTTTTACAATTTCTATCAAACCAAGGAAGCTTAAACCAAAAATTGAGCTATGTTGAACATAATTTGATGACAATATACTTCAGAATTAAAAAAATCAAGAAATCTATTTGCATTAAAAAAAATCACAGTAACTGAAAACCCAAACAATCAATACAATACAGAGTATCCATTGTTGAAAGTATTCATATCCATGTTCATATAAATAAGTATGAATATGCAAAGATGGTTTAAGTAGCTGTAAAAATAAGGGGCACCTAAACATATGATGGATTTCTGCTCCATGTGCTAATTAGCATGCGTTGGAGCCAAAACAATTAAATGAGTCTTCTCCAAGTCTGCTGAAGCCTGCTAATTAGTGTGCTCCAACAGCCTTCGCATCATGTGTATTCAGTGTCCCCACATTTCAAAATGGTGGTGGGGGCGCTTTAACTAATAAAGCACCCCTGCTACCATTTTGAAGTGTTGGATGCTGAATACACATGAAGCTGCAGGAACTTTAATTAGAATGGCTCTCAGAGCCATTCTAATTTAAGACCCCCCTCCCCCCGCCTCGGAGCATGTGTATAGAGGCCCAAGTTGTATAGAAGTTTCCATTTTGTTTATATAATAATTTCAGTCACTGGAATTTACATAGGTGCTGATTTCCTGTTCTGATCTATGGTTGGCAAAATGCGGTCTCTCAAACAGCATAGCGCCTATGTCTTACTGTTCTCCTCTTTGCACATAAGGGTCAAATCTATGCATATCACCACCATGCTCCGTCCTTCCCCCCGCACCCAGAACTATTCATAAAATGTTGTGGTTTTTGATAGAAGCTGTAGCTACATGAGAGAACATAATGAATTTTCAATAGCGTGCAAAATTTTACCAAAAATGCACCAACCACCTAATGTGTTTAATTTGTTAGCAGGTGTTATCACTGCTCTGTTCTTAAGTGACCAGAGGTCCCTATGTTATCAAGAATGTGTTAGAATTTAATAGATGTCCTGCTGGTAGTTGTAAGGATTTTTTTTAAGATATTGAAATGATATATTTTTGTGCTAAAAAAACCCGTACTAGCTCTTATCTTCATGTTATTAATCAATTCTACAAAGCCTTCCCTGCATGTAACAAATGTTAAATGGTGCTGGTTGTAATTGGTGCTGTAGAAATACAGATGACTGGTTGATGTATATATAGATAGAACGATTGCACTGGCAGAAAATGTGTGGCCTGCCATAAGAATCCAAAAAAAATGTGTCATAGTCTGTTATGCATCAAATTCCAGAGTTTCACTTCTGTGAAGAATGAGCTTGCAGTGCCAAATGAATTATTTAACATTCTGATTAAACACAGGTACTGTAACAGCAAATTAACTTCAATATGTTTAGCAAAATATATCCTTGCCTCTGTCCCACATGGAAATAACTTATTGCTTGTTTGTTAAATAGAAACAATCTGTTTGATAACTTTTCGTAAACAGGAAAAAACCAAAAAACAAGTTCCAAATTCTCCAGATTTGTAAGGTTAATTTGAAACCTGAATTTCAGCACTAGCCATTAGCTCCACATCTGGCAAAATGAAAGCATTCAGGCTAAACCTTCCCAGTCTTTGTGTTTTGATCTTATCTCTAATACAGGCTTAAAGTTTTAGGTGTAAATTCTCCCTGCATTCATACAGTGATTCTCTGCTTCAGTGTGCTGATTGTATATAACTATATCTCCATCCATTCAGTGGGCTTTCTCCACTTCATGCTAGTGTAAATAAATGTACTTCTGTCTTTTGATTCATTGAAACTAGTGGGGTAAAATGAGCATAAGGCAGGCCATGTATTGCTCTGAGTTTACGCTATATATTAAATGGCCTTTCTTTTGTTAAAGCTTGTGCACAGTAATATTTTCATTTTCTTTAAGTTTTTCTGCTCTTTTCAGAACATCGTGGTGCAGGACATATTGTTTCACAATGGAATTGTTCCTGGTTTGGGGAAATGGATACATGAATTGAGTCATCCAGCTAAGGCAGGGTGTGGGAAGAGACAGAACAAATGCCGTTAAGTGACGTCCGTCTGTAAGAGGTTTGGGACTTCAGTGCAAGCCAACAATCATTTCACTACTTTTGTTTCTCTTTGCTGTCACAACAGCCCTCCCAGGTTAAGTCTCTCGCCCACTCAATTTCTTCCTGTAGACCACCATACATCTGTTAATTATTTCTACTTGGCAAACTTTCCTCCCCTTATCCCTCCTGTTTCCTGTGCTATGACCCCTTTTTGATGGAAGAAATAAAAACAAACATGAATATGTGTATATTTTCTTAGCATTTAGTTAATTTTAACATATTATCAAAAACTCCAGAAATAATAGGTTTCTGGCTTCCTTGTAAAGTGTTTTAATTAACTGAGTTTTACTTTCTTAAATAATAGTATAGAAGAAGGATAGGTTCTCTGTATAATAAATCTTACTTGTATGTAGCAGTACAGAATTGTGTTGTTTGGAGCCTGAGACTCCTGACAGACATTACACTTAAGAAGTCATTAACTGATTCATTTTAAGTAGTGACCTGCCCACTTTAGCAGGGCACTGGGGTGTGCCTGCTCCTTTAAGGGAGCTAGCAGCCTGTGAGGCTGCTTGCAGGTATAGTACAGGGGGCTAATGAGAGGCTCACCTGACTAGAAGGAGGCTCAGGATGGAGCATTATAAACCCAGAGCCTGAGCCAGTCAGGTAGTGTCTTCCTGGTGGCCACAAGGTGAGGAGCTCTAGGCAACAGGGCTCTTAATGTGAGAGGAATTTATATAAACAACTCTGCAAGCCTGGAAGCAGAGACAAGGCTCCTGGGCAGAGAAGGACTGAGTTTTACAGACAAGTGGATTTTTGTTTTACTTTGAGTCTACAGAGGGTCCTGGTGTCCAGGGAAGGGCTAAGCTGGACCAGAGGGTCCCTGAGCCAGAGAAGAGCAGCAAGTAGGACCAGGGGCCCAGGAGCACAGAGAAGGGGTAATGTGTAGGACCAGGAGCCCAGAGAAAGGGCGGTGTGTAAGACTAGAGGCCTGAGAGTACAGGAAGGGACTGTGTAAGGGACCAAGGGGGTCCAAGGCCCAAGGGTCCAAGTTTTTAACTGTTGTTCACCCTTTGCAAGCAAAGATGACTGCATCCAGTGAGGAAGGGGGAGAAGAGAGAAATGAAGTGGAAAAGAAAAAAGGAGGGAGAAATAAGAGAGAGGAGGGGGAGAAGGCTAGGTCTCCAGCAGGCTTTAAACTAGGCTCATCGGGGGAAGGGGTAGATGAGGGCGGAGGAAACATCAGACTGCCAGACCAAACAGCACCCACAACTACAGCCCAGCCCAAACCAATGAGCGAAGTGAATAAACAGGTAAGAGAGAGGGGCCAGGGTAACGCTGGGACTAGGGGGTCAATACACACATCCACGGGAGGCCTCAAATGCCTCCACACAAACGCTCATAGTATGGGTAACAAGCAGGAGGAACTCACCCTCCTGCTGGCTGACACCAGCCCGGACATAGTGGGGATCATGGAAACATGGTAGGACTCAACGCATGATTGGGTGGTGAATGTCAAGGGCTATAGGCTGTACAGGAGGGACAGGATAGGAAAAAGAGGTGGGGGCGTGGCACTCTATGTTAAGGAGGGATACACATCCTCGTCAATTTGCAAGGAGTCAGGGGAGGGGCACTCTGAAGTGCTTTGGGTTAAAGTACAAGGCAGTCAAGGGGAAAGCGACTTAACGGTGGGAGTCTACTACAGACCTCCCAACCAGGGAGAAGAGCTTGACCAGGAATTCTTGGGTCAGCTCACAGAGGTAGT
>NW_017728886.1:225169640-225176521 GCF_001723895.1 Crocodylus porosus
GGGGTCGAACTAGACTATCCGCTCAGGTCCCTTCCGACCCTAGAAAGTATGAAACTATGAAACTTGGTTATGTATGTGACATATAAGCCCAATCTTTGCCCTGAACAGTCTGCTGCAGTTGGGGCAGGAAAGCAATGAGGACTGGACTTGAGAGGTCCCATTTTCCCGGCCATGCGATTCCACACTGCCTCTCCTGCATGCCACTGCTCAAAGGCCAGTGCTTCGCTCTGGACTGATGACCTCCAGGATGGATGGTCATGAGCGATTTACTCCCATGACTCCAGGTCAATGCCAAAACGCTTTAGGGACATCTTTAGGTTGTCCTTGTACCACTTCTTTGGTGTGCTATGAAAGCGTACTCTGTTCACTGTAGCAGATTTTCTTTGGCAGCGAGCGCTGGAGATTCTTGAAAGACGGCCGGCCCGTTTTAGCTGCACCAGTTTCAGTAGGGTGTGGATACGGGGGAGAGCTGATCTTCTGAGTACCTCAGTGTCTGGAATCTTGTCCTGTCACTTGATTTTCAGTCTCTTTCACAGGCAGCACAGGTGGAAGTGGTTTTGTTTCTTGGCATAACGCTGGGAGCCAGGCTTGCTACTTGCTGGTGAAGGGGAATCCTAGGATCCCTATTGCACAAACAATATGGCACAATGAGACCTGATCCAGTATCCCACAACCATGCCTCGGGCCATGAATGTGTAGCATGGCAGGAAGTGCAGTTGTTGGGATCCTGCATCAGATCCAGTTGCATGATTTAGATTTCCATGTCCCATTCTTTTGACCCTCCTGATAGTAGACACCTGCATTCAGTCATACGCTGGAACATACATCCTGGGAGAAGCAACCCAGAATACAGTGTGTGCGTTCAGTATCTGAAGAGAAATACGTCACTTCATAGTACTGATGCACAGGCAGTGATTAAAAAGAAACTTCTCACCCTAGTGTGGAGTCCACTGAGGTATGACTTTCTCTGAAGTAGGAAAATGAGAGCCATAATCTTCAGCACAGTTGATGGAGAAGTGAAGTATGAAGCATTTAGCTGAGACTCAACTTAGCCTTTTCCAGCCCAATAGACACCCCCCCATTTGTGGGATGGAAATACCAATAGACATCCCCCATGTGTAGGGTGGAATGCTGTTTCACTTTGTGTACCTAAATGACAACTTTTCAGACCCATAAGTGGCATTCTTGTAACTAAGACCCATAAGCACATGGATACATAAGCTGAGCATGCTCAGTAAGCTATGCACTGGCTGGGCATGTACACTCATAAAACCTGGAAAAGTGGTAGAGGAGCCTCCCTCTCTAATGTTTGTTTTAAGACTGGCATCCTCCTCCTTCCCCTTCTCCCCCTTGCCCCCCTTTGTCATGGATTTTTGTCCAGCTCTGTTTTCATAACTTATACACACTTATGCATCCAAAATGGGGGGAGGGGGGTCTGGGTACATGCCCAACCAGTGCATAGACAACCAAACATGCTCAGTCTACATGCTCATGTTAAGCATCCACAGTTCAAGGTAATAAAATTGAAACCTACATATAGGTACCAAAAATGCCCTTTGTACAGCTGGAAAACTGCTGGTTAGATGTACAGAGTAATAGAATACCACTGTCAGAGGTGCCGAGTATATGGGGGCCCAAGGGCCCTCGCCGCACTTGGGAAGAGGGATGTGACTTGAATCACGGAAAACTTTCCACATGTCCATCATGTGGAAAGATCCCTAAGGATTGGAAGAGGGCCAACATTATGCCCATCTTCAAGAAGGGCAAGAAGGAGGACCCAGGCAATTATAGGCTATTCAGGCTAATCTCCATCCCAGGGGAAATCCTGGAAAAACTCAATAAAGAATCTATGTGAGATACTGTCATTGAGGGTAAGATTCTGAATGACAGCCAGCGTGTCTTCATCATGGGTAGGTCTTGTCTTACCAATCTCATCTCCTTCTACGAACAGGTCTCTTGCCACCTGGACATGGGAGAGAAGGTTGACATTATATACCTGGACTTCCAAAAGGCTTTTGAACTAGTATCCCATGATATCCCTGTGGAAAAATTGAAATATTGTGGGCTTAACTGTTCAACAGTTCAGTGGATGGAAGACTGGTTGCATGGTAGGACCCAAAGTGTTCTCATGAATGGATCTGTGTCATCTTGGTGAGAAGTGGTCAGTGGTGTCCCTCAGGGGCCTGTGCTTGGACTGTGTTTTTCAACATCTTTATCAATGATTTGGATGTGGGGGAGAAAAGCTTGCTGGCTAAGTTTGCAGACAACACCAAATTATGGGGGAGCGTGCTCATGCCAGAAAATGGGGTGCAGATACAGGCAGACCTGGACAGGCTGGAGAGTTGGGCAGACCAGAACCAGATGAAATTCAACACTTAGAAGTGTAAGATGGTCCATCTGGGGGTAAACAATCCCCAACATACCTGCAGGCTCAGTAGTGACAATTTGACTTGCACCACAGCTGAAAGGGACCTAGGGGTAGTGATCGACCATTGCATGAACATGAGCCAACAGTGTGATGCTGTGGCCAGCACGGCACACAACACGCTGGCATGCATTAACCGTTGCATCTCATGCAAAACTAAGGAAGTGATACTCCCGCTGTACTCCTCACTGTTGAGAACGCAGCTGGAGTACTGCATCCAGTTCTGGGTGCTACACTTCAATAAGGACATGGAAAAACTTGAGAAGGGCCAAAGCAGAGCCACCTGTATGATTAGGGACTTGCAAGACAAGCCATACAAGAAGAGGCTGAGGGACTTGGGTCTCTTCAGCCTACAGAAAAGAAGGCTGAGAGGGGACTTGATAGTGTCTTACTGCTATATCAGGAGAGTACATCAGGAGCTCGGTGAACAGCTGTTCACCAGGGCACTCCTATGCACCGTGCAGTCCCCCAAAATGTTAATTTTTATCCTTCCATTTCTCTCAAAAATAGGCCATTTCACAACCCTTTTCTTATGGCTGTATAAATAATAGTCATGTGGATTTTTTCATGCCAAAAATAAATACGTACAGTATTGAGCAGAACATGAACATCCTGCAGTATGAGTGAGCATTCGCCATGGATTTATATTATAGCTGCAATCAAAAACTGGAATTTGATTACTTCCTGTGTATTTGAATCTTTATTATCCTTGTCAGTAATTTAAAGTTAACATTTCTGCCTCTGTAGTATTTTAGTATGCTGAGAGCATTGGGATGCTAGACAGGTAAGTGCCTCTAGTCTGGCATCTATGACTACATCTGTGCCTGGCTTCCTGTGATCAGAGAGCTGACAAACAATGTCTTGCATTTGAAAGCTTGTCTTTATCCCAACTATATAGTTGGTCCAATTACATATATCACCCTAAGAAATCCTTGCCTCTCACATAATTTCTGGACTATCACTCTTAGATAGTCCAGAAATTAGAGTATCACTCTTAAATACTACCAGAAATGGTGCAGTAATATACCTTCTCCTAAACAATTGTCACTCGGTGTATACTCATAAGAGTGAATGAAACCTAATATGTAGCCTAATATAGAAGGGTAATATTAATGCTGTGGCCCCCAGAAGGAATTCTGGTTGAGTTGGCCAGGATTCTTCCAGTGGCTGTGAGGGTCTGTGCACTGGACTTGTAGATCTGAAATCCTTGGAGAAGGGGACACTTGTAGTTACCTGCCTAGGCTGCAGTTCTCAGTGGCTTTATTATCAGTCCCTGTACAGTGGAGGCCGGAGTGAATGGCATTCTGTCTTATGCATCTGTATAAGAATCTAACTCACAGTGAGTTACATTATAGGCTGAATGGTATTTTTAGTTGACCATTCAGCATTATTTACAGTAAGTGAGTATTCTTAGGCTTTTAAAATTAGCTTTTAGATCAAAAGGTAAGATGGGATATGAGGCAATCTAGAATAATCATATTATGCATGGCGCTTTGCCTGATTCAGCTTGTTTTGGGAAAAAATTTAACACGGGCTTGGCCCCCAGAGACTTTGTTTGGAATCCAATGGCAGCAGGTGGTTACATTACCTGAAAGCATTTTGCTTGGGTGCAGAATTGGTTAGGATTTTAGGTTTTTATCAGTGGTTCCAATTTTAAAAGATTCTCCCAATTAGTCCTCTGCTCATAAACTGTCTCCTGCTTGCAAATTTACACTTGAACTTAATCGAAAGTACAGTTCATGTTGCTTAGATATCTATCTCATTTCTCCTGAAAAAAGATTATTAAACATCCCAATTCTAGGAACTGAGTCCATAATTAAATGCAGCTGCAAAACTGTAGACACAACTGAAAGCAACTTCTCAAAATAAGGCTTTGTATGCACATTTATTCCATTTAAGTAATGGAAGTTCTGCCTGAATAAGAGCTTCAGGCTTTGCACAGTATTATTCATCTTTGGCTCAAAAATGCAAGTTTTGTGGAGTCCATTATCTGTGTGAACACATGCAAATCTATGCAGAAGTGCATTTTAGACAACTTGGCTCTTAAAGTGACACCACTGTTTCTGATATAAGCAGAGCATTTTGATTTTGAATGCACAGTTTCCACCTTCACAACTTTACCTCTTGAAGAAAATGATCAAATGTGATATCATTCTGGAGCCTGTTGAAACTTTATAGCTTATGGTTTCAAGTCAACAGCTTGTTTTATGCCTACTCTGCCTTCTAAACAGAATTTATTTAAAACAAAAAAGATTTTATGATTCCTCCCAAAAGTCAAAAATATATTTTCCTTAAAAATATCATGTAAAATATTATAGCATTCTTACTGATTGAACATGTAACAAACATATCATACAAACTGATGTGTCTGGACTACAGTTAAAAAAGCAAGAGATCTAGAAATAAAGCAATGTTGTTCTGTTAAATAGTAATCTAAACATAAATGACATGTCTAAAATCTATGCAGATTAAAACCTAATCTACACTGATTAAAGCATTAACTTCCCACTCTGAAATAAAGGAAGAAAAAATATATTGTAGGTATTTGGTAAACAGTCTTTTAGAATATGTAATTACTGACAACATGTAGTCTTGTTTACAAAATGACAGATTTTACATCACTATTTTTCCTATTAACTCAAAGGACATCAGTCATATCAATCAGTAAGTTATTTGCACTCTACCACATTTCCTGACTCTTTACTTTTATTATAAAAATTATTTACATGTAAAACAGGGATATCATGAAATGGTGGTATCAAAAGAGATGCATTAAAGGGATGAATTTCATGGTATCTATTGAATAGCTAGTTTTTTGTGCCCTTAATTTTAGGTCTTGGTCATACAATATGCTCTTCATTAGATCCTTTACACACTGCATATTATTATTTTTATTAAATGCATTTAAAACAGAGCCTCAGTCTCAGTGTGTTTCTCAATTTGCAGTGTAGCTTTGAATTTTATCCCTGATCTTATCCAGATGCCAGCTGATCCATAGCAGTAGGTTATATGAATATAGCAGTAAGCTTGAGAACAGATCTTTTCTGTTAGCTATTGATTGGAGGGCAGAAAATGTATTGCAAAATATACCTGCTTTCACAAAAAGAAATCCATAAAAAAGATAATGTGTCATGAACATTAATTTAGGCTGCAGACGTTTCAGTTCCTACCTTATCTTCAAAAGGTATAAGATAGTTTCCCTGGGGATTTGCAAGCTTACAGAAGTAAGATACAATCTAACTCAAAATTTTAGATCAGAAAATTTTCATGACTTAATAATGCTGCATAAGACATCCTAATTGCTTCATGGTCACAATGGCACAAATACAATTGTTTGGTTTAATCATCATTATAAACAACTGAAATGATCTGAAATACATTTTCTGAAATAGTTTATATCGCATTTTTTCTGAAACGAACGCAGTGCAACATCTAAAGTAATGAGACATGGCAGGAGTTCCATTTTGTAGAAAATATGTCAATAGCTGGCACTAATGCCCACTTTCTACAAAGTTCTTCCTCCCAGGATGAGTTTTATTGTACATTTTTATAAATACCAGATGATTCCAAATTGGTAAATGCAGAAAAGTCCATGTATTGTTCTTTATGGCCTTCCAGAAGAGGTCAATGAATCGCACATTTACCTGTACGAAACCAGGTTGCAAAAGTTAGTTGGAAGGGGGGAAACTCCTTTAACATCACAAAATATAGGTGTGATGCCTCTGACTAATCATTTCTGCTTCTCTCATGCTGGGGAAGCAAAGTTGACTCATGGCCAGTGGGGAGGGAAATCTGTTTCTAACACACACAAAAAAAGGACCAATGCAGCCTTATTCTTATTATAAAAGCAGCTAGGACAAACATTTAGTTTTACTTCCTTTTAAGGTCATAACTTACAGGATAACCAGGCTGGAGGACTTGTGAACCTTAACATTAAAATATCAAGGCCACATATGTGCCCAAAAAGGAGCCTAAGGGAAAATAAGATATATCGTCTCTCTCTGCACAGCTTCCTTGAAACATGGCTCAAAACATGGAAGACTAAACAACTGATGTCACATTCCCAGTGACTTGGGCCAGAAACAGGCAATGAGTTGGGTAGACACTAAAACCAGACCATTGAAAAGTTGCAACTGTTCTTCAGATTGCTTGTAACACTATAAAGTAAAGTAGCATTGACTTAAGCTGCAGGTGTAAGAGTTTGAGTCAGATTTCCTGATTTTATATTCCTAGATTCAAAGCTGTATTATATATGCTATAGTTATGTTATCTATTGAATTTTGCTTTATAGATTTCATAGAGATTAGGTCTGGAAGGGACCTCGGAAGATCATCGAGTCCAGCCCCCCCGCCCAAAGGGCAGGAAGTCAGCTGGGGTCATAGGATCTCAGCAAGATAAGCATCCAATTTGCTCTTGAAGGTGTTCAATGTAGGTGCTTGAACCACCTCCGATGGCA
>NW_017728886.1:225176532-225179369 GCF_001723895.1 Crocodylus porosus
GACAAGCCTCCTGAGCTTGTCAAAGTTGGCTTTCCTGAAGTCAAGAACTTCTGTGTTGCTGACTGACTTGCCAGCTTTACGGCGGATGATGAAGGTGATCAGCTCATGGTTGCTCTCACCCAGCTTCCCTAGGTCACCCATTAGGTCATCCCCAGTAGCCAGTACCAGATCAAGCATCACTTTGCCTCTTGTTGGCCCATAGACTTCTTGAGTCAGGTAGAAGTCATCCATGCATGAGAGGAAGCTTTGCGACCCCTCGGATTTTGCTGAGTGATCCTCCCACAAGATGTCCAGGTTTTTCAAGTCACCCATGACAACCATGGTCCTGGAGCATGCAGCCTCAGCAAGTTCCCGGGCAAACTTCTGGTCAAGCTCAGGACTTTGGGTGGGAGGTCTGTAGTAGACTCCCACCGTTCTGTCCCCTGTGCCATGTTCCCCATGGATTTTAACCCAGAGGGTCTCCAGTCATCCACCCTGGTCACCAATATCAGCCTGCAGGGATGCATAGCTTTGCTTAACATAGAGAGCTACACCCCCACCCCTTTTATCTACTCGATCCCTCCTGTACAGCCACCCTGTACAGCCTCCTGTACAGGGTATAGCCATGAGTTCTAGTCATGAGTGGAGTCCCATCAGGTCTCAGTTATCCCTATGACAACATAATTATTTGCATTGAGCAGGAGGACAAGCCCCTCCTGCTTATTCCCCAAGTTCCTGGCATTTTTGTATAGGTAGGCAAGTGTCCTCTTGGGGGCTCTTGCCTTGCCCACAGATTGTACCAGGGCTGGGGCAGGGGTGGGCTCCCTTAAGTGCATTGGCCTGGTGGCTTTGCAAGGATTGGTCAGCAGACCAGCAGTGGTGGTAGACCCCCTGTCCCCTGGCGGGTTCAGTTTAAAGCCTGGTGGAGCAGGTCAGCCAGTCTGGCTGAGAAGAGCCTCCTCCCCAGGGGACAGACATGGAGTCCATCTCTTCCCAGCAGCTCGCTGCCTCTCTCGCCAAAGAGTGGGCTGTGGTCATGGAAGCCAAAGCCTTCCCAATGACACCAGCACCGCAGTCTTTGGTTGACTACTTGGATACTTCTCTCCCTCCTCAGCCCATAGCCTGAGACTGGGAGGATCGCTGAGAACACCACCTGTGCCCCCAGACCCTTTAGCCCCACTCCCAAATCCCTGTAGCACCTCATGACCCAGCTGGGACCGCTCCGAGCTATGTCATTGGTGCCCACATGAATAAGGAGCATAGGATAGTGGTCTGTGGGCTGGAGGAGCTTAGGGATCTTCTTTGCAATGTCCCGGATGTGGGCCCCCAGGAAGCAGCAGACTTCCCGGGCTAAGGGGTCGGAGCAGCAAATTGCCCCCTCAGTCCCCCGCAGGATGGAGTCTCCCACAACAAACACCTTACATTTTGTGTTGGGGAAAGTGGGGGTGGTAGCTGCAGTTGAGCCTGTGTTGCCTGTGGGAGCTGGCAACTCAGCAGGCTCTGCTGGTGCAGCAAGAGGTGTGTACCTGTTGCTAAGCTCCAGTGGGGCAGGGGCCTTGGTGCGGTGGGCCTTAGGGCCCTTGACCACCTTGGTCCATGCCCCTGACTGGACAGAGTAGGAGTTCCTGAAGTCATCCTTTGTCCTGGAGGGAGACCGTGGTCTATCCTCTGGCTCCTGGGGGAGAAGGGCCTAGCAGTAAGAGTCAATCTCCTGCTCACCGTTCTTGATGGCACGCAGTCTCTGGACTGTGGCCTGGAACTCCTCCAGCTGGCATGCCAGAGACCCCAAAAGGGAGCAGACCCCACATAGGGAGGTGGCCATGCTCCTGGGCCCCAGAGCCTGAAAAAGGGAGGGACAGACAACTCGTGCAGCTGAGACCCAGGGGCTCCGTCTGCGTGGAGCCCGGAACCATGGGCAGAACTGCAGCCAACCTATTCAATGGATACTTTGTGTCAATCTTTCATCAGTCCCATGGGACACCCATGCCCATTATGGGACTGGAAGGCCTGGGTGAGGGAGATTCCCTGCCCTCCATTAATGCTGACCTCATGAAGGAATACCTTGAGAGGCTGGACACCTTCAAGTCAGTCAGCCCTGACAGTCTACACCCCAGGGTACTCAGGCAGCTGCCTAGCATCATAGCTCAGCCCCTGGTAAGGATCTTCGAGAACTCCTGGTGCTCTGGTGAAGTGCCCGAAGACTGGAAGAAGGAAAGTGGATCCGGCAAACTACAGGGCCATCAGCCTGACCTCTATCCTGGGCAAGGTCTTGGAAAAGATTATCAAGGAGGCCATCCTTAACAGACTAGCTAACAGCAATATCCTTATCCAATATCAGATACCCAGCATGGGTTTTTTGTGGGTAGATCTTGCTTGACCAATCTCATTTCCTTTTACGACCAGGTGACCTATCACCTTGACAACGGGGAAGAGATTGATGTCGTATATCTTAACTTTAAAAAAGCCTTCAATCTGGTATCCCATGATCACCTCTTGGCAATACTGGCCAACTGCAGCCTCAGGTTTACCACAATCCACTGGCTGGGGAATTGGCTCCATGGTCAGAGCCAGAGGGTGATGGTTGATGGAAGTCAATCATCATGGTGCCCTGTGACCAGTGGGTTCCCCAAGGCACTGTCCTTGGACCTGTATTGTTCAACATCTTCATTAATGATGTGGATATTGGAGTCAGAAGCAGACTGGCCAAGTTCATCAATGATACCAAACTCTGGGGTAAAGCATCCACACGTGAGGACAGGAGGATGATCCAGGCTGACCCGGACAGGCTCAGGTAATGGGCGGATGTGAACCTGATGGTGTTTAACACCAAAAAATGCAAGGTTCTCCACCTTGGGAGG
>NW_017728886.1:225179795-225188249 GCF_001723895.1 Crocodylus porosus
AAGACCATTTCAGGCTGGACATCAGGAAGAATTTCTTTATTGTCTGAGCCCCCAACTTCTGGAATAGCCTGCCATTGGAAGTTGTTCAAGCACCCAGATTGAACACCTTCAAGAGAAATTTGGATGTTTATCTTGCTGGGATCCTGACTTCCTGCTCTTTGGACAGGGGGCTGGACTCAATGATCTTCTGAGGTCCCTTCCAGCCCTAATGTCTATGAAATCTATTACTCCTAACATCTGTGTATTTTCTTAATTTTTTTGAATGAAGCAGCACTAGAGCTTAGATTAGCTTTTGGGATTAAGGATAACAAAAAGTCCTTCAAGTATATAGGTAGCAAGAAGAAGTCTTGTGGTAACATTGGACCCCTATGGGGCAGGGCAAGGCAGTTGGTGATGGATGCATGAGAGAAGGCAGAACTCTTTAACAAGTTCTTTGCCTCTGTGTTCCTGTCTTCTGACAATGGGGTGCTCTTGGGTGATAGCATAGAGAAGCCCAGGAAGGATGCAAGTCCCCCGACTGTTAGTTCAGACCTAGTTAAGGATTACCTGGAAGGCTTAGATGTATCCAAGTCAGCGGGCCCAGATGATCTTCGTCCGCTGGAGCTGAGGGAACTGGCTGGTTCCAACACGGGTTTGTGCCAGGCCGATCCTGCCTGACTAACCTGGTCTCTTTCTATGACCAGGTAACAAAAAGCTTAGATGTGAAGGAGGATGTCACTGTCATCTTCTTGGACTTCCAGAAGGCCTTCAACACAGTGCCCCACCCAATTCTGGTGGGCAAGCTGAGGGCCTGCAGCATTGATGAATGCACAGTCACATGGGTGGCAAACTGGCTCCAGGGGTACACCCAGGGGGTGGTGGTGGACAGGTCGATGTCAACCTGGGAGGGTGTGGGCAGCGGAGTCCCCCAGGGCTCGGTCCTTGGGCCAGTGCTGTTCAACATCTTCATTAGCAATCTGAACGAGGGTGTGGAGAGCACCCTGTTCAAGTTCGCTGATGACACCAAGCTGTGGGGTAAAGTGAATACACCAGCAGGCAGGGACCGCATCCAGGCAGACCTGGATAGGTTAGAGAAGTGGGTGGGTCTGAACAGGATGCGGTTCAACAAGGACAAGTGCAGGGTGCTGCACCTGGGGAGAGGGAACCAGCATTATGGTTATAGGTTAGGGGCTGACCCTCTTGGCAGCACAGAGCCAGAGATGGATCTTGGAGCCATGATTGACTCGGGGATGAATATGAGTCGCCAATGCGACAAAGCAATAGACAGAACCTACTGCACCCTGTCATGCATCATCAGGGGCATCACTAACAGATCCAGAGAGGTCTTGCTCCCCTTCTATGCAGCACTGATCAGGCCACAGCTGGAGTACTGTGTCCAGTTCTGGGAGCCGCACTTCAAGAGGGACGTGGAGAACCTGGAGAAGGTCCAGAGGAGGGCCACTCGTATGGTTGGGGGCCTCTGTGGCCAGCCCTATGAGGAGAGGCTGAGGGACCTGAATCTCTTCAGTCTCTGCAAGAGGAGACTGAGGGGGGATCTTGTGGCTGCCTACAACCTTATCAGGGGCCAGCAGCAGGGACTCGGGGAAAGTCTGCTCACCAGGGCCCCCCTTGGACTCACCAGGAACAATGGCCACAAGCTGAGGGAGGATAGGTTTAGGTTAGATATTAGGAAGAACTACTTCACTATAAGGGTGGTCAGAGCCTGGAATAGGCTACCCAGAGAGGTGGTGCTCTCACCTTCCCTGGAAATCTTCAAGAGGGGACTGGATAGGCACCTGGCTGAGGTCTTATGACCCCTCCCACCCCCAGTGCTCATTCCTGCCCATGGTGGGGGGTCAAACTTGATGATCTGTCTAGGTCCCTTCTGACTCATTGATCCTATGATTCTGTGATTAAAGTGCCCACACTTCAAGAGGGTGGTGAAAAGGAAAACCATTCCTTATGTTTACATATTTTATAAACCATATGAACAAGGTAGCTTAATAAAATGTGTCAAATTAAGTATCTATATTGGCCCTGAAATCCAGATTAATTATAAAGATAACATAAAATATCTACTTGCAGTTAATATACCCACTTAGACTCATCATCATCTTAGTATGCCATGGTAGCTAGTCATGTGTCCTTTATGGCACTTCAATTTATTTCAAGGCTTTAGGAAGAAGAATTTAAAAAACAATGGCTGTTCCTTGATCTCTCATGCCTTGAAGGTCAGTTGTGCCTTAGTATATAATACATCAACCTGAAGAAAACATTGTGTTTTCTAATTGCTTATTTTAAAACCTATTTCAGAGGGAGAAAAAAAGGTTAAACATTGTCACTGAAGGAAAAAATGATATGTTGCTTGAAAAACAGAGATAACTGCAGGCCAGTGGTAAAAATTTTTCACAGGGTTTGGGCAGCTAATATCTCTGATATCTCATTTATTTTATTTGTTAATAAACAACAGGAGATGGTGCTATGGATGTCAGAGAGCGTGGAATTTAATTTGAGGTAACCATTATTTTAGAAGGCAAGTTCTTGTGATGAATTATTAACTGGTATTATTAAAAAACTGAAATACTTGTTAGAGTTAAGTACCTTCTCCCAGAGAAACATGGTTTATAAACTACATGGTGAGACATAAGGTCTTTCATACATGGTTCACAGGTTAATGCATTAACAACATTGTGACAGGCCCCTGTCCCATTGAGCTCAACATGGACATCCTCATGGCCCAGCTGGGGGCGAGCCAGCCAGCACCACATGGCCAGAAGGTGCTCTACTGTTTGGTCCAGTGCCAAAAAGCTCTGGGCTTAAAAGAAGCCCGAAGTTACCTTGTGCAGCCATCCTGGTCTAGCAAGCTGGGACGAATGGTCCAGGCTCAAGGTACCAGCGGGATGCCAAGGGAGCACCCAGAGGCAAATCCCTCTGCCAGCGAGGAGCTGGTAACTCTCCCTGGGGCCAGAATCCCCGGAGAAGAGGATGAAGCCCAGATCACCCAGGCAGACCCAGACACAGACATTGATGCCAGCTGCATTGTGGCAGCTGGTGGGTTGGGTGGCAATGACCCCATAATGCTGTACAGCACCCATAGAATCATAGAAGTAGGGTCGGAAGGGATCTTGTAGATCTTCAAGTCTGACCCCCCGCCTGGGCGGGAGAAAAAAAAAAATCATGAGAATCATCACAGGAGGATGCAGGTCAGCTGGGGCTGGGAGAGGGTGTTACAGTGGGCATAGCTGAAGCCTCTGAAAAAGAGATGCTGGCACAGGAGCCTACTGGCTGCTCATACCCCATTGACCATGCACGGAACCAGAGTGCCCCACCAGGGGACTCGCAGAACCATAACAGACTGCAGGCACAGAGGGATCACCCCACAACACTGTAGCACCTGGTCAGGCAGAACACAGTCCCAGAAGCAGGCCAACAAGAGGGACATCCTTGAGAGACTGTGGGAGATGGGTGCATAGTGCGCCACCCAGCCCCACACACTGAAAGCCCCACACTGTTGCCCTGCCTACAGCCACATCCAAGCTATTTTGGGTTGAATTCTTATTTTGTATAGTTTTCACAAGTCTACAGGGTCACAGCTAGGCTTCCTGCAGCTGCCCCTGGTCCCAGGCATTAGTGCAGGAAGGAAGAACCCTGTCACCACATCAGGAGCATCATCCAGGCTGATCCAAAACACCGGAGTGGAAAAGGGTGGGATATAGAGGAGAAGGAGCCCACAGAAGATGCACCAGTAGTGTCGCCTGGGGCCATGGAGGAACTACTGAACATCACCTCCAAAGGTAAACTCCATTGAACAGCAAGCCATGGAGGGTGAGTAGCCCCAATACTACATAGGCAGGATGGTGAGACACACCCACTGATTGATATATTTTTTTTGGTTTTTGTGTTTTTTAAGGGTCCAAGTGCTTTTTTTTTATCAAAGTTGAAACCCAATTTTATTACCATTTTTCCCCACAAAGTTCTGTTTCAGGCTTTCTGAGAATGTAGATAACTGAATTGTTATCCACACAAGTGATTCATCTATAGCTCTTTAACCAATGGCTTGGCTTCTTTTCTTTGTATTCAGATGGCCTATTTTCAAAGGAAAATGTAATAATCATATAATATATGGGACATTCCATGCGGTCATTTGAATATTATGCCTAGGTGGAAAATGGGATGAACATGTCTTTTTTCTTCATTCTCAGTTTTGGTAGAATTGTCCCATCCTTTTTTATAGTACAAACACAAACAGATCATATGGTCTTTTAAACAAATAGGTGCTGGAATAGCTTTGTGGAAGAGTGCATTTCCTTTTTGATTGGCAAACAATTCACTGAAAATATTATTAGTGGGATCCTACTATGTCCATAAACCTGTATAGGAGGAGGTATAAACTGCTAGAAATATAGTTCAGATTCCCAGGGAAGACAGTTCTTGACCTTAACTTAATTTCCCATAATTAAACATTTTCTTGAGAAACCCTAAGTCAGTCAAGGATCGGATCCTACTATGTATTCTTGTCTATTTTATCTTGATTAATTTTAAATAACCCAGACAATGAGGTTACTATGACTTCCCTCTATAAAGTACCCCACAGTGTAGAAGTTCTAATTCAGAAGAGCAGGAATAGGTTGGCAGTCACAGCCAGCTGGCTATTGTTCCAAACACTGCAGAAAGAAAGACAAGACACCAGGAATGTGGCTTAACTGAGCCACATCTTTATTAAATAACACAACTGGAAAATATCCAGTCCAGTGCAGGTTACCGTTCCTTTGTACCAGGTGAAGGACTACTATTAGAATTCTATCCCATTAATATGTTCCTAATACCCTTCCTGGGACCCCTCTACTCTTGCATGATGAGGTTTAAGAGGTGGAGGAAAAAAAGAGTTATTTCCTTCTTGTGCTAGCCATTATAAGCTCAAGCCCATTCCCAACCTTTGTGAGGGAATATCTTTTCTTCATTGCTACTGGTTCCAGTTTATCAGGGAACCATACCCTGTAAGTCCACTGAATTCTGAGGTTTCCCAGGGTGAAAAGGAGAATCTTGGTAGTGGTATTCTGTCCTGGTTTTTTGGCTGGAGAGGAACATTCAAACAGTGTGTGTCTGTCACATGTTTAGAAGCCCAGATACTGACAGATCTCTGTTCTTCATTTTCTACAAACTGGGTAGGGTAGAATAAATAGACTTTGTGGCTTTGGGGTTTTTTTTTTCATCTAGTTTATTTCCCTCAATGCCTTTTGGACAGGAAGAGAGCATATGGGGAAAGCTGACTCAATATTAGCAGAAAGTAATAACATCTCTAAATTCAAAATGAGTGGTTGACAAAATTCTGTTCTATTAAATCAAGTGCATCCAACTGTGACCCTGCTGTATTACTGATTTATTATGTTTTTATATTGACTGTTCTTGTGAGCATATCCTGTCTCAGCTGCATGGAAGTGTTGTCCTCTTCACTTCTGTTAGATTAGTTAAAATGTGTAAGTGCTTACAAATGGATTTTAGTTCTAAATTTGGAAATGGAACCTATGTTTTCTTTAAAGCACTAAGACAATATCTACACTAAAAAGTTTTACTGGTAGCATTTCTGTCAGTACACAGGTCCAGCATTGCAGTTTTGCTAGAGTATATGCTCACATGAATGACTTTGCTGGTACCTTTCAACCTTACAGCTACAGGTTATATTGGCCAGAGATATAATAAACTATGCATATGTATCGCAAGCTGTCTAGTGACAGCATCTCTAGCACTACCTACTAGGATAGATGTAAGATACTAGCACTTCTTTAGGAAACTGCAGGAGATCAAGTTCCCACCATTCTGTTTTAATTTTCTCTTTTCATATTGCTTTAATTTAATTTCCACAGATACTTCATTACATTCTAATATGTCCTTTCTCTTAACTTCTGTCAATCTAAGACTTCTTATCAGCAGAAATGTGAATGTTAAGTAAGTCAAAAGAATTCACCTGCCTGTTTTGAAGTCATGGCAACTGATTCTTTTCTAGCTGTAAAAGCTGAGGAACTACCACGGCAGTGTGTGAAGCGATCAGTTAATGAAAATTAGTAGGTGCTGCAGGCACTCACTGACCAGCTTCACATAGTGGAGCATTATTTCTGGACATATGAAATAAGCAGCAGGTGAAAGGAGAGGAGTGTGGTGGCTGCAGAACTTTCAGATGTAAAAAATGAAATGTTTGAAGTTGAATGAACTTACCCCACTTCTCCATTGCTGCCACATCAAAATGAGAACTGCTTTATGCAGTTGGCAATTGTGCTGCGGTACACTGCGGTACATTACAAATGCTTGGTGAGCAATCACTTTGGTGCTGCAAGGCTGGGGTTCTCATTCAGGTAAGACATACCATCTCCTCGCAGCACAGTATTTAGACACTGAGCAGTGTCTATGGCTAAAGACAGATACTACGCATAAACTGGTTTAAGTGATCAGAAAGTTGTTTAAACCTGTAACAGAAGAGCTGTTCAGTGCACATAAAATGGTTTCAAAATGGCCAAAACTAGTTTGAAATAAACCTGGTTAAATGTAGTATCAGACTTAACTGATTTGGCTCAAACTGTTTTATGAAGTATTTGTTCCAGATCCCTTGCTGGTTTAAGTTAAACCAGACACCTTCAGCATCCTGGCATGCACTCTCCACAACAGAGCTGGCCCCTCCCCTCTGCTTCCTGGCTGGAGCTCAGCACAGTCTTGCAAGCACAGCAGGATCTGCTCACTTCTCTGTGTCCTTCTTCACCCCCCCACCCTCAAGTGGTGCTTAAGCATCTCTTCCTCCACCCTGCCACAGCATGAACCATATCCAGCATGTGGTATGCTAGCTAATGCTGAGAAGTGTCTGTTTGTGTGTTTCTCTCCGATTTCACTGGGATAGGCAAACAGAAAAGTGACCTCAGGACTTTTGGAGTTGATCAGCAGGTCAGCCTGTAAACTGTTTAAGAAGTTTGAAGTAATGTGGAGAAAGGCTATTGTTTTGTTAATTAGGTGATGCAGACTGTTATCACCCCGCCCCTCCACTGGCTTGCTTGCTTGTCAGTTGCTGCAGACAGTATGATAAAGCAGGGAAGGAGACTGAAAAGCTCTGTATTATCAACAGATGCATGCACCGCACACCACCACTTGCCTCAGAGTGATAGCTGGAGGCTGGTGGCTGGCAATACTCCCACCCCTTGAGCAGCTAGTGGGGAAAAGCCTGGAACCATGAAGGCAGACATCCCTAATGAAAGAATCCTGGCAGGGCCTGGCCACACCCCCCTCAACTCAGCTCCCTGCAGAAGGGAAGGGAGGGCTGCTGTAGTGCCCCCTGGCTTTGAGCCTGAGCCACTGAAGGCATGTTCCTGAATTTTCTCGGTCCAGAGAAAATGTCTGTCCAGTTTCAAACCAGTTCAGCCTAGTCAGGTTAGATTAACTTGCAAAGATTGTATCAATTCAGGCTCAGGCTTTTTGAATGTCTGTCCCTAGCACTAAGGTCTATTTGTGGCCTCCTTCTACCTCTACAGCCATACCCAAGCTTTGCAGCTATTACCAATTAATAGCATCCTCTTGTGTGTGGATGACCTCTAATTGACTCAAGAAGTCTATGGGCCAACAAGAAGCAAAGTGCTCCTTGACCTGGTACTGGCTACTGGGGATGACCTAAATGGTGACCTAGTGATCGATGGGAAGCTGGGTGACATCGACCATGAGCTGATCACCTTCACCATCCACCATAAAGCTGGCAAGTCATTCAGCAACACGGAAGTTCTTGACTTCAAGAAAGCTGACTTTGACAAGCTCAGGAGGCTTGTCAGTCAGCCCCTAAGAGACCATGATCCCAGCTAGAGGGGAGTTCAAGAAGAGTGGTTGCTCCTCAAGAGAGCAATCCTCAATGCACAAGCTATGTCTATTCCATCTCGAAGGAAAGGCAGCAAGAGGGCACAGCAGCCCCCCTGGCTCTCCAGGGAACTAAAAGACCTCCTGAGGTGAAAAAGAAAGGCCAACAAAGGATGGAAGACGGGATTCACCTTCAAGGAGGATTATTCTGCACTGGTCCAGTCCTGCAGGGAGCAAGCCAGGAAAGCCAAGGCTGCAACTGAACTACAGCTAGCTTCGAGCATAAAGGACAATAAAAAGTCCTTTTTCAGATATGTGGGGAGCCGGAGAAAAAGCAAGGGCAACATTGGACCCCTGCTCAACCAGATGGGGCAACTGACAACTGACACCCAGGAAAAAGCCAACCTATTAAGTGGGTACTTTGCATCGGTCTTTCATCAATCCCATGGGATCCCCATGCCCACTACGGGACAGGGAGGTCCGGGTGAAGGAGATCCCCTGCCCTCCATTAATATTCACCTCATGAAGGAACATCTTGAGAAGCTCGATACCTTCAAGTCAGCTGGCCCTGACAATCCACACCCCAGGGTACTCCAGGAGCTGGCGAGCATCATAGCCGAGTCCCTGGCACAGATCTTTGAAAACTCCTGG
>NW_017728886.1:225188669-225194525 GCF_001723895.1 Crocodylus porosus
GACATTGGAGTCAGAAGCAGACTGGCCAAGTTTGCCAATGACACCAAACTTTGGGGCAAAGCATCCACACCAGAAGACAGGAGGGCGATCCAGGCTGACCTGGACAGGCTCAGGTAATGGGCAGATGAGAACTTGATGGCGTTTAACACTGAAAAATGCAAGGTTCTCCACCTTGGGAGGAAAAACCTGCAGCATCCTTATAGGTCCAGCAGTGCGACACTGGCTAGCACTACAGAAGAAAGAGACTTGGGGGTCATCACTGACCACAAGATGAATGTGAGCCTGCAATACAATGCTGCAGCTACTAAAGTGACCAAAACACTGGCTTGCATCCATAGATGCTTTTCAAGCAAATCCCAGGATGTCCTTCTCCCCTTGTACTTGGCCTTGGTGAGGCCGTAGCTGGAGTATTGCATCCAGTTTTGGGCTCCACAATTCAAAAAGGATGTGGAGAAGCTTGAGATAGTCCATGGAAGAGCCATGCGCATGATCAGAGGTCAGGAAAGCAGACCTTAAGATGACAGGCTGAGAGCCATGGGGCTCTTTAGCCTGGAAAAGCACAGGCTCAGGGGCGACCTGATGGCCACCTACAAGTTTATTAGGGGTGACCACCAGTATCTGGGGGAACATTTGTTCACCAGAGCGCCGTAGGGGATGACAAGGTTGAACGGTCATAAACTATTACTAGACCGTTTCAGGCTGTGCATAAGGAAGAATTTCTTTACTGTCCGAGCCCCCAAGGTCTGGAACAGCCTGCCATCAGAGGTGGTTTGAGCACCTACATTGAACACCTTCAAGAGCAAATTGAATGCTTATGTTACTGGGATCCTATGACCCCAGCTGACCTCCTGCCCTTTGGGCGGGGGGCTGGACTCGATGATCTTTCAAGGTCCCTTCTAGCCCTAATGTCTCTGAAATCTATGAATTATCACTTCATGCCTCCATACCCTTACTGGGGCTCCTGCCTTCCTGGCCTCTGCGCCTTTTATCTTGCTGGGCCCCCTCTAAGTCTAGGTCCACTACACTGGACCTGGTTTCTGTACTCCAGCTCCTGGCTTGCCCCTCTCAGGCTATGTACCCCTGGCCCTGGCTTTTCCCCTCTATGGTTGTGGGCCCCTGGCCCCAGTCCCACCCCTCTTGAGCTGTGGGCCCCCTGATCCTAGTTTTCACAGGCTCTGGCCCTAATATTCCCAGCTCTAGACTGCCTGTGTTGCCTTTCTGTCTTCCTGCTTTAATCAGAGAGTTGCAGGTCAGTGGACATATGGCCATAACTGTTCTTCTTTTCCACTGGGGCTGAATGGAAAGGATACTGTGATAAGTCAAGGGTGTCTAGCCTATGAATTAGGGACATAAAACAGTCTGTGCAGTACAGAGGTTGCTGTGATAACTTTTTCTGTGATTTGCTCCATCATGCGCTGATACATATGCCTTCCCAATGAATCTCCTTGGGAGTCTTTCACATTTCACTGATCATTCTGCATAAAAGTAAAAGTAAAGAAGGAAAATTGTAAGCTGAAGCCATACAAATATGCAAATGGATAGATACTTTCTAGACTATCCCTTGCAAAGCATATAAAAAGTTGGAGTTATCCATCATGAGCTGAGCTCCATTTCTGATGCAACAAAGGTGTGATTCTTGCTTGGACATAGCCTTCTTGAACTTTAACATTGTGCAGAATGAACAGTTAAATGAAAATGACCCCCTAGAGGGTGTCATTGGTTGACTTCTAAATCCTAAAGCTGGTTGTGTGTGGGGGGTATGATCCCCACACATAGGAACTGCTTCTGTTTAAAAGGTCACCAAGTAATTTGTTGCAGATATTTAACTATCAAGGTGAGCTGTTGCCTTAATTCCACCATAACTCCCCTGGGCATTCCACAGCAGCAGGAGCAGCCTCTGATGAAAGGTATACTTAAACATTTTACAGGATACTGGATCCAAGTTTAGTCATACATCAACTTAACGAGCTTCTAGCCTGTACCAAAGTGAAGAATTTATCTTGAGGATTTTTTCTAATGGAATTGAATTGCTGCACTGCAATTAGCTCTTTTAAGCAGTCTAAGTGGCATGTCCTGGTATATAAGACTGACAGATCCCTTGAAGGTATAAATAGTTTATTTCTCCACTCTCTCACATCACTCTCTTTTATTCAGATAGCTAATGCAAGAAATCAGTTTCTCTTATGAAAAACCATTCAGTAATCTTCCCTTACAAGGAGTCTTTGATGGAAATAATGGTAGTTCTGGGGGCTGTAAGAACACTTTCTGATGCATGCACATGCATGTTGTTGATAAATCTCCAGTCTCCCTTTCCACCATAGACATCTCCATTTCTTGCATAGATTCACATTGCTTTCTGAATTTCGAGTACCTATTCCTACATCCCCCTACTTCTTCATTTTAATCAAACTCTGTCTTGTTCTGTTGATGACAGTGATACAATCATCTTCACTAATTGGGTCATTTTTGAATTCCCTCCATTTTTTCTCTACCAGGCTATCTTTGAATGCTTCTTTCTTTACAGCATAAAAGAGCTTCCTTTCACTGTTCCTTCAAGTGAAGTGGGTATTCAAGCCTTGGTTATCACTCACTTTGATGACTTCATGTTCTTCCTCTCTGGCCCACCTCTTTTTCATGTCTCTGCAGCCTACTCAACCTTTACATCAATATTTCACCATTGCATCCCAGATCAATGAAACAGAACAGCATTGAGTTAAAAGTTTATTTTTAGATTTTGCACCCTTGTTATAACAAATGGCATGGTTTAATTTGTTAATTTTGAAATCAGGGTAGTAATATCATACTAATACAATGTGTTCATAATTAATATAATAAAATACAATAATATTTAATATTATAATATAATGTGCTGATACTTGCCAAGAATTTACAGTGACACTAGACAATGTTTCCACAGAATCTCCAGGAAATGTTTAATGATTGACTGAGGTGACATTTTGGATTGTCCAGGAAAACTACCCCATGTTTCTTCCACAAAATTAAATGTTTTAAAACTTTTTAGATAAAAGCCTTTATGTAGTCAAGGAAATCTCAAATACTGCTTTCAGCAAGTAGTGAATTTTCAACTAGCATTCAAATTACTGAGGATGAATTTTGTTTTAAGAAAATTTCTCCTGTTCAATGCACTATTTTCTACAGTTAGCAACAGAGAAGCAAATTGTATATATACTTATAGAATTTCTGTTATTTTTATGGTTAAAAATTAGGAAAGTGAGCTACAAATGCAACTCTATTAGGCTGAGTGATAATTATCTACTATCATGACCTATTCTAAACTCATACCATTTGAACTGAAGAAAAGAAATATCTGTTAGCTGTAAACAGTATTAATCAGTTCTGTCTGATTTCAGTCAGTAGAAGTCAATGGTACAAAAACTCAGTAGCCATATCATTACAGAGTTTGTGATGGAGTTCAGCTTTTCCAGCAGAATATCCACATTTTGTTGTCTATTGTTTGATTTGATTTATGTAGGATGCAGGAAGGGAAGAGTATAATGTATAGGTACATTTGATTTATTCCAGCTTTTAAATACGTGTGTGTGTGTGTGTGTAATAATCAACATTAAGAGACTATGTTACTGAATAACCATTGAAGACTTGTGTAAAAATGTCTTCATATTCAAGATGATTTAAAAGGAGATGTAGGTAAATTTGATGATAGAACAAATTACCACACATCAAGTTAATGAATTTTCTATCAGCTCATGAATGACATCTGCCCCCGGAGGCTGGCGGTGGCAGCAGCAGCAAGGGTGTGGCAATGGCAAGCAGGGAGTTCCTGCAGGTGGCTACAGCAGTCTTGGCAGCAGTGGGGGGAGGGTGGTGAGCACTGACCAGCTGTTGGCAACCACCCACAGACACTGCCAGCAGTGTCAGTGGTGGCTAGCAGTGATTGGTGATCATCTGCAGGTGGTGGCGGCATTGCTGGTGGTGGGGGGTGGCAAGTAGCAAGTGTCGGTGGCACTTCTCTCAGGGGATGCATGGTGAATCTCATGCACATACACACACATGCACCCCCTACATGTTGCCAATGCATCAGCTGAATCATAAATAAGCATAAATGTTAGAACCCAAAGAAAACAACCATGACCAGGCTTTTCCAGTATTTTCCCCAACTTGGCTTTCTTTATATGTTTGATTGTTTTCTGTGCAAAATCCTTCTGAGTTTCTCCTTCTTAACAAAAACACAAATAATCAATTTATCCACAAAACAAAACATATACTTGCTTGGGTTGCAACACATATGAGTAACTCTCCTACCTACTTAAATGAACAAGAGCAATTCTTAAAGTACACTATATCTATGCAATTGCAAATGAATATTCTACAGCTGAATGACTTCTGAACTACATTTCCCAGAATACCAAAGGCCAAAGGGAGGATCATACAGTCTAACTAGGTATAAAAGTTCCATTAGGTGGTGTGCTTATTGTTGCTGGGAGCTTGTACCGCAACAAAGATAACCAGTTTAGACAGTGGTGGTCCTCTCTCCCTTTTGCTGCTTTGTGTTGTGGAATCAACTCTAATCAACTTCACCTGAAGTAACTTTGTGATGTTGTCAGTGTATATTTTGGATTAAACTATATTATAATGGCATTCTATCAAAATACCTTTACTAATTTCAACTGCATTGTAACTTAATTCCCATTCCCCCTTGCAAGTACAGATCTTCTTGAATGCTCCATTTTAATACTAATATTTATAGTAAGACATGGAGGTTCAAGTTTGTCCTAAATGACCCCAAAAGGTGGTTATTCATATACAGCAGTACTGAGGTACTCCTACTGTTATGACCAACTGAGTAGTTGGAAAAAAGTTCTTTGCAAGCTTTTGGGCACAATCACCCGTCTTCAGGCATGGGGAGTATCTACTAAGTACCTATCCATGCAGTTGAAATTAGTTAAGGTATTTTGAGAGGATCCCATTATATATTGCCATTATACATATACATATACAAAAACATAAACATATATATATGAAGAACCTTCTATACTGTGGGTGGTGGTCCACTGCCTGGCACTTCATCTGAAAGGGAACTGGGGGTGACAATTGAACAGAAGATGAATATGAGCCAACAATGTGATAAAGTCACCGGCAGGGCAAACAGAACTCTAGTGTGCATCAGCTGATGTATTGCGAATAGATCCAGAGGGATGTTCCTCCCCCTCTATTTGGTGTTGGTGAGGCTACAGCTCGAGTACTGTGTCCAGTTTTAGGCACCACATAGGAGGATGTGGATAAACTCAAAAGGGTACAGAGAAGGGCCACCAATATGATTAGGGGCCTAGAGGATAGGCCCTATGAGGAGAGACTGCAGGAATTGGCTTTGTTCAGCCTGAGCAAGAAAAGACTGAGAGGTGATTTGATAGCTGCCTACAAATATGTCAGGGATGAACACCAAGATCTGGGGGAGCAACTCTTCAGAAGGGTACCCCTTGGCAGGACAAGGGCCAATAGGCACAAGGTAATTGAGGAAAAAATTAAGCTGGACACAAAGAAAAACTTCTTTTCCATAAGGGCATCTAGAATCTGGAATACACTCCCAGCAGAGGTGGTGCAGTTGCCACCCTTGGGGGTGTTCAAGAGGAGGCTGGACAAGCACCTCATCAAGCTCATTTGAGTCCAATAACCTCCTGACCATGGTAGGGGACTGGACTTAATGATCTTACAGGCCCTCTAGCTTGGTGACTAGTGCCTTCGGGGTCTGGGGGGGACCTGGGTTCCCCCCTGCAGCCAATTAACAAGCTTGGGGGGGGGGGCACAAGCCTGGAAATGGGCTGGAAGTACTTCCAGTCCACTTCCAGGTCTGCCACCAAGCATGCGGGGGGAGAGGGG
>NW_017728886.1:225195423-225201296 GCF_001723895.1 Crocodylus porosus
TGGATGTGAGTGGATATCGGTTTTGTGGGGGGCTGTGAATGTGTGGGGGAAGGGCAGCTGGGGAGGGTTGTGGCTTGCATGGAGGGGGAGAGTTCATCCACAACCTGTCCCCCCCTTCCCCTGGCAGGCAGAACCCGTGCAGTGCTCCTGCAAGCATGGGCTCTGCATTCCTGCCTTTCCTGGCCCTGGGGCACTGGCACAAGCCCCGTGCTCCTGCTTTCTGCCACTTGCCCCTCATCTGCCACTGCTGCCCTTCTCCTGCCACTTCCCTGACCCCCCAACCCCCTTCCCCTCGCAGTGCTCTGGCACCATGTCTCAGCTGCTTCTGTGGTCCCGGCACTGCAGCTGGGAACCATGTAATGCTGGAGTGCAGTGGGGGGGACGAGTGGGGAAAGAGCTGTGGCAGGCAGGGGGAAGGGGCAGTGAGAGGGCATGTGGAGCACTACAACAGCTGAGCAGTAGCATGGGGCCTGCATGGATGCACTGGGACCACTGCTAGCAGGGCCCAAAGTGAGGTGGCAGAAGCATGGGGTCTGGGCTGCGCTGCTTAAGCAGGGAGAGGAGGGACCCAGCCCAGCTCCACAGAGCCCCTGCCAGCCCGGTCCCATAATCCTGCTGCCCCACTTTGGGCCCCACCAGCATTGGCCCCAGTGCACCCATGCAGGCCCCGCACTCCCGCCCCACTGTTGCTCACTTGGCACGCCCACTCACTGCCCCTTCCCCCCACCTGCCACTGCCATTTCCCTGCTCCCTGCACCCGCCTGCCAGCACCATGTGGTTCCTGGCTGCAGTGCTGGAACCACAAGAGCCAGCCTGGCCAGCCCTGAGGACTGGGGCGATCACCCATGGTCCTCCCTTGCCTCCCTCCCCTCCTCCTTTTTATCTGTATTTCCCTCAATGTAAGGAAGCAGGAACAGCCCCAGGCCAGAATCAGCATTGAATCAGCATTGAATCTTCAGATTCAGATTTGGCCAAATCAAATTGGGACAGGGATCCGAATCAACAAATCAAATTACTGTCCCTGATTCAGGCCAATCAAATCCAAATTGAATATAGCCTATTTCCCACACACCTAATACATATGAATGGGTAGTGATAATGACCTATTTCCTTTCTGGTGTGTTTTTCTGCTAGGAACCTTTGGGACCCTATAATCCCATCAAATTCAGTAAATAGTACCCTGCCAGCTATTGAGATATCTCCATGCCTTGCCCATTATGTTAAAACCTCTTTGCCTTGAACTAAAAATGCCAGTCAAAGACAACTAGGATTTCAAATAATTGTCTGAAGGCTTAGTGGTCTGACTTTTAGTAGTGTTAAAGTCATAGAGTTAAACAAAACTGCAGTTCTTTAAAAACAGATAACTAAGCCATTTTTAACTGGAGGAAAAATTAGTAATAAGTCTGAATACATCAGTGTAGAAGGAATTATGTAGTAAGCATTGGAGTGTGAATTCGATGAATGAGCCAGAAACAAGGAGGGAGTTTGATTCTTGGGGGGAAAAAAGTCCAATTTAGTGCAAATATTTTATAAGGAACAAGAAAGGGAAAAGGAAATACTGAAAAGAAAAACACATTTTTCACCACTATGATAAGGTTATGGTAAAGCTCTATATTTCAAAATGCTGTTGGTTTCTTGTGATGTTTTAATTATGCCTTCAGTGGGAAATTATTTACCACAACCATTTACATGAAGAAGAGTAAATAGGTTCTAAATTAATTTTCTTTGCCATAAATGGTTATCAGTTTGTCTGCTGGTGTTAACTGCACAGGTAATAACTGGATTTGATTATGACATCTTGAAGGGTAAGCACTGAGAAGGACTACTTGGGATGGGAATACGCTTTAATTATTCAGGAACTAATTTACCACTCTTTAGACCACTTGTACAACTGCTTAGCTTTCATAAACAATACAAAACACAACATACACAAACACACCAAACACAAAATTATGAAAAAAATTGTTCTTTCTGTTGATAATAACACTACAAAAAAGGATTACAAGTACAGCTACAAATTACAACTACTTTCTTGATTTCAGTATTATTTGTATTATTCATATTTCATACTTATCACACCAATAGGCGTAGCATACTTGGTTATGAGTCAGACGAGACATTGCTGGCCTGTTGTTCCGCGGCTTTCAGGCGAGACGACGTGTTCACTTAAAGTGAGATATTTTTCTCGGGGACTCTGTGCAGTTGATTAGGCTGCAACGCGAACTACTTGCGATTCTTCCTTAGATGGTCTGCAAGTGAGCTGTCCTCTGAATTGGGATCGTTTATGCTTGGCTTATATGGAGTGAGTTGGCGTCATGGCCCTCTCCTACTCCGCCTTGCTATAAGTCCCATATTCAGGTGCAGATGCAGCATCTAGCACATCCCCATTCTTAGTCCACTGACCCAGTTTTGGGCAATTTTTTCTGGTCTGAGCCAGTTCCTGGGACCTCCCAATTGCACTAAAATAACCTAGTAACCTTGTATGCTCAGTAACTGATTGGTGCGTTAAGTTTCATTCTGTTACTTAATTTTTGTTTTACTAGAAATCACTCTGTTAGGTTTCGTTTTTCTGTATTTATATACAGGCCCTTTCAACAATGGCTAATAGGCAACACACTTATAGTTATTACTATGACAGCAACCATGTGCTTATCTTTCACATTGCAAAGGCTTCCATTAAATTCCTTGAGTGTTCTGCACATAACCTTACCTGAGCTCTGAACTGAGTCTCTTGTGGGTTATTGTCAGCAGCTCTACCAGGTGAATCAAAAATGGGCTATCACTTCTCTGGCCGAGCTAGTAATAACTGTACTAATCTTTTCAGACCTAGAGTACACTGTTATCGTTCCTGTTTGTTCCTCTACTATTATTTTGTTCCTATACCTTCTCTGTAAGTGTCAGGACACAAAATAATGTCCTTCATTTTCTGCTGCCATTATTATATGTTCATAAGGACTATGGAACTGTATGGGGATAAAGCCTTTTTTCAGTGAGAGTTAGGTGCTTAACCACCATTTGTGCCTTAGACAGGAACTATGAGTAGATTTTCAATCTGATGGAAATGAAGATGCTAGGAGGTTACTTAAGATGGAGGCTATTACTCAGTGAAGTGATAGGGTCACATGGAGCACAAGTTGTTCTATTTTGTTTTTGTTTTTCTCTTTAATCTAAAAGTTATAGTGAGTGAAAGTACATATTATCTCTGGATGAAAAAAATAATCATTCGTAATTTCCTGGAACTCAGTGTGGCACACACTTAGATAATAAAAGCCTATTCATCTTTGTGATATTTCTTTCTTCTCTGTGAACAGACTCTTATCACTACTGTGAGACGGACATATAGAACTATCTGTAAAGCAGAAAAAGGCTACTTTACGGTGACTGCATCTCCACTTTCTTAGAAACAGACCACAGAGGTCTAAAGTACCTTTGTTATAACTGATTGCATGGGACATAGTGGAGTAAATACATCAGAAATCTCTTAATGCTCTAAAAAAACTCAGAACAAAAAAGAAAACAAAACAAAAAAACCCAGTCCCTAACTAATGCCTACATCAACCTTCCAGAGTTGTCTCGTCTCTTTGCTTCAGTACTGTTTTTCTTTTCTTTTCATTCTGTGCAATCTCAATAACTCAATATTTGTGTTCTAATAAACTGATCATGATATCTTGTCTGATCTCTCTTCTGTAATATATCTTAGCGATCAGAATAATTGTTAAGGAAAGCTTTCTTTGTTTCAACTTGCATTTTAAAAGTTGACTTCATTATTTGTCATAGTAAATACAAAACTATGGAAAGAAGGGAAAATAATTACATTTGTAATAATTCAATTCTCAGTTAACTTAATACATGTTAAGCCATGCTATTACATATGTGGGTTTTTTGGGAAGTGCTTTGCCACGCCACTGTCTTTTATAATATGCATCATGTGCTTTCTGTTTCTTTTTTGTGTTCAAGAGCAGTAGTTTACATATTAGACAAAATCAAGAAGCATTATTTTAAAACTTCTCCATGAATCACTTCCAAGTGGGACAAAAGCCTCAGCATTATTCATGTTGGTTTTGATGAGAAGGATTGGTGGGTTGTCAAATCTGCCCTGTCTAACTATGGACATCCAAGACATCCTGTTTGAATTTTGATGTACCTTGCGTTTTCTAAATCAGGTTAATCTATTTTTACTATAGTGCTATCATACATAATTCTTCAGAATTACGAAGCTACTGTTTTCAATTTTCTGGCATAAAGTCCACATGGCTAAAACTAAGCTGGTGACCACAGATAACACTCATCTTTCTAAATCCCTTAAACATATTTCCAAATGTCATAGAATCATAGAGAAGTAGGGCTAGAAAGGACCTTCAGAGGTCATCCAATCCAACCCCTTACCTGATTTTGCCACTTCTGATGCTGTCCTCTTTCATTCTGCCATCTTTCTCAGCCTATACATAAAGGCTAGATTACAAGGCTTGCTATATCTATTTACATAAGTCAATGTCTTCTGCATCGCTCATTCTGATCCTCAGTATTCCATGCTTCATTTACATTCAATTCCTTTCCTCTAGCCATGAGACCAGTGACATCTTTTACTCATTTGAGAGACTGATAAGATTACTACTAGGATAATCTTCCTGATCATATCTCTACCTATTTTTGCATTTATTCCTGGTCTCCCTTTCTTCTGTCCCATTAGATGCACTATCTTGTCTTTAAGTTCCTTCACCGTGTTGCTCCTTCATGTACACTAGATAGACTAAGCTTATTGGCTACTAACTAACAGACCTGCTTTTGCTTTGCCAAAGATGGCAGCTTCAATTGTCCACATGTCTGCTTCAAACACTTCTTTCAAACATGATTGACACGTTGGTCAGACATGTAGATTCAATCCATCTCTGGGTGAGGGGTCCTAGAACCTTAATTTCCTGCTTCTTTGGGAAATGACGTAACCCAGTGGTTGTCAACCGAGGGTATGCATACCCCTAGGAATACTTAAAAGGGTCATAGAGGGTACTTAGGCCTCTGTGTGCATGCAGCTGCAGTGCAGCACACGGGCAGCCAAGAGCACAGCATGGCCATGTGGAGAATAGACAGGTCCAACAGATAGGTTTGTTGTGCGGGAAGAAAGTGGGGCTGGGGCTGGGGCATGGTGCAGGACTGATGTGCGCAGGGGGGTGGCTCCCACAACTACTCATGCCCTGGGAGGGCATGGGGGGCATGTACCCCTGGATCTGCACATGGGGTGGGCTGCTGTTGGCACCACACCAGGCTTTTTCCTCTGAGGGCTGGGGCAGACTGCACTCGGGGTGGGCAGCAGTGGTGCTGGGAGGGGGTTTGTGGGGGCAAATGTTGAGCTCTCTGCAGCCCCTTCTCATAGCCTTGCTCCCATAGACCCCTGCTATGAGGAAGGGAGTGGGGCTGGGGCCTGGGCTGGAGCAGGGATGGGTGTTGCCTAGCTGTGGCAGAGCACAGGACACAGCTGTGAGCAGCTCATTGGGCTGGGGGGGTGCAGGGGGTGGCAGCTTCAGGAAGGCATGGAGGGTGCATGCCCCTGGATCTGTGCCCAAGGTGGGGCAGGATGTGAGCTGGGGCCAAGGCAGTGCCAGGCTGTTCCTGATGGAGGCTGGGCTGGGCGAAGCTGGGCTGGGCTGAGCTGGAAAGAGGTCTACAGAGGGGGCTATGGTGAATTCTGTGGTGGTTGCAGCCCCTGCCATTGCCCCCTCCAAGTGCCACTGCCACCTACCCCAAGTGCAGCCTGGCCCAGCCCCCGCCAGGAAGAGCCTGGCACAGCCCTAGCCCTAGCCCACCCTGCCCCATGCAGCTACAGAGGCATGTGCTGCCCATGCCCACCTGGGGTGCGTGGAGCAGTGGGAACCCCC
>NW_017728886.1:225201396-225203170 GCF_001723895.1 Crocodylus porosus
CTCATTGTAGAGAGGCAACAGCGGGACACCAGACTACCAAGTGTTGACCCTGAGATGTTGCAGAGTCACTTGGAAGGACTGGATGTGTTTAAGTCGGCAGGCCCAGATGAGCTCCATCCGAGGGTACTGAAGGCACTGGCCAATATCATTGCACATCCACTGGCAAGAATATTTGAGCACTCATGGTGCATGGGCCAGGTTCTGGAGGACTGGAAAAGGGCCAGTGTGGTCCCTATTTTCAAGAAGGGGAGGAAGGAGGATCCAGGCAACTACAGGCCAGTCAGTCTCATCTCCATCCTTAGCAAAGTCTTTGAAACAATTATTAAGGCTCATATATGTGAGAGCCCAGCAGGAAAAATTATGCTGAGGGGAAACCAGCACAGGTTCATAGCAGGTACATCATGCCTGACTAATCTAGTCTCTTTTTATGACCAGGTTACAAAGCGCCTGGGCTCACAGGGCTCAGTCCTTGGACCGATACTCTTCAATGTCTTCAGTGACTTGGACGAGGGAGTGAAGTGTACTCTGTCCAAGTTTGTGGATGATACAAACCTGTGGGGAGGAGTGGAGACACTGGAGGACAGGGAACAACTACAGGCAGACCTGGACAGGTTGGACAAATGGGCAGAAAACAATAGAATGTGATTTAACAAGGAGAAATGCGAAGTGCTGCACATAGGGAGGAAAAATATCCAACACACCTACTGCCTAGGAAATGACCTGGTCTGTAGCATGGAAGCAGAAAGGGATCTAGGAGTCCTAGTGGACTCCAAGATGAACATGAGTCGTCAGTGTGACAAAGTCATCAGCAAAGCTAATGCCACTTTATCATGCATCAGCAGATGCATGACAAACAGAACCAAGGAGGTGATGCTTCCCCTCTATCAGGCATTAGTCAGACCACAGTTGGACTACTGTGTCCAGTTTTGGGTGCCACACTTTAAGAGGGCTGTGGATAACCTGGAGAGGGTTCAGAGAAGAGCCACTCTTATGGTTAAAGGCTTGCAGGCCAAGCCCTATGAGGAGAGACTAGGGCACCTGGACCTCTTCAGCCTCCGCAAGAGAAGGTTGAGAGGAGGCCTTGTGGCTGCCTATAAATTCATCAAGGGGGTGCAGAAGGGAATTGGCGAAGCTCTACTCACCAAGGCACCCCTGGGGGTTACAAGAAATAATGGCCATAAGCTAGCAGAAAGCAGTTTTGGACTGGACATTAGGAAGAACTTCTTCACAGTTAGAGTGGCCAAAATCTGGAATGGGCTCCGAAGGGAGGTGGTGCTCTCCCGTACCCTGGGGGTCTTCATGAGGAGGTTAGGTAGGCATCTGGCTGGGGTCATCTGAACCCAGCACTCTTTCCTGCCTATGCAGGGGGTCGGACTGAATGATCTATTGAGGTCCCTTCTGACCCTAACATCTATGAATCTATGAGTCCCCCGGATGAGCCACTTGCAGCTCTGTCTCATGCTCCACCCAGGCAGGGCAGTGTCTGCCCCTGCTCCAGCTCCAGCCCCCACTCCTTCCCTCACTGCAGGGGCCTATGGGAGTGAGTCTATGGCCACCCCAAAATTCACTGTAGCCCCCCCAAAACCCCTCCCATCACCACTGCCACCTGCCCCAAGTGCAGTCTGACCCAGCCCCCACTGGGAAGAGCCCAGTGCCCGAGCCTGCAGTGGCAGCATGCCCCCCTGCATGTAGATTTCATAGATTTCATAGACATTAGGGCTGGAAGGGACCTCGGGAGATCATCGAGTCCAGCCCCCTGCCCAAAGGGCAGGAA
>NW_017728886.1:225203181-225208610 GCF_001723895.1 Crocodylus porosus
GGCCAGCAGGGGCAGTAGTCCCCCCATCCCCCAGCGGGCTTAGTTTAAAGCCCGGTGGAGCAGGTCAGCCAGCCTGACTGAGAAGAGCCTCCTCCCCAGGGGAGAGAGGTGGAGGCCATCTCTTCCCAGCAGCTCGCTGCCTCGGGGCACATGCCTCCTGGGGTATGTGTGTCCTCCCGGGGTGCACATAGTTGTGGGAGCTGCCCCCTACCACATGGCTCAGTCCTGCACCCTGCCCTGGCTGGATCTGTCCAGCCCCACTCCCTCCCTCACTGCTGGGGCCTCTCCCCACCACAGCAGCTGCCTGCCTTCACCCTGTGCATAGATCTGGGGGCACTTCCCCATTTCCTCCCAGTGTGCAGGCAGTGGTGGGAGCTACCAGCCCCTCCCTGTGTCCCCTGGATGAGCTGCTCATGGCTTCATCCCATGCCCCACCACACCCTGGCTGTGCAGCACCTCTCCCTACCCTGCCCCACTCTCTCCCTGACCACAGGGTCTCAATCTATGCCACCCCCACTTAAAAACAAGAAAAAATATAAAGGGGGGTACATGACATGCAACTTTGGGACAGAAAGGGTACACTTGTTAAAGAAGGTTGAAAACCCCTGACCTAATCAATAAGTTAATGTGTTAAGCCATAGCAAGGTCATCTTCTTCCTTCTCCTCTGGCATCTACCACCAGCTAGGCATGATGTGCTCTATGGAATTTCATGACATATGCTCACACAAGGTAATACATGTACAGGAGCTGCATACACATCTGGCCATAGCTCAGCTTATTGCACATGCTCAGTAGCTCTCTATACATCCACCATGCCCATGAAATAGAATTGCAAAATGTGCACAAGTGCAAAAAATGGGAGTCACATAGCTGGCTAACAGCCATTTGGCTGTGTAAAGTGAAATAATTCATATATGGGGCAGAATCATAACTTATGTATTGCAACAGTGCTTACAAGTACTAGCATGCATGCTAGTCAGCATTTATATAAATACACAGAGATGATCCAGGAAAAGGAATAATAAGGAAGCTTGTGTGCTAAGAAATAATGGACACTTGAAAAATTTGACCATTTAATTCCAGAACAAAAAAGTACAGATTTTAAGAGTTTAGGGCAGGGATATGAGATGAAACAGAAGGCTCTTTTATTGGATAGGGATGGGGAATTGTGATGTAGAGAAGCAAAAAACCCAAAAAGATGATACATAGGTGTAAATCTTTGCAGAACTTGTTCCCACAGTGATTTTGCCCTTTTGAGCCACATTATCCTGAGGGATAGTTCAACTCTAAGTTATTATGCCTATCCATAATAGAATTGACTTTCAAAAGCTATGATTTAAACTGGGACTAAGCTTTTTGTTTTCCCTCCAATAGTGCAATTGAAACACATGTAGAACAGATGTGCTGCTACTACTGCCATAACCTTTTAGTGATTATGTGCTTTCCAACATCAAATTACTAGAGAAAGACAATCCTATAGAACTAGCTTAGTAAATTGCATCAAATGATACACTTTCACTTGCTTCTCATTTCCTTCTAATAAATACTTTCAGATGTGCTTGCTGAAGATGTTTCAGTGCCTATGTTTATTTTTCTTTCCATTTGGAAATGTCTCCTTCCCCTCCACACAGGCTTTATGGAAATCACCTTTGGGATTTAATTAATAGGACTGAAATAAGAAATTACCCTGAACCTACAGAATGTAGTAGAAATGATAGACTTATATTTAATGTAGATATATATAATCTCAGATGTTATACTATGCTTTAGATTTGTATAAAGGAGTTATGTCTATATTAGATTATATAGGATGGTTCTAAACCAGTGGTCCTCAACCTTTGTGGACTCGAGGCATCCCTCCATAACTTGTGTGAATTGAGTGGCATCCTTTTGAAAAACTAATGTATATATTACAGTGCACCCTTGCAGAGGGGCTGGGTGGTGGGGAAGGGGATTGTTCAGGCAGAGGCAAGCCTGAGCCTGTGTTTATGTACTTAGTTTATTTGTTTATCTCCTCACACCTTGAGGACCCTTCAGAGGATCTGGCTGTGCCTTGGCACGCTGCTTGACACTGTTCTAAACAATGTTTTTTATAGGACTCTTTCACAGATTCAAATGTGTGTTCAGCCAATGACATAGGCTGATCATAGAACCATAGTGTGAGTAACAGAGCAACTGGTGCACTTGTCCTCTTAAGAGGACAAGCAACCTGAGAGGCAGCTCACGAGTGGCAAGGGAGGCTGATTAGGGATTCACCTGACCAGAAGAGGGATGGGCTTGAGCCATATAAGCCTGGTGTCTGGGCCAGTCAGGCAGGCCAGCACTGAGAGCCATGGAAAAAGGAGCAGCAGAGCTCCTTTGGCTCCTAAGTGACTGCAGGCCTGGGAACAGGCGAAAGTTACCCGGGAAGAGTGAAAGACTTGTTTATGTAGGCAGCTGGCTTTCATTTTATGTTAAACCTAGAGATGGTTTGGGTGTCTGTGAGAGAGGAAAAGTGCTTGCTATTAAATTGAAGTGATGGTTTAGCTTTGAGCTCTGCTGGGGCAGGAGATGTGTAATTCCGCTGAGTGTGGGGCCTGAGGAACCATGAGCCCAGAAAAGGGGCCATAACCAGAGACTGCCAAGGCCAGGGAGCCTGGTGATCCCAACTGCCCCAGGATAGGGCCAGGGTCTACAAAAGTATAGGAGGGGCCACAGGTGGGAACAGCCAGAGCTGTGGAGTCTGGAGATCTTGACTGGCTCAGGAGTGAGGCCAGGACCCAGAAGGGGCCAAGGGGCCAAGAGGGGCCACTGCCATAGACTAGTAGGGTTAGAGACTGACAGGCAGGGAGGCAGAGTCTAGAAGCCAGGTCTGATACTGTGAGCTGGGGCTAAAAGGCCTAGTTGGAGAACTGGGGGAGGAGGCCAATAAGGCCAAGACCCCACAAGGCAAATGATGGTACAATAACACCTGCAAGGCATGGAGTGTGGTGTAGAGGTGAATGGAGCCACACAATGAGCCCTTAAGGCTACAGGTGCCCTGCAGAGGCATGGACAGGTCATAAGGACCTATTGAGCTTGAGTGCTGAATTGAGACTTGTGGAGTCCAGATGGGACCCAATGGTGACTTACACAAACTAAGGCTCACTTTAAGGGCCATGGGTAGCTGCTCTTATCTAATCCTTAATAAGAAGAAAGCATGGCAGGAGAGCAATCAAGGGAGAGCTACACTAGAGACCAGGTCAGGTAGAAGCCACACAGCTACTGGGGGTATCATGGCTACCCCTGGGACTCAGTCCTACCACACAAAGGTTCTTGGGATATGAACATTTTTATGTATACCTTGGAGGAGTGTGCAAAAACTACCTCTGCACTCCCCAGATCCTAGGACTACAGACTATGAGACTGGACCCTCACTGTAACTTTAACGAAGTGCAGGTATCATAAGTTTTCATTCCAACCATGTTAGAAATGTCAAGGGGCATGGCATAAGGATGTCCTTATACTTGACCCAATAAGCCAAATCAGCTGCCAGAATTAGTCAGTGGGGTAGCAGATGCCACATCAGAGAAGCTGGCCAGAGATCTTCAAATAGATATTGCTGGGCTCTCTTGTCAAAAGGGCTTTCAAAGTGCACATAGACTGAATTGATGGAATGGAACTTTGTTTATGTGACTTAAGGAGCTTGCCATTTTGGGGCAGACTGTATTCTGTTGTTGCACAGAAGGCTATGTATATTGCTGTACAACTTAAATAAAAGTTGAAACAATACAGATGATAAATAGTATGAAGCAGTTGCTGGATTTGGTAGCACACCTAGTCTCCATCAACTATAATGTGGTCCCCAGATTATAAAACTATTTGTCATATTACTAGTTCTAGAAATCCTGGCTGAAAGTAGGACTCCTTTTTGACAATTGCATGCTAACATAAAAAATCCTGCTTTAGCTTTAAGCTCACTGATTGAACCCTGGGCAAAAAACAAAAATTATGAGTTGGCCAATCAGTGCACATGACTCCCTTTCAACAATGTGCTTTGTTAGTAAGGCTTGTGAAAGATTCAAGTTTCAGAGAAATTGGAGAGACCTGCAAGAAAGCTGTGCTTCCTATTAGTAGGAAACATACTGTTTTTATGTAACTCATGTTTATATTGCAGCATTTGTCCCGAGATAAAAAAGGGACCGAAACATTGAGGAGGAGATGTGGAATTAGGATGAATTCTGTCCCTGCTTGTGCACATATGCAAAAAGTAGAGCAGATTAAATTTGGTTAAGGATCTCAGAAAAGCCCAGGAATAAGGTATGGAACATAATATGCATGTCCAATAGCTGTTTTTGAAGCTGTATCAGCTTTCCATTGTAGACAAGTAGTCTTGCAGCTTTCACATGCCTACCATCAGAGCAATAAAACCCTGAGGTTTAAGGTAGAAAAGGCATAAATATGGGAGTTGGAAACAGTTGTGTGCACTTAGTGGCTGGAAATGCAGAAAGTGTTTGGTGTAAGGATTCTTCCAATACCTGTACCAGTTGGTTACAAATTTCATATTCCCAGCCCTCCTGAAAACCCAAAAGACAATTGATTAATGGCTTTGGGACTATAGTTGCTGTTGGATCTGAGACTCCCTTGTCTGTTGTTGAGATTTTAGACAGAAGAATCATTCTCACTCTGCTTCAGACTGGGGGTGTGGGGAAATCCAGGGGATATGCAAAGACCAACAGACATTTTGAGGGACTGAGAAATATTTTTTGTAAAATCAGTGGGATAATGCCTCTGTCCAGGGGTACATCATGGCAAACCATTGCACTAAGTAAATGTAACAGCAGCAAAAATAGGTAAGTGTGGGTACAGAACACAAAGATGTTTACTGTTTAAACAGTGTTTATCTAAAGGCTACTGGCTGTTTGAGGGCATATCAAATATTTGGGCTTGTTTACTGATGATTTGACACTGACTGCAAGCTTTCATTAACACCTCAATTTAGGATTTACATATATTAGCTCTTATGTTAAACTTTTTGTAATACCTTATTGAAAAGTTTTTAAAAGCCAAAGCTATACATGCGTGATATAGCCCCACTGGAAAATGTGAATGAGACGAAGGGAAAGATCAAGCAAAAAATGCCAAAGCTAAGTCTATAAATTATGTGTGGGAGGGGATGTTTTTTTTGAAAGAGGGAAGGAGGAGAGGTAGTGTTACAATTGTGGCTTCAAAGTGAGGAAAAGCTTAAGCTGTGTGTAAAAGAAGTGTAACCCGGGTGGTACTGTAAGAGGTACCCCCTCTCCAATTGAAGGGATCAAAGCAGGTGCACAAGCACTGTGGGAGGTGCAGGGACTCTCCTTCCCTATAGAGCAGAGCCAGGCCACCAATGGTGACTTGACCATATACCTTTTAATATTGGGAACATAACAGGCATAAATCAGAGGGTATAGTGGACATTACAATGGCCCAA
>NW_017728886.1:225209085-225250280 GCF_001723895.1 Crocodylus porosus
TCTTCTGGGGCACTGCTCCTGCCCTGCTGGCTCAGCTCTTGCCAGTTCTGTGAAGCTCCTTCCTTGTGGCCCCTTGCTGGTTTCTTCCCTGAGTCAGCCCACGCTGCCCCTTTTAACCCCCTCCAGGTGACCCAAGGAGCCAATCGGGACACGGGGGCGGGGGGTGAGTCTCTGGGGCCTGATTGGTGCAGAAAGGGAATCCCAAGTCCTCCAATCATCTTTTACCCCTTTCAAAACCCCTGGGCTAGGTCACTGCCAGCTAGCCCATCGCAGAAGAAAAACCAATGGAAAGATTCAAGGAAGGAGGAAAAATAATAATCTCCTACTTTCCGCATTGCTTAAATTTTCTTCTCATCTCCCATCTGAATATCTAGGTCTGTGAAGCAGAAACTATTACTTCTGTGACAGTACAATGGAAAATGCTTCTCTAGCTGCCCCAGAAGTACAAATTAACAACAATAATAGGGGCAAATAATTAAAAGGAAAGACTAGATTTGAAGCAACAACCTAAGACTGAAGTGGAATCAAGGAATATGTCATCTGAGTAAGCCAAAATCGGAAATTCAGAAAAACAAATATCTCATCAGCAAGAATGGAAAGGGAGAGATGAACTTTGATTATGTTTAAAAGAAAGCAGTGGCAGGTTTTGGCAGCACCTTCACTTCTTCATCCTATGAAATCAGGAAAAGCTGTGAATGAGTTCTAGATATAATTCCTAAAATAATTTGACACATTTGATGATCTGGAGATAAGTTGAGAAGACAGGGGTCAACATTCCTTTGAAGGAACATACAAAATGTTTTCCTATCCCATGAAAAGAATGCACTGTTACCTCTTATTAATCTTTTCAGTAGACACGTTACTCCAAATACTGGACTACCAATGGAAGAGTTCAAAATAAGAGTTGCACATGAATGAAACTTAACAGGGATGTTGTGGAGTTTGTCCACCTTAGTGGATTTTGTCAGGATTTGACAGTATCTGAGCATCCCTTCCTGCTTATTAGAAAGTTAGTCCATCAAGAATGGCAGTAGGGATGGAGCACTGCCATGACAGCGGGGATGGAGAGGAGGTGGGGGTGAGGATAGTGCTGTGCCACCAGAAATGGAGCTATCTCCTAAATTCAGGCTAGACACTCCATCTTAAAATTCACTTACTGCAAAGAGCCATCAAGATTTTAGTTCTAATTCTCCTACATGTTCTGGTGATTCATCCGGGGGTTCAAGAGTATAGTTGGCATGGTTTTATTTTTTTTTCCATTAATAATAGCTAAATTGACCTATTTCCAATTGCTGCACTAATGCAGAGGTGCTGGCTGTTAGTGGTTTGCTGCAGATGGCTGGAGATAGTGATTGTGAGAGGATGTGACCAGAAGTTTCTTTTAACTTTAAGACTTGATCTAAATTGTACATTTAATACTTATAAAACAACAAACTGTAATCTTTGTGGGTGTTTTATTTATAAAAATATCAGCCCTAAAGTTATTATTTTCTTTATAGTATAATAGAACCTGGAGAAAAAATAATGAGTCATCTAGTTCCTTTTCCTGATCATAAATGATTGTTTAATTTTTAGTGCCTTCAGTCTTTTTTTGAAAGGCAGTGGAGGAGAGGGGTCTCTTAATTATCTTTGTCATTTCTGTTAAGACAGTTTTTTAATAAATCCTATTTATTCGTTCCTCATTCTCCCACTGTCCACTGTAGTTGTTCGAACTACATTACCAGTAAATTAGAGAAGGGGCCCAAACTAGAACTTAGATCTAATGACCCTACTGTACTCTGGGGAAATCTGGATTTGGATCCAGATCAGGAATGGAACTTAGTGACTCATACTAAATTGCAATTTTATTGGGTTTTTAACATGGTGTACTTTCCTGACTGATAACTTCTTCTTAATCTTCACTTAATTTACTTTTAGCTTAAGCTCATATGCTTCAAATATTAAATGATGGTGGGGGGGTTCTTATAAAAAGTTGCTATCCACTGGATCAGAAATGTCCAGTGCCCAATGGACGATTGTCTCAATTGCATGTATTAATAAGGCTGTGGGATTTTTTTCTTCTACATAAAAAGATGCCATTTAGTGGGTTAGACTATAGGTCCATTCAGCCTAGTATCCTGTGCCACATAGTGGCAATGAGTGGATGCTGAAAGGGAGAGTGAACTGGGTATGACCAGGGTTTTTTTCAACTGTTCTTCTCCCTTCAGCCTCCAGCAGTTAAGGTCTAGGAGGTTCTGATTCAAAGGCTCTGCTAGGGTGACCAACTTTTCAAAATGGAAAGGTGAGACACATACCCACTTATTTTCCCCCCTGCCCACTCCCTCCTGCTGGCACATCTGGAACAGAGCAGAGCTGAGTGAAAACAGGGGCAGAAGCGGGCTGCCCACTATGGGCTTGGAGCTTCCGGCCCTGCTGCCTTTCCCTTGGGAGCCCCATGCTGGCCGTGTGACCCCTGCCCCTCTGGCAGCAGTGGGAGGCACAACTGAATGCCTCACCTGCTCCTTTTGCTGTCGGATGGGCAGGGGGTGTGCAGCTGATGTGGGGTTCCCAAGGAAAAGGCAGCAGGGTGGGGAGCCCCAAGCCCACATTGGGCAGCCTGCATCCACCAACACCCCACATACAACCTCCTTGGGGGGTACATGCAGCGGTGGGGAGCTGCCTCCCCCATGTCCCCTGGATGAGCCACCCGTTGCTCCATCCCACTCCCTGCCTTGGACCTGGGTCCTATGCACTGCCCAGGCTGAGCACCACCCCCAAACCCCTGTCCCTGCCTCACTTTCTCCTTCACTATGGGTGGCCTCAATCTGCCACCTACATCTCCTTCCCACACATTGTCTTACCTGCAGAGAACTGCTCTCTATGATGCCCAGCTGCATTCCTGGTCCCATGTATGTGTGGGCATGCATATGCATGTGGCACCCTCTGTATCCTGCTGCCAGCCTATAAGGGGAAACCAGCTATTTCCTGATTCCTGCATAATACTGCAAATCCAGGAGAAATGCTGCCCCAGGGTTATGTAAACTGGGACTGGGACTTGATGTTCCCATTCTGGGACTGTCCTGCTTAATTAGGGATGGGTAGGTACCTTAGTCTATGCCAGGGGTGGGCAAAATGTGGTCCACAGGCCAGATGCAGCCCACCAGATGATTCTATTTGGCCCATGGGGCCCCTAAAAATTTTAGAAAATTAATATTTATGTGCCCCTGGCTGCCTGTTATGCAGCCCTCAATGGCTTGCCAAAACTCAGTAAGTGGCCCTCTGCCTGAAATAATTGCCTGCCCCAGTCTATGCCCTAATTCCCATGTTCAATAGCTACTGTTGCTCCTTTTTTGCAAGAATGTATCCAATTCATTTTTGAATCTGGTAAACCTGGCTTCCACAACATCTGGTGACAATGAATGCCACACTTTAATTATACACTGTCAAAAATCACTTCCTTTTGTTAGTTTTAAATTTACTACCTTCTAGTTTCATTTTGTTACCCCTACTTGGTGTATTTTGAGAAAAAATAATACATCTCAATTTGCTTTCTCTTTGCCATTTAATGTTTTGTAAACCCTTATGTCTCCCTCAAGCATCTCTTTTTTAAACTGAATCGGCCTAGCCTCTTATTCTCTTATGTGGAAGCTTCTTCATACCGCTGTGTTTGTTGCCTTTTCCCCAGACCTTTTCTAGTTCTTCTATATCCTTTGAGGTGTGGGGACCAGAACTGGGCACAGTATTCAAGGTGTGCATTCATAGATTGTAAGGGGCTGGAAGGGACCTCAGAAGTATGAATGGTGTGTGCCCCCAGTGGCTGGGGGGGCATGGTTGTGCCAGTGGCGGCACCAGCCTGGTGGTGGTGAGCAGAGAGCTCCTGCAGATGCCACCAGCACTATCAGCAGGCGGGGGGGAGGGGTTGGCGAGTACCGACCATGGGTCAGTGACCACCCACAGGTGCAGCAGCGAGGGGCAATCAGGGACCACCCACACATGGTGGTGGTGAGTGGCAACCACCCGCAGGCACCACTGACAGTGTGAGTGGTGCCTTTTTGCAGGGGGTGCATCACCACACTCAGGGGGTGCATGTACACCCACATGCACCCCTTATGCTTCACCCCTGCTCAGAAGATCATTGGGTCCAGCCCCCTGCACTAAGCAGGAAAGACAACTCTCGTCAGGTGACCCCAGCAAGATGACTGTCCAGCCTCCTCTTGAAGATCTCCAGGGTAGAGAAGATCTCTGGAGGGAGCTTATTCCACAGTCTGTACAACCTGACTGTGAAGATGTTTTTTTTAATGTTGAGTCTGAAACAGTCTTCCAGGAGCTTGTGGCCATTACTCTTGGTTTTCGCCAAGGATGCTCTGGTGAACAATTGTTCACTGAGACCTTGGTGTACTCCTCTAATGTAGCAGGGATGCACCATAGATTTGTAAAGGGGCATAATGATATTTTCCATTTTGTTTACAGTTCCTTTTTCAATAATCCCTAACATTTGTTCACCTTTTTGGTAGCTGCTGAGCACTGACATCAAAGATGCTGCCAGTCCTGAACATTCAAAAATCCTGAGTCAGACCCCAAAATCATGAGATTGACTCTTAATCATGAAAGTTTTTAAAAATGAAATAATAACTTTTACTTTCTTTGCCTCTTGAAGGCATTAAGGTATGCATCACATTTTAAGCTGTTTTCCACAACCAGAAAAGCTAGAAACTTTACAAAATAATAATAAATGGAAAAGTAAGATGAGTCTCACTTAAAGAGATAGCAGAAGTTGGGACTTTGAGAAAAATAACATAAATTGTGAGAATTAATAATGCTGAATCAAATGGTGAAAGCAGGTTTTTAAGCTTCAGGGCTGTAAATTGAAAGTGAAATTCCATTTAAATTAAAACAAAGCAACAATCCAAATATGTCTTATAAAAACTGTTTGAGTGGAGTTTATGCTATGGGTTTGGGCATTTAAAGGCCTAGATGAATTCTTTGTTTAATAAGGCTTTTTTAATTTAGTGACTGTATACCAATAAGTATATTAATTTGTTTTAGTAAGGTCTTGATTTGTAAGCAATACAAAATGGTGTCTCATACTTCATACATTCAGTTGAAAGGTTACATTAATTAAAGTTGGCTTAATTAGATACAGACTTTCAACAAACTAGACAAAATAAACACTGGTGGTCATTATTAATGTGAAGTTCCGATTTGCATTACAACTGAGCTAATGTTTTCTTGATGAGTGAATTTAGAAACCACAATTTCAGAAAACTCAGACAGTGTTATTTACAACAAAATACACATTTTTCTTGACTGTCTCTATGAAATGTCATAAGGACATACGCAAAGAGTTGCTTTCAAGGTAATGGGTTAAAAAGGAATGAACTTGGTTAAGACATACGTATAGTTTCCCCTTGTGTTGCTTATTGCCCTCAAAACATTACAGGAAGAAAATTAGCCTGTTTAAGGTTAGAGTGGAAGCACCACCCACCCCCAGTCTTTTATTTCAAACAACTGAAAATACTAAGAGCAGCCACAGTAGGATCAATTTCAAAATGAGCTCACTGTTCGGAGGGTGGCCCCTGGATATGACTGATAAAGTAAATACATAGAATCACAAACATGCACATATGCACATTAATTAATATCTAACACCAGGAACCTAATGTATAGACATACATTTTAACTAAAATATTGGAAACAAATCCTATCTTCCCCTATCCATCTAACTTGGGATCTTAAATTTACCTTTTAGAAAATCACCAATTAGGAACAGGTGATATGATTGCAGTAAAGTAAAAACCTAATTCAATCCTTTGCCCAGGCTTTTCAACTTTTACTTCAGCCTTAGAAAAAGTTTGATTAAACTCATTTGTTTTTTTGTTTCCAGCTAGCTCTCTTGCATTGGCTAAAAAACCATGGGAGAGACACTTTTCATTACGTCATATTTTTGTACCAGCCAAAACCACAAGATAATGGAAACATCATAAAAAAGCCCATTCTTGCAAAAAAAATTGTGCCTGATTGTCTGCAATGTTTTCCTTAGCATGTCATTTCGAGGAAGAAGTGGGAATAGAGAAGCTGTGTTTCTGGCTAAAGTGTGGGCAGTCATCAGAATTGCAACAGCTTGCAGCTGGATGACTGAACCATCTGAAACAGGAGTGAGACAACTTTTCAAGAAGAAAAGGTTTTTAAGGAGGCAGTGATAATAACTCCTGTTGCTTCTGTCAGCAACCAAACAGCTGGTAAATATGCCACAATTGAATTGCTTCTATTTGGAAGCCACTTTCAACTCATAAGCTAAAAGTTAGACATATTTCTACATAAGAGAGCAAAGGCAGACAGGCCTTTACCTATTTCTTGTCCCTTTATTGCAAGGGCAGAAGCAGCCTAGCCATAGAGCCCTGCAAGCTAGGCAGAACTCCACAACTGCAGGTTGCCTGGGCAACAGGCTAATGAGGGAATTAGCTGGCACCTGAACATGGTCCGCTGACCAGAAGGAGGCAGGGCCCTGGGCACATATAAGCCCCAGGGTTGGGGTTGGGTTCATTGTCTGGCAGCTGCTGTGGGGGAGGGGGAAGGAACTCCTTCACAAAAGAGTTACCCAGAGATGTTTGGTTAGCTCTCATATGCATACAACCCACAAAAACGGCCAAACAGAGAGAACTAACCAGGTCCTAGTTCAGTATATCCAGTGGTACCTCAAACTTAAGATAGACAACTGGGCTCTCTTGCTAACACCCACCACATTTGTCTATAGCAATTCCACTCATACCTTGACTGGCCAAATACTCTTCTATGCCAATTATGGATTCTACCCCAGGCTACATCCCATCTTCCAGCCACCTCCAATAACCTTGCAGCTACAGACTTGGCACAATATACATGAAGTCCAAATGGAACTAAAAATCCATCTGGAAAAGGCAAAGGAAGCACATAAACAACATGTGGACCAATGCTGGCAGCAGAAACTGCCTTCCTTGATAGGGCAGAGGATAGGACTGTTAAGAGAGCACCTCTGAACCCATTGGCTCTCACAGAAATTGTATCTCAGGAACATCAGCCCCTTCCATGTCACCTGACAAATAATTCTGATCACCTTTGAATTGCAGCTCCCTCTAATCCTCTAACACTTAAAATCCATCCACTGTCACATGTACCTATTCAGAAGGAGATAGTGGACTCAAGATGGCAGCAAGGAAAACTACAGTATCTAGCAGATTGGGAGGGATACAGACCAGAGGAACACACATAGGAGCCTGTAGAAAACATACATGTCCCAAATTGTTATGGAACTAGCAAAAGAACTACATGGGAAATCCTGGACTGGCTCCCCCTAAAAGAGTCATTAAGGAGTGAAGTAATGTTAGGCTATGATCTTGAACCCAATGCCTTGGTCTGCTGAGCCCAGTGACTCATCCCAGTCTGCCACCTCCCCAGTGGAGCCCTGGGGCAGACACAGGTGGCTAGGGTAGTCCATCTGGGCTAAGGTGCATGCCTATTTTCTACCACTGAAGTGGCCAGCCAAGGTTAGTGGACTTCTAACTCCTTCCCGTATAAATCCCTCATCTGGAAGAGGAAGTGCCTGGGCAACAAGGCACAACTTTGTATTTAAATGGACGTACCTTTTGATTGTACAAGGCACAACTTTGTATTTAAACGGATGCACCTTTTGATTGTACTGCTACTGACTGACAGTTTTTGGATACCTGACCTTGCATTCTGCCTAACCTCTCTGGATACCGAACCTGGCTCTGGCCTGACCACCTGGATTCCTGATCTGGCCAGCCTCCTGACCTCATGCTCTGCCTGGCCCTCTGGATCCAGACAGATGTCCTGGGTTCTGCAGCTGTTTATTAATAATTCTAGGACTTGCATGGATTTTGTTAAACTGTTTTATGATAGCAACCAAGCAGTTCACCATCTTTTTATTTTATTCACTAGATGGGTGATCTATGAACTGTAACTATTTTGATAAGAACTACTTTTTTTTTTCCTTTTCTTCCTTTTCTTTTTTTTTGGAAAGCCAAGAAAAAATTGTGCGTGTTTAAGTCTAAATATAAGTACAGATTTATACAGTGCTAACTAAAATCTCAAAGTCATTTTGGCAAACAAAGCATGAAATATATTTCCAAATACTTAGTCCATAGCACACTGGAGCATAAAATCTTAGCTTACTCTGCCTGTTCTGCTATATTGGAAGTTTAAATGAAAAACTGATAAAGATATAATTAAAATCTCATGAATTATTAAAATCTTGCTCCTTCATAGCTTGCTAAAATTATTCTGCAGCACTTTCTGGTTTCTGCAGTTACTCTTTACAGGGTCAGACTAGCACGTAAGAGTCCACCTGCAAACCTGAGATAAAGGGCCCTGTGGCTCACTTGAACAGCTGTGAGTTGGACAAAGGCAGGGTGGTGCTGTAAAGTTTCATGAATGTCTTGGCATTCTACAACACCTTGTGGAATTATGGGGGAATAGATGGATTTCCTTTATTCAGTTTTGGTATATCGATTTGCATTTTGATCAAAATCCTCAGACTGCACCAATCCTTAGAAATGAGTACTGAGTGTCAAACATTCTTGTCAACTGTAACCTTCTCCTATCCTTTGTTTGCCCTGAAACACCTTGATCACATCTAATTTTCTAAACATATTATGCAGAAATGTTTACTCAAATTCATATGGGTCTAATGTTTCTTTCATGGGAAATTCCATAATTACCATATTTACTCAAATATAAGACAAGGTTCTTCCTCCCCCAGTCAGCAAGGGGGAAAATGCTTCTTGTCTTACATCTGCATACAGTGAAGCCTCATTAAATACTTTGTCTATTATTAAACTGCTGCCAAAAGTAGCGTGTGCTCAGTAACGGAAACCAACCATGAAGCTACTTAAATGCAGCAAACACCAAGCATGACTAGAACAGATGGCCCATCATGGGACAGGGAGGCCTGAGTGAGGGAAATTCCTTGCCCTCCATCAATGCTGACCTCACAAAGGAACACCTTGAGAGGCTGGACACCTTCAAGTCAGCCAGCTCTGACAATCTGCACCCCAGGGTACTCAAGGAGCTAGCTAGCATCATAGCTCAGTCCCTAGCACAGATCTTCAAGAACTCCTGGCACTCTGAAGTGCCCAAAGATTGGAAGAAGGCCAATGTGGTGCCTATCTTCAAGAAAGGGAGGAAAGTAGATCTGGCAAACTACAGGCCCATCAGCCTGACTTCTATCCTGGGGAAGGTCTTAGAAAAGATTTTCAAAGAGGCCATTCTTAACGGACTGGCCGATGGCAACATCCTGAGGCATAGCCAGCATGGGTTTCTTGCGGGTAGGTCTTGCTTGACTAATCTTATTTCCTTTTATGACCAGGTGACCTATCACCTGGACAATGGAGCTGAGATTGATGTTGTATATCTTGACTTCAAAAAAGCTTTCGATCTGGTATCCCATGATCACCTCTTGGCAATACTGGCCAACTGCAGCTTTGGGTCCACCATGATCTGCTGGCTGGGGAATTGGCTCCGTGGTCCGACCCAGAGGGTGCTGGTTGATGGAAGTCAATCTTCATGGTGTCTTGTAACCAGTGGGGTCCCTCAAGGCTCTATCCTTGGACCTGTATTGTTCAACATCTTCATGAATGATGTGGATGTTGGAGTCAGAAGCGGACTGGCCAAGTTTGCCGATGACATGGAACTTTGGGGTAAAGCATCCACACCTGAGGACAGGAGGGCAATCCAGGCTGACCTCGACAGGCTCAGGAAATGGGCAGATGAGAACCTGATGGTGTTTAACACTGAAAAATGCAAGGTTCTGCACCTTGGGAGGAAAAACCTGCAGCATCCTTACAGGCTTGGCAGTGCTATGCTGGCTAGCACTACGCATGAAAGGGACTTGGGGGTCACGATTGGCCACAAGATGAACATGAGCTTTCAATGTGATGCTGCGGCTAATAAAGTGAGCAAAATGCTGGTTTGCATCCATAGAAGCTTCTCAAGCAAATCCCAGGACGTCATTCTCCCATTGTACTCGGCTTTGGTGAGGCCACAGCTGAAATTCTACATCCAGTTTTGGGCTCCACAATTCAGAAAGGATGTAGAGAAGCTTGAGAGAGTCCAGAGAAGAGCCACACACATGATCAGAGGTCAGGAAAACAAACCTTACAACAACAGGCTGGGCGCGATTGGACTCTTCAGCCTGGAAAAGCACAGGCTCAGGGGTGATCTGATGGCCACCTATAAGTTTATAAGGTGTGTCCACCAGGGTCTGGGGGAACGTTTGTTCACTAGAACACCCCAAGGGACAACACGGTCAAATGGTTATAAACTCCTGCAAGACTGTTTCCAGCTGGACATAAGGAAGAATTTCTTTACTGTCTGAGCTCCCAAGGTCTGGAATAGCCTGCCATGAGAGGTGGTTCAAGCACCTACTTTGAAAGCCTTCAGGAGAAAATTGTATGCTTATCTTGCTGGGATCCTATGACCCCAGCTGACTTCCTGCCCCTGGGGTGGGGGGCTGGATTCGATGATCTTCCAAGGTCCCTTCCAGCCCTAATGTCTATGAAATCTCTGAAATATTGGTCAACAGTTTAGCGCAGTCCATTTGTATAAGATGTATGTTAGTACCTATTGCCCTCAGTCCTCTTTAGTGCTGACTCTTTCAAGTCATTGTGAGCTACTACACTGAATACATTTCAACTTCATTGTCAGTCCCACAGCTGAACTTTGCCTTTCTTTCACTGTTCCAATGATTTCTGTTTCTTCACCAGCCTTAAATGTCTGGCAAAAATCACCAAATCAGGCCCAAACAATACACCCAGAATCTTTCTGTTGTTCCCCCTGTCAGCCTGTCACAAGTTTAGGGTGGCCCCTTCCACCATGACATGGAGATGGACCACACTTCCCTTTGCCTCATCTGCATATATTTTTTTTTGAGGATCCCAGGACTTGTGAGAAGAACCCCCAGTTCCATTTATAAGCGGGTGGTTAAATAGCACGTGGATGCTTTGTGGGGGGTATCTGAAGTCCATACACATACTGAGCAGTGCTGAGCTGTGGGGTCACCATGGCTGAAATGTTGTTGACTTTGGTGATGCCCAATCAATCAAATATGTGGTAAATCATGAAACTTTTGGCTTTGGACTAATATTATGTATAGGAAGTTCTTTGCTTTACACCCACTTTAGGGAACTGGGAGATTCCTCCTTGCCTTGCTTCTGTGTTCATATGGCTGAGAGCAAGCAAAATGCAGGGGCATCTGAATCCCAAGCCTCTGGGCTTGGGCCTGCATGTAGGATACCTACCAAATGATTTGGAAACATTGGAACCCGTAGGTGGGGGTGGCGGAAGTTTGCAGGTAGTAGGGCCATGTATGGTTCTTGAATGGCTCATGGATTTGGAATTCATTTGGCTGATTTGGCTTGAAACACAAAAACATTTCCTTAAGATAGATGTAGATAGATAGATAGATATATCATGACTAGTTTCTAGGCGTGTGGCACAGTACAGTTGGGGTGCTTGCCATGTGACTTGGACTGCAGCTGGCTAGGGAAGAGCCAGCAGTGAAAGCAGCTGGGAAAATACCCTGAGGGTCATTTTTTAAAGGGGGAAGCTGTATGGTAGAGCACCAGTCGGGTGCTTGCCACTCTGGGGCTGTTACAAACTCTGTGGGAGCTTGCTTGAAGAGCAGCAGGGAAAAGCCTCTCTCAGGAACCATTTTAAAGGGGGAAGGAGGGTGGCAGAGCACATCTGGTGTCTGCCACTTTGACAGCTGGTAGCAGGTGCTGCCCCAACTCTGATGAGCAGCCATTTTAGATCCAGGCCAGCAGAGCTATAGGCAGTTTTCTGCCTGATGCCATGGAAGGAACATCTCCCAGTGGAGCTGCTGCTCCTGCAACAACTAGTAGGCAAGTGCAAGAGCTATGGGGATGGCTTAGAGGTTCCTGGTCCTGGGCATGTCTTGAAATTGCAGCTTGCTGGGGAAGGGTGGCCAGATGGGGCTCCTAGTGGCATGAAAGCCCCCAGGAAATGCTAGGCCAGTTACCTCCCCAATAAAAGGCAAAGAGGGGTATCTTAACCCCAGCCCACACCTTTGGGTGGGTTATTTATCACCAGAGGCAGTAGAGGGCCAGGCATGCCCCAGTGTGGCACCTGAGCCTATGCGGGGTGCAAGACCCTGGAGAGTGCATAGTGGGGCCAGGCACGGCTGTGGAGACACCTGACCCTATGTGGGGTACAAAACCCCAGAGAGCAAGAATGGTGCATGCTGACAAATGGCACCTGAGCCTGCAGGGTGAGGCGGGTGTTTGACCCCAGGCCCCAGCATAACAGGCAGAGTATGTGCTTCAATGGAGGCGGAGGTACAGAGCGGGGCATAGTGGGGCACAATGGCCTGCACCAGAGTGGCAGTTGTGAGGCTCTGGAGAGAGGGGTGAGTAAAGAGTGTGAGTAGTGATGCTCTGTAAACATGGGGGCTTGAGATGAGGCCCTGTGAGGCAAGGGTGTGAAGTGGGTCCCCAGTGAGCAAGGGGCTTGGGAGTAGGTCCTGCTAGCATGGGGGCTGAGTTAGGTCCAGGTAAGCCTTTTGGTGCCTGAGGCTGCAGGTGAGCCTGAGGCCATTTGGGAGGGGTGGCAGTGGAGGAGCCACAGGGAAACAAGGGGGCAAGTCAGGATCCCCTTGACTGAGAGCAGGTGGGTGAGTGATCTGGTGAGAGACCAGAGGCAGAGTTAGGCCGCTGTTTGGCAAACCGCCCAGCACTCACTCAGATGAGGACAGTGGAGGATGCCCAAGAGGCTGCGCACTTGCTGGCCAGGGATTTCAGGGAAACAAACCAGAGGACCTTCTGGGTGAGGGCAGGGTGAGTGTGGCCCTGGGGAAAAGGAGGGACAGTATGAATGTGGCCCCGCAAGGGGTAGTATGAGAGAGACCATGTGAGAGGCAGTGGAGTGAAAGAGGCCTCAGTGAGGTCGAGGCGGTATGAGTGTGGCCTGTAATAGGGCAGAACACAAGAGGCCTAACACTGTGCTGAGTTGGGCCTGGCCTCAAGCCAGAGCAGAGCACAGCTGTTAGAAACATTTGCGAGGCTTGGGATGCATTACAGAGGTGGTTGGAGCTGCATACGTAAGCCCAGGAGACAGGGCATTCAAAGGGCAGCCTCCCACCTAATTAAGTCCCTCATCATTTAACAGCAGGGCATGGCAGGAGAGAGAGGTGGGGGATGTGCCCAGAGGCAGGTGGGAGACTAGCACTTTGGCTGGTCAGGGAGTTCCTGTTTTGTCACAGGTGTCAAAGGTGTCGCTTGTTGGCAAGGGAAATATCACGACCATTAAGGTGGTTTTCCTACTTGCAAGGGAAAACCACTTTCTTGGTGGGGGTAGTACCTTGACGAAGGTAATGTGTAGGTAACCTCCCACTTTCACGTCTAGTGGGAAGATCTTGGTTTTCTGCCCACTTTATGAAAATGGGAGATGACTCCTGTGGCCAGACAGCTGAGGGCAAGCAAAACTCGAAGGCATCTGAACCACAAGCTTCCAGGCTTGGGCCTGCATGTAGGATGCCTGCCAAATGATTTGGAAGCATCTGAAGCCCCAGGTGGGATTGAAGGATGTTTGCTGGTAGTAGGGCCACATATGGTTCTTGAATGACTCATGAATTTGGAATTGATTTGGCTAATTTGGCTTGGAACACGAACATTTTTTGTATTCTCTGTCTCTCTGTCATATATAAGTAAGTACAGAAGTGTTGCTTAAAAGTATGTTTTGTAACAGGGCCAGGCCCTGTTATTATGGGTGTCGGGGAGCCTGAACAGTTCCACACCCCGGGAACACTTCCGTACATCCACCCCAGACTTGGAAGGACTCACCAGAGGCTGAGGATGCAGTTCTGGGGGTAAGCCTCCCAGCTTGGGAGGTAACCCAGCTGTGGTAAATGAGGAAGAGCCGGCCACATGGACCAGCAGGAGGCACAAGCCCCACAGGCTTTCTTCAAAGTCTTTAAAAGATAAGAGACAACCAGGAGGTAAAACCTGCAGTGCAGGAAGAGCTGCACTGAAGCCAGCAAAAAGCTAAGTGGCAGTTTATTTGTATAACTTTGTTTGCTTATTTTGCATATCTTACAAGCCCAGGGTGGTCTCATGGTATTGTCTACTAGCTCTGCTGCAGCAGAGGCAAGGGCCTGGAACAGTGCATTCTTAGCCAAAGCCAGCAGCAGAAGTAAAAGTGGTTAGCTCTGCTGGCAAGACTAGACACACCTGGCTGTCACCTGCTCAAAAGCTACCCATGGCAGTATACATGTTTATAAAGTACCTGTGCTAAACCTTGTAGCAGTTTCAAAAAAGATAAAAATGCATCAATTTGGGATGAACTGAGTTTTTGGGTGCCCATAGTAATTTGTCTATATACAAATTACTATAGTCATGTTTATTTCAGAATCATTGTTTTCAAATTTGCCCCTCACTTCCATGTGTTCAGAGAGAGTAGGGTCTGACAGTAAGGGGCAGGGGAGGGACTCCAGAGGGAAAAAATGGGCAGGGGCAAAGTGCAAGGGGGCCACCTGACTCCCACTTTTCCCTGCTGTAGCTATAGGAGGGGGACAAATTCAAGGCAAACCTCCAATAATTAGATTCTATTCCTGGAAGATTATAACAACTTTATAAATTTTTCATGGACAGAATCTAATTATTGAAGGTTCATCTTATATTTAAGTAAATATGGTACGTGTATTCCATCCAGGAAATATCCATTTGGAAATTTCCAGGGAGGCAGCTCTGGCCAGAACACCCCTTAGATTTAACTGCCTGGATATAGTCAGGTGCTTCACTGGAATAGCAATAGTGCCAGTTTTACCTGATAAGATGGAGCTTCACAGTTGGGAAACAGACTGTGCAATTTTATTAGCTCAGCTGTCAATATAATAAGGAAAGGGACACAGGGTAAGACCTAAGAAGATGAGAGAAGACATGGAAATTCTGAAATACAAGTAGCAGATATAAAGAACTCATATTTAGAAAAGAGATTTCTATTTAGGAGGAGGGGGAAAAATATTTTCTTACTGCACCAGTTCACCAAAGATGATGTACAAGCCAAGAATGTACTGAGGAAGCAGCAATATAGGCAGAAATAGGCTAGTTGATATCCGTGATTCATTCTATAAATGTCTTCAGTGCTGAATGAGGCTCATCTAGAAGCTTTTAAGTTGAGTCTTTTTTTCAGTATTGAGCAGCTTAACACAGCTGTTGGGTTTATTTGTTTGTTTTGTTTTGCAAATCCTGACTAGTCTGGTTTTGGTTTTGGTAAATGGCACTCTGAAACTTCAAAACAATGCTCAAAATCAACTGTTTTCCTTACTGAACCCTCTGGGAGAGGAATGCTTTCTAGCTCCTTTTAGCTTTTCCAAAGAGCATGTCATTCTTCATTTAGCACTTGCTAATCTTCTGCCTTAACTACATGACAAAGTAGGCATTTTGGAAACACACATGATGAATTTTAAGCATGAGTAGTCCTGACTCACTTAACTAATAGATAGGGCCTGGATTGATGTCTAATAGCAATGTACTTCAGACTACAGTTTGGAGCATAATTTTGCCTTGATTAGTCAAAAGCTATGCCCTGTGACATACCTCAGCAAGAGGGAAAGGAACAGAAATCATGAATCCCCTCCAGATCCTTGCAAGGACTGTCTTGGATCCACATGAACTTAGAATAAGTAGACCAACTTAATTTTGCCTATAACAACACCACGCACATCTTGACTGTGCAGGGAGAGGAGGCCTCCACTCTCCTGGTCATTTAGCAGTATGGATGAACTATCAAAGATATGTAGGTTTTACCTGCAGCAAATTCCTAGCCCCAGGATCCAGGGAAGAGATAGGAGATGAACTATAATTCAGTTGTGTCTAAAGCTAGGTTACATTCACAAACATTTGTCAAACTAGGAATCTTGTATAAGTGTTATGTTTTTAAATGACAACATTTGTATTCCAGCAAAAACATTAATTTAGGTACATTTATACAGGTGTCATGGTGCTTTTGCCAATAATAGTGTATTCCGATTGCTGAACCAATATGAGTTATCCTGTGCTTGTTGCTGGTGTAAATGAAACCTTCAGCAGGCATTTTGTGAGTAATCAATACAGGCAAAACTGGTTATCCATAGTGAATTGATGCAGTTTCTGTGTAGCCTAGCCCTGAGTCATCATGCCTACTTGGCCTGCTTTCTAGGTAACCCACCAACCTTTGGTCACAGGCAAGTTTCAAAGTATCCTCTAGGTTGAATGTCACTGAGATAGTAAATGGAGGGGACAATATTTGGAGCATTATGTTATACATGACCACTTCTGAATACAAACTGGTGTTTACCCACACATATTAATTCCGTTAGCTGAAAACACAATTGATGTCCAAATAATCAGGTAAGCAAAATAACTTGGGCAAAGAACATGGCAACAGTATTTTGAAAATGGCTGGTCCTACGTATTCAGCCTTTTTCAGTCCACATCTATAATTTAGGGCTTCTAAGTACTATATTATCATTATTCTTGTTGTTCTACTGCTGTTTTTACTATTAATAATAATAATGATGACGATAATAGCATGTAAAAAAGAATAAGGATTGTAAGTTTATACAACATTTAAAAAATAAATATATCCTATGGAAATTTAAACTTGGGTGCTGGATGTTTTTGATTATATGTTGATGACCTCTAAGTTGTGCCACACATTCCAGTGGAATACATGTACTTGTTCCCTTAATCTAACCTGACGTTGTAGATAGTGTCTTTTGTTCGGTATCTCATTTTAGAATTTCTTGCCACTGAAAATGCTACTCTTCTAAGTTTTCTTTCATGTCTACTTAGTATAACTTCTAAATCTATTTAAAATACCAAACATCTGGGCTGCATTTACCAAAACCATCCAAGAAATCTCTAGGGAAAGAGAGAGTATTTGATAACCTTTAACCAAAATGTTGTTGTAGTTTCTCTACATTCTCAAAGCATAGAAAAAAATCTCAGTCTGGTTTCTACTTAGGACAAAGTGTTAAAAAAAAAGCATATATTAAAACTTTCTAAAATCATATATATTTATAACAGGCAACCCTCACCCTGTTACTGGGAGAGGCCTGCAGAACCAGCGATGAGCCTTTATGGGAAGGATTTTTGTGGCTCAGAGTAAGGTAGCTGGCCAGGCAAGGCCTAATGAGCAGCGTCTGTGCTCAGGCCAGCTAATAGGCCAGACAGGCCAGAACGGTACGGACTCAGGATAAATAGGCTTGCTCTAAAGATGGAGGGTAGTCTGGCCCTGAAGGAAGCAGGGAAAATTGCTCCTGAGCTGAATGGCTGTTGGAGAGGGATTGACTGTTGCTGGAGCTGTCCTAGGAACTGCAAGTGAAAGGGCTTGTAGCTTTTCAGGTAAGTATGATCCAGGGTGGGGATGGTCTTTAGTTACAGTGCTTTGGGCATTTTTTGACTTGTTTGTTTAAGCTTTGTTACCAGTGGACTGGGTACGGCTGTAAAAAGGAGACTGTGGAGGGCATAGTGAGGCACCTGTGGGGTGCACCTAAGCTTAGCATCCTGTCAGGGCAGGGCATAAACCAGAGACAGCCTGGGGCTGAGAGGGCCAGGGGCCACAGATCCAGAGGGGCAAAACTAGGGTCAGAGACCCCGAAGCTGAGAGGGTTGGTTCTCATAAGCCAGGACCCGGTGTTGGGAGCCTCAGCTGAAAGGAACCTAACTGGAAAGAGGGGTGGAAGCCTGAGAAAGGCCAAAACCCCAACAAGGGTTTGTAAGCCTGAGACCAGACTGTGTATTGAGGCAAGGTGCCTCCTGAGGACAATAGTAGTGAACATCTGCAAGGCCTGGGTATGACTATGGGGGCAGCTAGAGGTCAGGATTATTGCCCCTAAGGCTCAATTGTGGTTTCCTCTGCCCCATAGAGATTGGGGCAGAGAAGTCCAAATGACTGCATCCAAGAAAGACACTGAGGAAAAGGCTACCCCAGTGTCTGGTGACAGCCTCTCTAATTTAAAAAATCATAAAGATGAAATCATGGCAGGCGAGTGATAGGAGGTGAAAAGGGGACTGGGGGAGTGTGAGCAGGCTGGGCTGACTCCCAAGAGGCATCAGTCACAGAGTGGAGTGCCTGTTACAATGTTCTGTGCTGAAACTTAAATTATGTTGCAATCTTGAAATGCTTAGGAATGTAGTCTGTTGTCTATAAAACTATTATCTTAATGTTTGTGTATTTAATCTACTATTTTATTTCCTCTGAAAACAGTCTCCAGGATTACCAGTCAAAAACTTGTCCCTGTTTCCTATCTATATTATTTTCTAAGTCTTAAAAAAAATGGATGACATTTGGCGACTAAGAACTACCAATATCTTCTTTGAGGCAACAAGACTACATATCAATTCTAGTCCTATTTTGAATAGAGCTGTGTGGTAAAACTCTGAAATTTGTAAATTTATTTATATTTACACATTAAATTTTAATTTTTTTGCACAATAGAATTGTTGCAAAATTTCAGGTTAGTCAAACCACTTTGATAAAGTTGAAATATTTCAAATCTCATTTTTGCATCTCAATAGTAATAATTTTCATATTTTTTAAAAATGAAAGTCATTTTGATGTAAAAAATCAGAATGTTTTGACATCATTGATATACTTCATTTTGATTATTTTCTGTAGTAAAACAATGCCAAAACCAACACATTTCCATGGACATATTGTGTGTATGTGGGGCGGGGGGGGGTTGTATTTGAACTTTGGGAGAAACAGCTTTTTCTAATTGATAAGTGTTCTGTCATTTTTTTTTTTGATCAACTCCATTTTGAGGAATTATTGTTTTATATGTAAAATGCCCATCCTTTATGAATATGAAACTTCAGCCATTATGGCTGCATCCAGATGAGCAGGGGCATGCACTTGCAATGTCACAAAGAGTAGTGGCACAAATTTGTGCTGCTACTTTGTGCCACAGTGCATACGTGTTTTGTTGCAGCATTGTCCTGCTGTGGGCAAACTGCCCATGCCCAGCTCATCCCAGCTCCCAGCCAAGCTCCATGTGCTGTAGGAGGGCATTGGCTGAGATGCAACATGCCTCAGCATGGGCTCTGCAGCATGCAGAGATAGGGGAGCCTGCTTTCCCATTTCCATGCTTTTCCTGGTGCATGCTATATTTGCATGCTTTACACTGCTTTCTGGCCCAGGCTTCTGTGGGTTTTTTTGGCTAACAGGAAATCCCAGTAACAAATTTTTTGCCCCTGCGCTGCAAATTAGCCGCTTTGTGCATGCAACGTGTTCAGTTTGTGGCATCACATACCTGCCTGTATGTGTGGATGCAGCCTATGAGTTTAAGCTCCAGAATATGCATTTTTAAAAACAGCTTTACTAACATGATTAGAGAACAATTGAATAAGAACCTGTTAAGTTTAGGGTACAATACTGCTGTTCAGACTTCAACCATTTTAGTAATTAAGGCTTCTAAAATTGTTTAAATTTTAAATGGGTTCAAGGTTTGCAAATGGATAAAAACTATACAAACTATTTACTTTGCAAATTATTTACTTTGAAAATTCCCTTACTAATGCATTACACATTACTTCTTCCCTGTCTATTATTGGTTCAACCTCCTTGACTCCTTTTAATTAGAAATTGGATCATGCTGGAGTAGCTGCCAGTTGGCTATTCAGCCACTGTGAGTGTTGGAAGAAGCCTTCCACTTAAATTTACAAATGAATTTATGTACCAGCTGTTATCCAACCACATTATGGGCTATCTGCCTAAGTCTCTACAAGTGAAGTTCATTAAGGTACCTAAATTTCTGCTTTTGGGCATGTGAAGACCTGCTTAAATCTTGATAATGCTGAAGAAGCTAGGTGCCTTGGTCATACCTAATCCCTGGCAGCATTCATGAGCTCCTACCTATCTCATCTGATAGGCATTTTAATAGCTTGCCCATCAAACTGGGCCTCTCACAAAGCACCAGAGCAGGTATCCCATATTGACTTAATAGCTTTATTGGTAAGAACATTCATCTGGGAGTGTGCAACTCACAGATTCAAATCAATTTTCTGCCACAGAGGACTTGAACCCATCCTCCCATGTGACTGTATTATTTCCAAGCTAAGAGGTGGTTTAAGATGGGACTTTTAAATAAATATCAGTTGAGCCAGAGAGGGGGAGAAGTTAAAATGTGTCACATCCCTCTCTCTTATGCTAAGTACAGATAGTCAAAAACCCAGAGACTGGGTTGATTAAATCTCTTCAGGTTAGTAAAAATGCATAGATTGAACTGAGAAACAAGTGAACAGACATTCACTTTTGATTCCAGAAATGTAGCCATGTGTCTGCAGTGTGGCTCAGGCCAGAAGCTAGCCACTGCCAGGCTAGCTACAGCACACCAGTAGCCACTGCCAAAGAGAAGGGACAGAACCTAGGAAAGAAGCCCTCCAAGACTTCCCCCCCTCCCTACTCGAGTGGAGGGGCATGGCCAGGCCCCAGCCTGCAGCCAGTATGCTGAGGCCAAGGGGAGGGGGAGCTTTAAAACCCTCTCCCTGGCTTGCATGGGACCCCAACCTGGGGTGACTAGATGGGGGGGCACCCCCCCACCCCCAAACCAAGTCAACGTGCTGGAGGGGTGGGGTTTAAAACCCATCCCTGGCTCTCAGGAGACCCCAGCTGGGGCATGGTCATTCTGCCCCTCCAGTGAAAAGTGGGGGGCAAAACCATGGCAGGAGCTGCCCTCCCCACCCTGTAGTGAGAAGAATGGGGCCAGAAGCCTGGCAAGGTCTGCTCCCTCCCCAGGCAGACCTGGGTTACAGTCCCATGTGGCCAGCATGCGAGCCCCAGGCTGGAGCATGGGCATACCCCTCCACTTTCCACTTCACTGAGGAATGAGGGAGAAAACCCTAACAGGGGCTGCCCTCTCCCCCTCCTTGAGTGGTGGGGGGCAGAAGCATGACAAGCCTCCCCCCCACCCCAGGCAGATCACAGCTGGGGTCCTGTCCAGCCAGGGAAGGGGTTTAAACCCCCCTCCCACCATGCCTCAGCCTGCTGGCCCCAATTGTGCCTGGCCATGCCCTGCTCTTCCCCTCTTCCCCCCTGCTTGAGCTGCTTGACTGGGGAGCAAGGTGGGGAAAGCTTGTGAGGCCCCCTCCCCCACACAGACCCAGACTGGCATCAAGACTTGGGCTCTCTCACCCCCACCTGCTTCTCAGCCAGCCATTCTGGCTAGGGAGCAGAGAGACAGGGCCAACCCTGCTCTGCTGGAGCAGACAGCATAGCCCAACCCAGGACTGAAAAGCATCCTGGGATGCTGGGGGACTGTTCACTATCTTGAACCAGGAAGTTTTGGGACAGATGTTCTATAACTGGTTTTACCTAAATCAGTTAAGTCTGATACTACATTCAATCAGGTTTATCTTAAACCAGTTTCAGTCACTTTGAAAGTGGCTTAAGTGCACTGAGCTTCTGGTCTGTTACAGATTATAACCAGTTTCTGATAACTTAAACTGGTTTATGTGTAACTTCTATCCCAAGCCTTAAACATTTGGATCCACACCTGTAGGAGGGAGGGAGACATTTCAGTCTCTGTTCCAATGAATATTTAATGGAAAGTAGAAGACATTGAGCCCCCACCACAGAACACCAGTTAACATGTTTGAACCTGGGCTGGGAGCAGGGGGTGCATCCACTCCTGCAGAGTTGGTTGCTGTTCCATATTGCAGGACATCAAAGCAGGTTATTTATATATGTTCCTACCTACTGAGAGAGGGGAAAAGAACATGTAGTGAAGAGTTTATTGAGAGCATGCAGTGAAGATATTTTACATCTCGTGTTGCTGTTACTTCTCTAAATAACTATTTCTAAGGATTGATTTCAAATCCAGTTCTACTTGCATCATTCCAACTGAGCTTTTAATATAACTTTATACCAAACTGCACAGTTCTAGTTTGGTAGCTTGTAGGTTCAAAGGCCTGATGGATGGCCAAAATTAAATTTCTCTTGTTCCGAAGCTCTGAAATACAATGTGGGGGAGGGTACCATCTAGAGAATAGAGGAACAATGTTTTTCTAGCAGATCAGATTTGTTTTCAAACTGCGTGTGAAACATTCACAGCTTTTGGTGTGTGACACTACATCAAGCCTTAGAATTTTAGAGCTAGTCCTGGAGAAGACTCCAAGTGGGTGGGGCAGTCTAAAGCATGATTGACCTACATATGAATTTTCTAAATTATCACATGTCCTGAAACTGATAACATATGTTGTCCCATAACATACAGAAGTACCCAAAAAAGCCAAGCCCTTGATACTACCAAATTTCCACTGAGGAGAACCCCTGTGATTGTCACCTTGCAAATCTCAAAAGAGCTTTCACTCAACAATGACACTTCTCCAGAGAGAGAGATTGTACATTTGAAAGAGCCACCTGGATACCACATGAAGAACTGCTATACTACAAAAATAAAATCCCAACAAATTGCACACCATTAGTTATGACATACCATCCTTCCCAGGAACCTATAAGGAAAATCCTCAAACAATTGCAACCCATACTAGAAGAAGACCCAGATCTTAAAGAGATATTCCCAGAACCACTCATCCTAGCCTTTACACAAACACTAAACCTCACCAATCTCATTACCAGAAGCAAGCTTCTTATGGTCCAAAGCACACCAAATGGATCCAGACCACGCTGGGACAAGAGGTGTAAAACCTGCCAACGTATCTCCACCACTTCCACAATAACTACACCCCACAACAGAACCATCACCATCCCTGGATCTTACAGCTGCACCTCCAGAAATGTAGTATATCTCATCCAATCCACTAAATGCCCTGATGGAAAATAAATAGGAGAAACCAAACAACAACTGCATACCAGAATGAATGAACACTGAAAATCTATCAAAGACGAAAATACCCAATTACTTGTGGGTGCACACTTCTCACAAGACAATCACTCTCTCTCCAGTCTCTCAGTTCTAATCTTCAAAGGGAATTTACAAAACGCCTTTTGTAGATGAGCTTATGAACTTTACTTCATAAATCTACTGGATACCAAAAATCATGGAGTCAATATAGACATTGAATTTAGGTTATATTATAACCTGCCTGCCATCCAGTAACCCCAGGTAACCCCTCTACGTTTTACCGGCTACATTCTATTGCCAGATCAACATTTCACCCCCTCCCCACCCACCTACCTGTCTCACACTTATTATCTTCCATAGACTCTGATCCTCACTGCCACCCATTTGCATTTTCACAGACCTGCATTTTGCATATTGGCTTCTATTCCATCCAGGAGAACACAAAACAACAGCAGACTCTCCCTATGCCTGGAAAAGGGTGTTTGTACCTGAAAGCTTGCAAAGAACAATTTTTACAACTATTTAGCTGGTCTAATAAAAGATATCATATTTACCCAAAGAACCTTGTCTGTCTTCATTCAATTACACACTGAATATAGCTATTACAAATAAGATGAATATACTACTTCATTTAGATAGCTTAAATTTGAAAAAGTCATCTCAAGCACTTAAATATGAAAATGGATAAAATATTCTTGATGTGTCCTTGGCCCGTAAAGTTTCTTCCACAAAGTTGTGGTGTTAAGATATAATAAGGGAAATATGTCACTTGAACTTTATTTAGAACTCCAGATTTCCATGCACAAATTCAGTATTCTATAGCCAATCGCCTTTACAGCTTGCAAACAGACACTCAACAGACATGCAGGGGGAGATCCAACGGGAGGGTAGTGGCACAGCTGCACCTCCCTTCTGGACTGGGCTATACCACAAGAGCCTCCATGGACTTTTTAAAGTCCCCAGAACAAATGAAAATCCTTTTTCCCTTCCCTTCCCTTCCCATCCCAAAGGCATGCCACCTCTTCAACCCTTCACCTCCCTCCCAGACCTGCCTTTTCCTCTTGTTCTTGGGAGGGTAGGGAAGTACCAGAGCCATTTCTGCCTACCCATATGAAGACAATGGCAGCAGGGATGCACTGGGGTTCCCCTTCCCCATACCAGCTCCAGAACTGGGCAGGGTGGGGGGAACTACTTTTTAACCACCCTGTTGTTGCTGTCCCCTTCCCAGCTGAGCTTGGTCCTGGCTCAGTCCAGCTGGCTCTGGAGCTTCTTTGCCCCAAATCTGGGGAGAAAGCAGCAGCTGCAGGCAGGGGAATAGGGGAGGGTTGAGAAAAGAAGAGGTGGGGATGTGCCTCTGAGCAGGTTGGGGAAGGGGTGTGGGATTTTCATCTGTTTTAGGGACTTAAAGTCCTCACATGCTCCCATGGCATGGTCTTCACACATTGGTGGGGGTGGAGGAGGCTGGGAGCAGGGGGTGGGTGAGTTGCTGCTCCTACACCCCCCCTTTGGGAAATTCTGGATTCACCCCTGAACACATGTAGTAGTAAATGTCATCCAAAATCTTAAGGCACTTGGATTCTGTGGAGGCAATGGGTTCTAAAGAAATCTATGTACATAATTAAAATATAATTGATACCAAATCATACTTTAATAGAATCTTTAAAATGAATAATTTTTAATAGATTAAAAAATGGAGGGGTGGGGACGAACCATTGTCCCAAGTAACCCTGCAAGTTAATAGAAGAAAATTAGCTCTGTTATAACATAAGACTGATTTGCATTAACATCTGCTGACTGATGTTCATGGGGGCTGGGGCAGGAGTGGAACCAAAACAAAATGTTAGAGAACAGTACCATAAACTAAGGATGACTTAACTGATCTTTCTGAAGTTTGCATTCAATAAGCACATCTACATGAGATGTTTACTGTGGAGTTGCCTAATTAACTCTGAAGTACATGTCTTGGCGTCTACACATGTGGTGTTATTAAGCCACAGGAAACTAGTAAACCTCACCTAAGGTTAGTACTTGTAAATACAAGTACTATCCTGCTATGGAGTTTTTTCATGTGCAGCAATGCACATGTAGACACTGATAGCATGAAGGTGCTTCAGTGCCTGGTCCCACTGACCATTGCAAAGAAGAGCTGCATGTGGGAGCTGCCTGACTGTCAGAGTGGCCAGGCAGCAGGAGGGGAAGGAGCAGAAGGCCCTGCTGAGTGCCCCTGCTTCCCACCTATGCTGGTTCAGGCTGGGGAGGGAGGGTGCAAGGTCAAGGCCCCACTCAACAGGGACTTCTGCTCCTCCCCCCCTCACTGCTGCTCAGTCCTGCTGATAGGTGGGTGGCTCCTAGCTGCAACTCTTTCCTGCACCTGGCAGAGGCAGAGGCCCTGCTACACTAACCCCTCCCTCCCTCAGCTGTGCTGCCTGGAGGGTGGGGCTGGGGCTGCTTGATGGGGACTTCTGCTCTCCCACCCCTACACTCCACTACTAACTGGCCCCACTGGCAGATGAAGGCAGGAGTAGTGCTGAGGACAGAGGTTTTTCTTGCTCCTCTCTCTGACAGTCCAGGGGTGGGGCTGGTCTGGCACTTGGCCAAGGCTAGTGAATGGGAGTTAGCAGGGACTTGCAAAGCAGCCTGAGATGCTGGCAGACTATAACCTAACTTAAGTTGGGAGGGGATCTGGTATAGAAGTTCTATAGACTAGTCTAACCTAAATAATTTAAGTCTGATATTATATCCATCCAGGTTTATCTTGGATCGAGTTCTGCAATTTTTAAACTAGATGATGTGTGCTGAACTTCTGTTTTGTTACAGGTTTACACTGGTTTCTAATCACTTATATTGGTTTATGTGTAATGTCTATACCTGGCCATAGGGTGCTTATAGACTCATTATGTGGAACAGCTTAAATGAATGTGATCATGGAGTATGACACTACTCATTCTTTTTAAATGCAGAAGAAGTGCCCAGTTGTACTTTAAACTAATGTGAGTAATGGTAAACATAATGATCAAATGTTGCCAGTCTTACCCATCTGAAATTGTATTGGTTGCATCAGTTAAGAATAAAAGCATATTTGAAGATTTCTGATTTGTTTGTAACATGGTATTTATAAATTTCAAGGAAGGATTATTTAGAGGAAAAGTTGAAAGAAGACTGGCAGGTGTAGAAGACTTCATGGAAGAAAATATGGGGCATATAACTTGGAGAATAGAGCATTGTATCACTTGCCTGAGCATTGCTGGTGCAAGAGTCATGAAGGGACAGATTCTCCAGACCCTTGCTCCATGATTAGCCCAACTGAAATTAATGGGATTACTTGCAGAGTCAGGCTAGCAAAACCTGGCCCAGCATACTATATGGGTGAGAGTTGTACTTTTCCTTTTTAAATCCTTGCCCGTTGTGTTCATGAAAACATACCACTTTGATATAAAATATATATTTGTGTGTAATATGTCAAAGATGTCAAAAACAGTGCAGGTTGCCTTTAGTGAGTCTGACTACAAAAGAGAATACTACAGAATACCAGCAAAATGTGGACATTTAAATTGAAAACACTTTGCAGGGCATATGTCTTATAGTTTTGTGATGCATCATGCATGTTCATGGCTCTTACATAAACATATACAGGATCATGAATGTTGTTTGAACTTGACTTTGTATTTATATTCCTTCAATTGTCCATGCGGCAGAATATCTTCAGCCCCTTCCCCCCACTCCTCCCACCCCCTGGGGAATGGAGTAATTCTGTGCTATATCTTCGTTTGGGCTATGGCTAAATATCTGAAATCTAGACCAGCATTTGTTGTCCAGTTTTGCATAGAAAGGTAAAAGGTTGGCTTAAACTTGACAAAACTGTGCTGTAACAGTAGCATTTGATCCTTCCATCAGTTTGCAACCACACAGCCTCTGGATTCCCAAGACAGCTCTGTGCATAGCATGATATCTGGAGAGGATGAGTATCTAGCACAATTTACTCAGTCTTGCTTTCATAATCAGTTTGCCAAGCTTTGAAGGAATTTATATATAATTTGACTGAAGCATATTTCTCCATTTAACAGAAGACTCTTGGATAAAAAAAACTCCAGTCCAGATATTATTTTATATTACAAATAAAAATGTCTGCCTTGTTTGATCATTTCATAGTATATGAATCTATGGTGTTCATTATAAACAGATACCATAAAACTGGTTTGAAATAAAAAGAAACTGGCTCATGTGTCATTACTCTGAAATCTCTCTGGCTGAGAATTTTATATTATTGCTGTTTTCCGGAGTGTGCAAAATCATAAACATAATTCATTCAAATGTTCAAGTACTAGTGATAGTCCCTGTAACACCTTTCATAAAGGCATACATTCTTCAAAATAAGTGCACATCCCTCTCCTATTCTGTTTAGAATCTGAAGCCATTATTTTAAAAAGATTTCAGTTCTTCAATGAGAAAAATTAGATTAAAAATCAACCCCAAATTTACTGGTAGTTTGGTTAGGAAGCTGGCATCTGTATGTTGTAGATACACAAATGGACTGCCTTGTATTCAAAGTGAATTAGTTTAGTAGAGCCTTTTAATAGTGGTTCTAACGAATGAGCAGAGGTTGTGTAGAGTCTCACTATTAGGTTACTGTATGAGATCTTGAGACAATAATGGCATTTGTAAAAGATTTTCACAAAGTGCTTAAGGCTGAAATATTGATACATGCTGTGTCTGTTTGAAAAATTAGAGTCCTGAATTTTTCAAGCATAGTTAAGAATAATGTCATTTTACAGAGCATATCAACATGAACAATATACATCTCCTATTTTCAGCTCAAGATTTTAGTAGCCACTCAGTAGGCCTGATAGCATTGTAGTTGTACACGGGAGTAATTCCTTTGATATACAGCCCATTCTTCAGTGCAGTAGTATTTTACTATTCATGACAAGTGAAAGTTAGACAATTAATTTATGTGAATGAATTATTGCTTTTATGGCAAACAAGCATGTTGAAATCAAACAGATTGTGACATAGCATTTCTGGAGGAAGTGTCTTCTTGATTTTAAAACTAAACGTCCATGGGATTTCTTTAAAAAACACCTGCTCTGCAAACACCATTTCCTTCTCTTCATTTAGTAATCCACAAACAGATGGGATTTTGAGGCCCTATGCCCCTGCCGGAGCAAAGAGGTAGGAGACTAGGGCTGACCAGATCCTTTAAAGGAAAGACAAATAATAGGTTGAGCATGATGTGGCAGAGAAGTAGAATCAATAGTGTGGATTAATGTGGGCTGGATCCACAAGTAAGATATATAGTTGCATTTAAGTGGCTCGTGAGGCATTGTGGTGATATAGCTATTAAGGTAGCCAGAAAGGAGGAACTGACAGCAGTCAAAATGACAAACAGAGGTTTGAAAAGGGGTCTTAGTTACCAAGTGAGGAAGAAAATATTGGCTTCTGGCGATAACATGCAGAAAGCAACATTTAAGATGTGGGTATGATCCGCCTCCCTCTCACGGCTGCCTGCCCTCTCTGACTGGTCTTGTCTGCACAAAACACTTTACTGTGCATCTAATTCTCCTTTGTCTACATGTGCACAGGACTTACTGTGTATTAAATCAGTCTAATGCACTGTTTGCTAATACCAGCACATATAGGTATTAGATAAATGGTACATTAGATAATGCACTGTAGTACTCATGTAGATGCTGACTGGGAGTGATTTGGGAGGCCTGCTGCTGCTTGGCTGAGTCCCAATGCAGGGGGAGCTGTTTTCCCAGCCACATGGGGATCAGGATGAGTTAAGTTTGCAGAAGTTCAGAACTTAATTTATTCCCTCAGGAGGTGCCTTTGCAGTAAAAGTTAAAGTAAATTCTGTGGAACTTGGATCTTGCTCTTAACGCATCAAATAGTACTGAGTGACTAGGTTCTTGCATGGAGTTCTTATTCCTAGATTTCTCACTGTTTGGAATTGCACTGAGAAGTCTTTCTAAAAAAATTAGTCTCTGAAGTGCCCCTGCCATGCTTTATGCCTGAGAATCCTAAGGGAAATTTAAATTACAAGAGAGTGGAAAATATTCCTGCTGTGAGGTATAGTTGTACAAACACCTGGTCTAAGTACAGACAGTCAAAAAGCCCAAGGCTGAATCAATTCAATCTTTGCAAGTTAGTCTAAACTGCACAGATTAAATTGAAACAGAAGTGAACAGACATTTACCTTTGATTCAGGAAATGCAGCCACATGCCTGCAGTAACTCAACCCAGAAGCCAGGAGGTACTAGAGCACAGCTCTCTAGCTGTGTGTTTCCCTCCACTTCCTACTGCCCCTGACTCTCTAGGATTTGCAGTTCAGAATTATAGCAGCAGGTCTCCTGCGGGGTTGTTCATTACTTCCTGTTCCTGCTTCCAAATGCCTCTGGGATTTGTAGTCCACAGATGCAGCCAGCAGTGTTTGAGTGGGGGAAAGGGTGTTTAACCCACATTCTTGGCCCCAGCCACAGTTTGCCTGGGAGGGGCGGGGGCAGTCATGTTCTCTCTTCCCCCACCCCTAGACTGGGCTGTATCCCTAGCTGGGCTTGCCCTCTTTCCCCTTGTCAACCAGCCCTCGCTGCTCCAGCTAGTGAGAAGAGGGGTAGGACTAGCCTTGCTTTCTGGAGCAGACACCACAACCCAGCCCAGCCCAGGGCTGGGAAGCATGCTGGGATGTTGGGAGACTGATTTAACTTGAACCAGGAAGTAAACCAATTTGACCCAAATCAGTTCAGTCTGATACTACATTCAACCAGGTTTATCAGTTTCAGCCATTCAGCTTCAACCAGTTTCAGCCATTTTAAAACTGGTTTATATGTAATGAGCATCTGTTCTGTTACAGGTTTAAAGCAATTTCTGATCACTTAAACAGGTTTATGTGTAACTTCTGTCCCTAGGCCTGCTGTCTCAAAATTAGTCATCATAGCAGAAATAATGAGCAATCTACCCTACAAAATAATCTGAAGAAGAAAGGGAGAATGCAGTTCTTTCTGGTGGGACCTAGTGACTATTGGGAAGGGATGTCAAACACAGCCCACAGACTAGATCCAGCCTGCAAAGCAGGTACCCAAGGAAATTTGGGTGCAAGGCTAGTGGTGGTCATGGCCTCCTGTAGAATCCAGGACCATGGGGCCCTGGCGGACATGGCTATCAGTGTTGGGGGGCAATAAAGGGCTGTGTGCCAGAGCCCTTGGTTGCCCAGTGGCTGCTTGACCAGCTGCCACATGCACAACTCCACTGCAGCAAGTGCTCACCTGGCCTACAGACTCTTGCCCTGCTGCCACTGTGGTGGCCACTGCTCTGTGTCCCAATCTGGATCTTGCATACAAGGAGCCCTGCAGTCCACATCTGAGTGGCCTGAAGTGCAGGGTGAATTCAATACCTCTGCTCTAGGGGATTATACCAGACTGTCTCTACAAGATCTTTTTGGATGAACGTATAAGGCTATTTCAGGTACATCTCATACTGTTACATATGGATCAACTGGGACTAGGGATCTCCAATATAGTCTTCTCTGTTCATTCTCCTGGGTTAATCAGCACATGCAGCATTTTTTTTTTGTGCAACTTTTATTAACTAATTTTGAGGCTTCTTTGCAAGTACCGTATGTGCAGCATGTCACTACACTGTTCCACACTGTTTTCTGGTTTCATCTTATACTGTTAGGGATATAAACTAAGCCAGTCCTCTGCTTGGTGTAATAAATGTCATATGGTGTGCCATCACATTTTAAGAAGATGAAATGCAACCAATGCTCCACCCATTCTTTGCTCTTTCTTGTCCAACCATAAGATGGGGTAGTAGATGCATCATCATGGTATGACCTTTCCTCTTACTGGAGTAAATATATACTTTACATCTCTTATTCTCCTGTGTAAGCATACAGGATGAGTTATAATCTATTTGCATTTTATAATGTATTGAGTTTACAGAGATCTTGATGATGATAATGATGAAAATAAAATATTGAATGTGATATTTTTTAAGAGAGGTTCTTCATATGCTTCACACTTGTTTCAGTAGTTCAAACTACAGAAGTGCCACTGTGGTAGAAGTGGAGATGGAAGTTTGAACTGACAAAAATAGAGTCTTTTTTTTCTCTCTCTGACTCTCAAGTCTTTACTGACCATTTGTGGGCAAAGGTTATGAAGCTAATCAGGCTGCACCAAAGTCATAAGGAAATAATTTGTTCAGAGAAAAAAATATCAGGACATTTGAAAAGGAAGTATGCACAATAATTAAATATACAGGTACCTGCCTAGAGGGCATGTCTACACATGCAGAAGACTGTGCAGTTGTTCCTGCTCCATTATTTAGTACTTGCTTAAGGAAGTAAGCCAGTGTTACTGCATAGCCCCATCACCTCACAGCTATTTTTAGCTGCTACTGTGTAGTAGTGTTGCTGTCACAGTTTGTGCCTGGCAGTGCTACATCACTGTAGCAATGAGCTACAATGCAGTAGCTTGTTGCTACAGTTGACATAGTATCTCATATAGATGCACCTAGAAACTAGTTAATTACAAGCTGCCTGGCTTCAGGATGCGGGGTTGGGAAACCTTTTAATTTCTTGAACTGTCTTAACCTCCAAAATGTCACTCAAAAGTCATCTGTGGAATCATTTTAAGTAAATGTCATATCAGTAAGACAAAAATCTAATAAACTTTGTGAACTCTGACACTTCAACCTTAGTGAAATATCCAGTTGACTTTTACAAGCCTTCCTGGTTAACAGGTAGAAATGTTATTTCCCAATCAGAAGGTCAGCAGTGTAAATTGAACAGATGTTCTTATAAATATTTTGTATTATGTTATATAATTACTTATAAATAGGCTTTGGGTATAAAAGCTAAAGCATATATAAAAATGATAAGAATATTTACATTGCCATTTGTGTTCAATGGCTACCTTTTTAGGCACAAAAGATACCAACATCAAAAGGCACACAATGGATAAGCATATATAAGAAGTAATATATTTTTACAAAAAGCCATTCAAACTATCTGAGGAGTTCAAAGGATATGGAACTTGTGATTTTTGAACCAGTAACCTGATGACTAGTGATCAGATATCTGAATATCTCATAGTCTACTTCACAATTTATCTATCCCCAAATAAATAAATATGTGTGTGGGTACACAAACACTACTCACTGTGTTACCATTTCAATAGTGGCAAGTTTCATATCCTTTGAACACATCAGCTCACCCATTAACTAATATATATTCAACATTTTCTAGATCACCAATTCCCTCTCTCTCTCCCTTTCTTTTATATATATGTATATAAATATGTGTGTGTGTGTGTGTGTGTGTACATAAAATAAATTCACCAGTGGCATAAACGCAGCAGGGCAGGGCAACATTGACACCTGACTTGGGGGTATGGGTTGGAAAGAAACAGCTGCTGCTGCAACCATGCAATTGTGCTGGAGTCACTGTAACAACTGAAAGTCACTGCTATCTGTGTGTGTGGCAGCTACCCCAGGGGTCTGGCCACATTATTATGCCTCTGATATATATATATATTTTTAAGTATATATTTCAGCTTTGTTAATTACTGTCTCCAAAGACAGCAGATAGTATCTTCCATGTCTTCCTTTGTATTACCTCCGTATGCAGACAGATTTCTTCTCATTAATGGTGTTATTTCCAGTAGTGACAAAACAAAACATACTCTAAGTATATATTATAGTTGGATACAATGGATATACTTGGATATGTAGTGTGGATATAGTGGTCCTCTGAATTTAAGGGCTCAGTTCTGGAGTTTCATGTAGAAGTAACAACAACTTCTCAAGTTTTTACCTTTATAATATATATGTGTTCTATATAATCACAGCAGCAGCGTGCACTGACTTCTTTTATTTTTTCTCCTTCAAAGTCATGCCCTGAATTTATTGAGTACATTTCATTTATCCTATATCGAGGTGCTCAGCCTCCAGCCAGTGGGCCAGATCTGACCTACAGAACCATGTTATCTGGCCCATGGGGTTCCCCAAGAGTTCAGAAATTTGGCAGCAGGAAAACAATGACAGCATTAATTGTGGGACTTGTGCTACCAAATTCCAGACCCATACGGAGACTGGTGGGCTGAATAATGTGACCCTGTGCGCTGAATCCATTATGCAAGGTCAGGCAGACATGCAGGTTTGGGCTGGCATGCAGTCAGACCAGGGGACATGAGGACTGTGCCAGCTCCATGCAGGATCTGGCCCACAGATGGACTTCACACTGTTCAGCCAGCCTGTGGAGCCAGAAGATTGGGTGCCATTGTCCTATATCCATGTTGCAGTCACAAATATGTAATCATTTTCATACAACTTTGTGCCTGCCTGGCTTTGAACGCCCACTCATGTGCCACCTTTGTCTGGATGGTAGAGGGTGTATGCTCTCTATCATTGTGGGTTCCCTGAGGTGAGCTTCGGTTGTCGCTCTGGCCTTCCCTGAACTCACCTGCCATGTCTTTGAATGTTATATCAGTGTGGGGTTCAGCCTCGAAGTTCCCCTCAGGGATGACCACTCCACTTGCGGGATGTTCATGGGGCTCCACCTCCCTTACAACCCAGCCTTACACCGACCTCTGGTGGCACACCAGATCTTGACACGGCTGCCTTTCCAGTGTAGATGTTCCTCATGCCCTATTGTATCCATCTGTATCCTTGGGGAAGGATAATTAGCTGGCCTGGGCTCTAAGCCTGCAATCCCCTTGAGCCAGTCGGCTCTCTTCTTGGGGTCCAAGGGTGCCCCTATCAAGCAGGAGTAAAGAAATAAAATGAAGAAAAGAAAACAAAAGAAGGAACCCTAAAAGAGGTCTTCCTATCTGGTGTCCTACCAGTCAGCTTTCCCAGTCCTCCTGCCTGAACTTGGCAGTGCTCCCCTGATGCTGGTCTTGCAGGGTCCCTCTCTCCTTTCCACCCCTAGCCTGGCTCCCCGATCTGGTACTTGGGAACGGTCAGGTAGGGACACCTTTGTTTCCCCAAGGTTGGCTTCAGCCTCTTCCTTGGGTTTGTTGCCCTGGTTACGCCACTTCTTGGCATCTCCTTCAATGAACCTCCTTAGCAGTGCTAGGGAGAAGTCACTCCCAGCACACCACCCCTACTGGGGCTCGATCTCAGTGCCCCTGGCGTGAAGAGCTCTCAGTGCTTCCCCAGCTGTTTGTTGTCTGGGTATTCCTGATTCCTGCCGGTTCCGCCTGCTGCTGGCATGATATGCCTCAGCCTCCACACTGGCTCTCTCCTCCTTACTGCCGGCGGCCTTTTTTTAGCCCTGCTGGCTGGTGCGTCTTTGTGACATCACCCACCGGCTTTAATTGCATAAAGGCGTGACTTGTAAACCACGTGGGCTTTTCTCTTACATCTTCTAGCGTAGCTTCTCCTGCACATAAGTGATTGTTTTGTATTTCTTTCTTTATTTTACTGCTTCTTCCTGCTTTGAGTCCCGTGGGCGGGGCTTCCCGGCCCCTCTTCTCACTATCCCTGGGACAAACTTAAATACTGTTGAAACTCACTTCACCCATGTAAAACCATACTATAATAAGTTTCTAGGCAAATCAAATGCATAGAGGTTTGAGGGACAGTCTCTCTTCTTCCCTCCCCATCCTCCCCCCCAAACCCAAACCAACAGCATGGAGTTATATACTAGCAATTCCATCTCAACTTTTGCAGCCACTAGATGTTTTTTAAGGACTAGCTCAGTCTGTCTGTTCATGTATAAATGGCAACTTTTTCTTTGTAACAATCTGATTTTATTATTTAATAATATAATATGGTATATTTGGAAATTACCCAGTATATACCAATGAACAATGTATGTTATCTAATACAAGAATTACTCAAGGCCTGGACATAAGACATATACACTGGAGATATTTTACAACTCATGTTGCCCTCAGGTAAAATTACACTACAGTAGGAGAAGACAAATGACCAGATTTCAGTCACTTACACAGTTTACCTAATTTATGTGTAGCTTATGTAGTTTGTGGCTATCACAGTGCTATGTAACTGATTCTCAAGTAAGCAGGTATCCCACTGTTACCTGAGACTCAGTATTTTTCTAGAATAGATACCACTGTGCATAATAGGAGGTTGTCAGAAGTGTGGGGTAGTTCAAGGCCTTTTCTTCCTCCTGGTCAAGAGCCAGGCAGAAGACTGTGCCAAGGGTTCTTAGACAAAATCTCACAGTGCAAAATTAAGGGATGAACAACAGTGAAAGGAATATCTTGAAGATACTTCCTCTTGTCTGCTGTGCAGTCCTAGCTGTGTTTAGTGCTTCATTGCTCAGGTTAAAGGTCTGTCTCATCCATGCATTGGTCACTCTGACGGTATTGTTGCTTAGAACCATGACAGGTGAACAATATAGACATAGTAGCTGGTAAGACATGTGGTGACATTGGTAGGCTTGTTCCCAGCAAGTGACTAGGAGGTTGATGGGGATGACAACATCCATGGATGGTCTGCTTTGGATTCAAATACAAGGGAAAAACACCAGCACTGGACAAAGGTGTCAAGCTGTGATTAGTGTGTGAAGATAGAACTGCAGACTTGAGTTGGTCGATATCAGTGTGATAATTTTTGGGTAATAAAATAATTCTCATTATGTTACTAAGCTGACTCCAGAGCTGTGGAATTGGATCAGTATGCAGACCCTTTTGACCATGGAGAAAATAGAACTGTTTTGTCCATGGCCAACCATTTTGCGGGGGAAATTAGCCTCTGGCAAGAACATACAGGATGTATGTGCTTCTAGGAAAAAGGTGCCTACCCCACGTTTTTGTCACCTTGCTTATCTCTGGTAGACCATCCTTCAATTCACTTACTTAGGTTTTCCCAGTGTATTGGGGCAACTGATGACATACACATTCCTTTCTATTTTCCCTGTCCACTGTGCCTCAGAGTACATCAAAAGAATGCTGTTCTCCACAGTATGAATGGTGCACTCCCCTGACAAATGAGGGGCCATGGCTGTGCTGGTGGTGGCGGAAGCTTGGTGGTGGCAATGGTAAGCATGGAGCTCCCACAGACACTGCCAGCACTGTGGAGGGTGGGGCTGTGGCAAGTGCCAACTGGGGTCAGTGACCACCTGCAGGTGCCACCAGCAGCAGCAGCCAGGGGCGATCGTGGACCACCCACAGACATGGCCTGCGGTGTTGGTGGCAGGGTGGCAAGCGGCAACTGCCTGTAGGTGCCGCTGACAATGTTGGCTGCGCCTCTTTGCAGGGGGTGCACTGCCACGCTCGGGGGGTGCACGTACACCAATGTGCACCCCCTATGTGTCACCCCTGCTCCACAGTGTTATGAACTACACAAGAGACACTTTCCTGTTAGGCAAGGTAAAGGGTAGGGAGAGCTGATGGTATGAAGCTGCCTGTATGCTGTTTTAGAAGTTCGCCACTTCAGAGCAACTGCTGGGTTCAGAGATGGTTGGTTGATTAGTAGGGAGTTGGCCTCTCTCTCTCAAGATTCAGACCTTAAGGCAGTCTGTCAGCCTTCATTTGAGATCAAAGGGTGTAGCATACTGGTGACCTGTGACTAGTAACTTATACCAAGTGTCAAGGGCCAATGTAAACTGTTTGAACTGCTCTTCAGTGTATAGGTCAAGAAAGGATTGTTGTGTTTGTCCATATCAATTCCTCTTACTGGGCCTTGTGAAAAAGGAGGTTTTCCAACTTCACTCTTCCCTTAGCAAATAAAATCTTATTAGTATTCCATTTTCTTAATATTAGTTTTTTGGTTGCCAAAGTATCTCTAATGGTATGATATGTTTTGATAGCCTGAAGCAGCTAATTAATCTGTTCCCTAAGCCAATCAAAGAACAGCAAGTCAATAATGCTACAGTGAAATAATGTCACTCAATTGCTCCACCATCCATCAGATAAAATAATTACAACAATGTCAATCATTTGGTACAATATAAATAGTCATTAAAGTGAAACATTGTCACAGGATCAATGTCTAAGCTTCACTCAATATTTATTTTTGTTAGATGCCTTGCTATTCATGTAGCAGTAGGAGACAATTATTCTATGACAACATTCACTTTTACTGATGTCATGTCTTAGGATACATCATTTCAACAGATTTTCCAATATACATTTTTAATCCTGTGGAAGATAATATTTTAAAGGGGAAAGATAAATAGATATGAAATAATAAAAAAGGTAATCATAAAGGCATGGCAATGGCTGGTTCTGCTGTATTAAACTATATATGATATAGTAATCTATATATATTGGTATATATGTATTTGTATTAGTATTAGTAGACCTTGGGATTATAACAATAAATACAAGTTTAACAAGTTAAAAAGCTCCATACCCCTGACCATAAACCTATTATTATGGTGAAGACTAATTTAACTCAACAATTTTAACAGATTTTAGTCCAAAAAAGTAATTGTTACTCTGGAAATTTATAGAATATCTGTTATGCTTTCACTACAAATCAAGAAAAAGATCATGTTGTGCATGTTTTGTTTCAAGAACTGGACTCTGGTGACATGTTCAGAGACTGTTTCAAGGTCAGTTTTTTTGTTTTCTGTCTAAAAGATATGTTATAGTTCAATTGCAAGTTGCTTGATGAAGTAGTAATAGCATGGTGAAATTCCATAGCCTGCTTTATGCAGGAGGTCAGACTAGATGATTGTAGTGATCCCTTTTGGCCTTTGAAATCTATGAATATGCAATAGCCTATTTGGTTTAGAAACCCTGAACAACTCTGGAAGCAAACTCTAAAACCATTACAACCTGATCACTTTCCCTTAGATTAAGAGAAAATGAAACTGAAAATAACATGGGGGGGGAGAGAGAATTTTATAGATTTTGCTTTTTCATGCCTCTGAAATTCCAATTATGGGCTATCTCTCCTTTTTCTTTGCTTGTCTTCATTTCTACTTCAAGATACAGACCTACTAAGTTAATGATAGCTGATATCCAACATCTATTCATTAAGAGGAGCACCTGCATTTCTCCTTTTTCCTTGTATCTACTTCATAAAAACTATTCAAGGGAAGAAGTGGACTTGACGAAACCAAAACTTTTGCTACGTGTCCATCACATAACAAAGAGTTAAAATAAAATAACTTGCAACTATTGCTAAATGTTTATTAATAAAACAGGATGTTTATACGATGTAAATGATACAGCACATTTGATTTTAATAAGAATAATCAGATAGAAAGGAACTTGTTATTTTTACAATTTGTATATCCAGTAAAACTTGGGAAATGCATATCCCATTCAAATTTCGTATTGGCTTAAACTTCTTTTCCACCCAAGAGAGTTTACAAACACCAGCACTCTCCCTATGCCTGAAGAAGGGTTGGTGCCCCAAAGCTTGTAAAAACTATTTTCCAACTATGTAGTTGGTCTAGTAAAAGATATCACATTTACCCAGAGAACCTTGTCTGCTTGTATCCCACTCACAGTTGTTTTACGGTGTGGAGCCAGAAAATGGTAACTAATTGTAAGTTAACAGAAATATGTTTTATGTATACTAAAAATGTATTTCCTCAACATTTTTTATATATATGGGTTTATCAAGTACAAATGAAGAGCTGATAAATGTTGAGTAAATGTTCATATATCACAGATGTTACCATTTTTAGTATACTTAAAACATATTTCTACTAACTTACAACTAGTTACCATTTTCTGACAACACACTGTAAAACAACTTTGAATGGCATATAAGCAGACAAGGTTCTTTGGGTAAATGTGATATATTTTTTAGACCATCTGAATAGTTGGAAAAATTATTCTTTACAAGCTTTTGGACATAAACCCTTCTTCAGACATAGGGAGAGTGCTGGTGTTTGTGTACTCTCTTGGGTAGAGAAGGTAGAATATATATATATTCCATTTTAAGAAGATGACAGGTTTATTTTACTTCTCACTAGATGGATAATAAAGAAGTCGTCTTTCTCTAGCCATCTGGTAAGAGAAAAAGTCCTTTCAAGCTGGAATTACCAAAGTGAACAATTTGCCAGTTGAACAAAAATGAACCAGTTTTGCATTGCTGTGAAATTGTATTCCTATTGGGCTAGATACATTTTATAAATAGTGGAAGGGCAACTGCATACATTGTAGCCAGGTTGCCCTGTCAGTATCAAAAAGAAACTAACACAAATGGTCACAAGTGAGCAGTAGGTCTCCTTCCTTATGTTTGCTGCCACCTGTAGTCATCATCTGGTAGGCACAAGTATTTGTGAAGACTGACATGAAAAAGGCATTAAATACTTCAACCTTCTCTGCATCATCAATAAAGAGATTGCCTTTTGCATTCTATAAGGAGCCTATTGTTCCTCTGGTCTTTCTTATTATTTTACTTTATTATTGAAGTAAAATTCCTTTATATTTCCTTGGGGTCTTTAAGAAGAGGCTTGATGCCTACCTGGCTGGAGTCATTGAGCCCAGTTTTTCTCCTGCCCAGGTAGGGGGTTGGACTTGAAGATCTACAAGGTCCCTTCTGACCCTACTTCTATGATTCTATGATTCTATGATTCCTTTTATGTCCCTTTCTAGCTTCATCTGAAATTGAGCCTTGGCCCTTCTAATTTTTTCTCTGCATGCCCAAGCAAAACTCTTATACTCTTCCCTACTGCTATAACCAAGTTTCCACTTTTTACTGGATTCCTTTTTAAGTTTCATCTCATTAAACAGATTGCTGTCTAGTCAGACTGGTCTCTTGTTGCACTTCCTATTGTTCTGTCACATTGGGATAGCTTCCTCCTGGACTTTAAAATGGCCTTAAAGTACAGCCAACTTTCCTGGACAACTTTTCCTGTTAGCTTTGCCTTCCAGGGGATCATGCCCACCAATTCCCTTAGTTTGTTAAAGTCTCCTTTTCTGAATTCCAGTGTCTTTCTGCTGCTGTCCTTCCTTCCACCCCTTAGGGTCTTAAATGCTATCATGTTGCAGTCATTGTCATCCAAATTATCTTTCACCTGTACATACTCAGCCAATTTCTCTCTGTTTGACAGCAGCAGGTCAAGAAGAACTTTCCCCTGAGTTGGCATCTCTACCATCTGTATCAAAAAGTTATCCCCAGCATAATCCAGGGACTTTCTAGATTGTGTGATTGCTATGTTTCCCTTCCAGTAGGTGTCCCAATAAATAAAGTCTCCCAGAAAAATAAATCCTCAGTTGTTTAAAGAATACCTTCTCTACTTTCTCCTTGTTTGGTGTCCTGTAGCAGATGCCCATGACATCCCCACTCTTGCTCTCTCTTATGGCCTTTATCCAGAGCTTGCAACAGGCCTACCTTCCAATTCATACTGTACCTCAGAACATGTGTACATCACTTTACATATAGGGTAACACCACCTAATTTTTTGTCCTGTCTATCCTTCCTGAACAAGCTATATCCTATATGCCGGTCAGGTGAACTATTTTACCATGTCTCTGAAATCCCAATTACATCATAATTCTGTGATTCTTTTAAGATAAGAATGGGCAAAATATGGCCTTTGGGTCAGAACTGTCCTGCTAGCTGATTGGATCTGACCTATGGGCAGGTACCCATCAATTAATTGTATCCAGCCAATGGCTATCCCTGCTGCACTCTGCACAGGGCTGAGCTCTGCCCACTTCCAACTGGGGCAGCACTCACTGCATTTCTGTCCTTGCCCACTGGAGGGCCTCAGCCCTGGCCCTGGCTCTGGCCAGCACACAGCTTCCCAGCAGGGCTGCTGCTGCAGCTACCTGGGGAACTGCTCAGCTCACCCACCTCCAGTGGCATTTCCTCCTCCTGTTTCTGCTGCAGCACTCTGGGTGGCAGGTAGGGAGGGAGGGGAAGCAGCGACAAGAAGAGGAGCCACTGGAGGTGGGAGCAGGGCCATCTTCCACCCACTCTACCCATCCAGTGCAAGCTCTAGCTCCCAACTGTCTTTCACACACTCTAGCAGAACGGGGTAGGGTACAGATGGGAGCATGGTACAAGCTGCCCTGGGTCAAAATGGGCAGGGCTCAGCCCCATGTGGAGTGCCAAGGAGCAGCCATGGGCTGGAGGGTGGGGGGGAAGTGGATTGTACCTGTACCTCCTGAGTGAGCTCTGCCCCTCCCTCCCCTCACTGACCCTAGGCCAGCTCCTAGGATCTAGTGCTCAGGCAGCCCTCCTCCCCCAAACACATGCCCAATACCTCACACCCACCTCCCAACCACATCCCCCCACACTCCACCACATACCCCTTAATCCCTTAACACAACACACACTCCCCCATACCCCCCACATACCCCTTAACCCCACCACAATATACAAGAGTAAGAAAGACTTGTTTGAGCTATTATGCAATCTCCTCTATATACACTACTCAAACACATACAAATCAGGACTAATATTTTTTAAATAAAATTAA
>NW_017728886.1:225250291-225268600 GCF_001723895.1 Crocodylus porosus
TTGAGCCCAGTTTTTCTCCTGCCCAGGTAGGGGGTTGGACTTGAAGATCTACAAGGTCCCTTCTGACCCTACTTCTATGATTCTATGATTCTATGATTCCTTTTATGTCCCTTTCTAGCTTCATCTGAAATTGAGCCTTGGCCCTTCTAATTTTTTCTCTGCATGCCCAAGCAAAACTCTTATACTCTTCCCTACTGCTATAACCAAGTTTCCACTTTTTACTGGATTCCTTTTTAAGTTTCATCTCATTAAACAGATTGCTGTCTAGTCAGACTGGTCTCTTGTTGCACTTCCTATTGTTCTGTCACATTGGGATAGCTTCCTCCTGGACTTTAAAATGGCCTTAAAGTACAGCCAACTTTCCTGGACAACTTTTCCTGTTAGCTTTGCCTTCCAGGGGATCATGCCCACCAATTCCCTTAGTTTGTTAAAGTCTCCTTTTCTGAATTCCAGTGTCTTTCTGCTGCTGTCCTTCCTTCCACCCCTTAGGGTCTTAAATGCTATCATGTTGCAGTCATTGTCATCCAAATTATCTTTCACCTGTACATACTCAGCCAATTTCTCTCTGTTTGACAGCAGCAGGTCAAGAAGAACTTTCCCCTGAGTTGGCATCTCTACCATCTGTATCAAAAAGTTATCCCCAGCATAATCCAGGGACTTTCTAGATTGTGTGATTGCTATGTTTCCCTTCCAGTAGGTGTCCCAATAAATAAAGTCTCCCAGAAAAATAAATCCTCAGTTGTTTAAAGAATACCTTCTCTACTTTCTCCTTGTTTGGTGTCCTGTAGCAGATGCCCATGACATCCCCACTCTTGCTCTCTCTTATGGCCTTTATCCAGAGCTTGCAACAGGCCTACCTTCCAATTCATACTGTACCTCAGAACATGTGTACATCACTTTACATATAGGGTAACACCACCTAATTTTTTGTCCTGTCTATCCTTCCTGAACAAGCTATATCCTATATGCCGGTCAGGTGAACTATTTTACCATGTCTCTGAAATCCCAATTACATCATAATTCTGTGATTCTTTTAAGATAAGAATGGGCAAAATATGGCCTTTGGGTCAGAACTGTCCTGCTAGCTGATTGGATCTGACCTATGGGCAGGTACCCATCAATTAATTGTATCCAGCCAATGGCTATCCCTGCTGCACTCTGCACAGGGCTGAGCTCTGCCCACTTCCAACTGGGGCAGCACTCACTGCATTTCTGTCCTTGCCCACTGGAGGGCCTCAGCCCTGGCCCTGGCTCTGGCCAGCACACAGCTTCCCAGCAGGGCTGCTGCTGCAGCTACCTGGGGAACTGCTCAGCTCACCCACCTCCAGTGGCATTTCCTCCTCCTGTTTCTGCTGCAGCACTCTGGGTGGCAGGTAGGGAGGGAGGGGAAGCAGCGACAAGAAGAGGAGCCACTGGAGGTGGGAGCAGGGCCATCTTCCACCCACTCTACCCATCCAGTGCAAGCTCTAGCTCCCAACTGTCTTTCACACACTCTAGCAGAACGGGGTAGGGTACAGATGGGAGCATGGTACAAGCTGCCCTGGGTCAAAATGGGCAGGGCTCAGCCCCATGTGGAGTGCCAAGGAGCAGCCATGGGCTGGAGGGTGGGGGGGAAGTGGATTGTACCTGTACCTCCTGAGTGAGCTCTGCCCCTCCCTCCCCTCACTGACCCTAGGCCAGCTCCTAGGATCTAGTGCTCAGGCAGCCCTCCTCCCCCAAACACATGCCCAATACCTCACACCCACCTCCCAACCACATCCCCCCACACTCCACCACATACCCCTTAATCCCTTAACACAACACACACTCCCCCATACCCCCCACATACCCCTTAACCCCACCACAATATACAAGAGTAAGAAAGACTTGTTTGAGCTATTATGCAATCTCCTCTATATACACTACTCAAACACATACAAATCAGGACTAATATTTTTTAAATAAAATTAAAATATGTTAAAGTAGATGTTTGATTTTTAGCGTATGATTTGCTTTTTATCTATGCTTTGTTAAAAAATACTTGTGAAAAATTTTGCATGTGGCTCTCAACTTGATTGGTTTAGTGTCATTTTTGGAGAGGCCCAATGCCCCTAAAACCCCCAACAACTGATTGAGGATGAAAGGGCAGGTTGTTAGAGGGGTCACAATCCCTTGCTACCTGATAGGTAATGCCTGTGCCTTGTGGCCTAGAGGGCACAACTTCTGGGGCCCCAGGGTCAGGCCATGCCTGTGGAGGGGCAGTGTTTCCTAGTCAGAGACACTTTCTGATATCACAAAACATGTGATGGGGCCAGGGGATTTGTGGGACCAACATAACAGTGAGGTGGGCAAGGTTTGGTGTTGGGTCAGTGGGCCTTCTTATAACATGGACCATGTGACAGTGGGATTTCCAGTTACAAGATGGATCCCCCCCCTCAAGGGGTACTTCCAGGGCAAGGGGAGGGACTTCCATTGGCAAAGGTCAGGCGTTAGGAGTGGAACTTCCAATCCCAAGTTAGTGACCAGGAGGTGGAGCACTTGTCAAGGGGCAGGGGTTAGCAGTTTGACAAGGAGTGTACCCTTTTAGCCTTTGACAGCTCACCAAAACTCGTTAAGTGGCCTTCCAGTCAAAACAATTCCCCCCCACCCTGTTCTAGGACCTCTTATTTTTCCTGTGTTTTTCCTGTACTTCTTGCATTAGTGTATAAACATTTCAGGTATCTAACTGATTGTTCTGTCTTCTCCCTGAGAATGTTGTTAAAGCTTCCATTATTGCTTTCCCTTACTAAGTTTTTTCTATGTCTTTAGGCTTTTTACTTACTTGTGGAGTTTTGTCTCCATGCTCCAGTGTACCTATTTTTAAAGCCTTGCTCATTAGATTAGCAAGCCTATATACAAAGATATTCTTTCTTTTCTTCATCAGGTGGATCCCATCTCTTTCCAGCAATTCATCTTTTTGGAACATCATGCCATGGCTGGCTGAAGAAGCCAAAGTCCTGCTGGGAACACCATCAATACCAATTGGACAAGTCTGATCAATTTTATATTGCACGCTAGCTGAACAAAAGGAGCATTACATTCTCTGTCCCATGATAAGCTAAGTAAACATTAATGTCTAAGCAGCTCTGGCTTAAGAGACTTACCAGGTGAGACTACAAAGGGCAGACAGAAGCAAAAGTTAAGAAAAGAATCTTTAAAAATTCTTTGTGGTTAGGCAGAGTGGCTTGTTTAAAATAGTTGAAGCTACTAGAGAGTAATTCCTGTGTGCAGTTCATTACTTTTTTTTCCTAACTGTGGTTATGGTTAGACTTAAGCAAAACAGGACATAAGCATATTTTATGAATAAGAATAGAAACTAGGAGAAAACCCAGGATGCCAATAATTTTCCTTCCAGCTGACCCAAAACACAACTCCATGATCTTCAAATGCACAACTATAGCAATGTTAACATCTCCAATTATTGTTCTGTATTGTCCTTTTTATAAATACTTCTTATTTCTGTTTCTGTGCAGTCTGTGGTATTACTAAGAACCATTCATTTGGTTTTGTTTGCCCCTGAGAAGAACAGAGTTTGACATAGTTTTGCAGAAAGCCATGTCATTCAGTTATACCTCCAGGTTTTCTATTGTTGATTAGAGTCCTTGAAAGAGTCTTTTTTCTGTGTGATTTAGTTTTTTAGTCTTGTAAATTACTGTATCTCCTATAATATACTTCTCTCATCTCTGTCACTTTACTGACAGTCCAAATGAAAAGCACAAAATTAATATGAAACAATTATATTATTTTAAAACATCAGGTGACATAGCTCAGAAAGGTAGTAGGAATCCTACTTAACAATCCTTCTAACAAAAAGACCTTTAAATAGTCTACTAGTCCACAGTTGATCTCTTCTGTTGACAAGGCCTCAAGGGCTTTGCTTGATAGGATTCCACTTCAAAACAAGCAGTCTGAGTTGCAAACAAAGAGAGCTTACACTCTTTTAGCTTAAAGTGCAAGCTGGTTTTAAATTGCTTTACTCTGAACTTTTACTAAGGTTCTGCTGTAGTTACTTGAAGCACAGTAGTTGTTACATCATAGTTCTGAAAAACTAACCAATGTACTGTATCAAAACCACTGTAGACAGTCAGGCCAGATATTACACTTTTTCCAAGGTGGTCAGAAATTGATGTAAACCTGTGCACATGGTCCAGTTCAAAAATGGCAGACTTGATCTAAGAGGCTAGATACAGACATTCAAGAAGCTGGAGGTGAAATAGATCTAAGTGATGTTGTTATCTGCTCTGGTCAAGTGCTGGGTCAGTCCTGCCCTCAGACTGTCACAGAGTTGATGGAGCAAAGTCTCTACTCCCCAGCATTTTGTCCTGGCTGCACCTGTCAACTGGTCCAGGTTGGGGGTGAGCAGAGATCCCTGGCTCCGCTCTGCCTCACCAAGCCAGCATAGCTGGGGGGGAGCCATCTGACAGCTGCAGCCAGGAGCCGCAGCTCAGAGCCACATGGCTGTCTGCTGTGCTGGGAACTAGGAAGGGAGGAATGGAGCCTCACACTATGCAGCCTCCCCCAGATTGCTGGCTCAGGTCTAAAATAGGCAGGCTGGGTCTACACAGTTGGGGGCTCCGCTCCCCTCATACCACTGGTTCCTGATGTGGTGGACAGCTCTTCAGCCCCTGGCTGCAGCTGTCAGCCAGGCTGGGAACTGGGAGAAGGAGTGGGGGAACAGAGTGCCCCATTGTATGGTCCTGGCCTCAAGCCAGCATAGCAGAGCTCCATTCCCCTGCTTCCCCTGTCCACCTTACACCTGCAGCCAAGAGGCACAGCTTGGAGTCATGTGGCTGTCTGCTGTGTCAGAAATTATAGGTGTGGGGAGTGGGAGACCTGATATGCTTTCCTGCCAGACCTGATCCAGCAAGCTGCGGTGGGGCCTATGGGGTGGGGAACTCCATTCCCCCACCCCTGCCTCCAGTTCCCAGTTTGGCAGACAGCCTGGCTCCAAGCCACAGCTCCTGTCTGCAAATGTCAGGCAGCTGGGCAGGGTGAAGGGGAGGACCCCCAACATGCAGCCTCCCCTGCTGTTCTGGCTAGGTCTGGGAGGGGTGGGTCTGGCAGGGGCTTCTGATTTCCTCCTCTTCTCCCCCCCCCAGCCACAGGTGAGAGGAGTGGGGAGGTGGCAGGGAGGGGGAGATATTTTGTGCTGGCTCCCCCCCCCCCCCCGTAGCTGACAGCCGGAGGTTGGGGCTGTGTGCCAGCAGCCACTCAGGGATGGTCCTCACTTGGCTTGTGCTCAAGTGTCATTGGCAATCTCCAGCATGCTGGGAGACATGCAACAGCACCCCCAATCTTCTGGCTTTGGCCAATGCAGGCATTTGCCTGTCCCCCCACCACCAGAAGGCAAATGTATGTTCCATTGATTCCTGTTCTAATCTACACAGTTTAGAGAAACCCATGTAGATTGGATTGATTCTGCTTCAGGCTTTTTGAATGTCTATATTTAGCCCTCTTGTTGAACAGTAGTTAATTACAAGCTCTGCCTATCAAATAACTGTAAATATGAATGCCAGTATAAATTAGCCTATACAAACAGCCTAAAAAAATCACTTTATTTTGAAAAAAAAAGATAAGAGGACATGAATCTTGCTTATTAATAGTGGCATGATTCATTTGTTGTTTATGATATATTAACATCATTTTCTATTCAAGATAGAAGGTACAATATAAAATAGTAAGAAAGATGATTAGGCTTTCAAAATCAGGGAGCCTAAATGAGTTCAAATAAGTATGAGAAATAACCATGTCCGTTGCTTAAGTCTACTTGAATAATGGTATTTCAGTTCTTAAATCTTGTGAATCTGTAAGTGCAACCAGTCATCTCCCAAGTGTTTGTTGCATCTGAGCTATTTCCTTGGGTGGAAGGGTTGGGTCTTTGGTGGGGTTTTTTATTTATTTTTTGGTTGTATATTCCAAAGCCATATTCAAGAACAGGACAATCCCAAATGATCTCTTGTCAGCCGTCGCCAAGGTTGACAATCATACCTGACGGGTGGAGCATGGGAGGTGGGTAAAGAGGAACCCCCCGCTCCCCCCAAACAAATGATTAGAAGGAACATGGGATTATCATTACTAAAAAATGTAAAAGGTATTGTGCTGGTTATATCACCCCATCTCAAAATTCTGGGAAGAAAGAGCAAAGGACAGGTTTGCTTTGTTGAAAATTAATTCTTGGATTGTAAGCAATACATTTCTTGTGAAAGCATCTGTTAGGATATTGATGTGTATCTTACTATGGAAAACTACCTTAGTATTAAATCTTTGGCTAAGAAAATGTTAAGGGGATTGTTTTAATTATTTCAAGCCTTTAAAGAGAAATAAAAGTGTCTTTTTTTAGAAATCTAAAGTTAATTGCAATTATTTTCAATTTGTACTAGTTATTCTTTTTCCCTATAAAATTAAAACTCTTCAGATTTTGTGTTTGTTGGTCTCTGGTGGTGGCTTTCGAATATGTAACAGTTCTGAAAATCTCTATCTTACGGCCTTATTCACAAAGCCGAATAACATTAACCTCTATGACTTAGGCATGCCTGGTTGAATAGTTTATTGCAAAAGAGGAGGAAGCCCCTTAAACTTATATCAATATAGATGTTAAGTAAAATACTGGTTTCTGATTAAAGGTCTTCAAAGTAGCTGAGATTGTCTTTCAACTGTTCCTTTTAGAGGAAACAAGAAAACCTATGGACGTGGATGATGCATCAAGCCACTGTACTATTGTAAATTGCTGATATGTGTATTTAAAGCGATGAACACATAAAATATAATAAACATTAAAAATAAGTTTCTAAATCGGGAAGCTGTCCCGATTCAGAAAAGTACTTTATCAGAAACTTCACTTTAAGCAAAAATTTAAATCTCATTGACTGACTTTTACTTAAAGTCCTGTTTACAAGCACCGTGTTTATGAATAAGTGCTAACACAAGACTGTTCCCAGCAGCAACTCAGGGCACTTCATTACCAGATTTTCCCACTAAACACTTTGTTACCAGATTTGCCCATCATTTTGGGGTGTGCTCATTTATTAGGGGTACGTTTCTGAGGTCACTGTAATTCTATCAATGTGCTGCTTGTGTTACTTGTGTTTCCATATGGAGCTGTATCTCTTCCTTCTGCACGTCCTCACCTCTAATGGAGCTACCTTGCAGGACTCAGTTTCAATGAGGCTGGGTTCCTCCAACCACTGAATCAGTCAAACACATATACACACATACACACACAGATTAACAAGGCACACCTGAGCCAGGCTGAGTTATTCAGCATTGACAGGCTGACACCCTCATATGCCTTGAACTCAGTTCATCCCTTATTTCAGCAGGACGATAATAAATGCAATTAGACACACATACACACATGCTAACAGAGTACATCTGAGAAAGCTGGGTCTGATTAGCACTTTCAGCTGATACCCTCATGCTCCTCAAAACTCACCACATCCCAATCTCTTGTCGCAGTGGTCCTAGTAGTAACTCCCTTGATGAGCAGACCCCACCGTTGTTTTGTACATTACAGGGATCTTTGGCTTAGGTAAAAGAAGTGTTGCTGCAGTGCAAATGGGGAGGTCAAGGGGAATGAAGAGTAAGTGAGATTCAGAGAGAGAGTATAGCAACCAGCTTGACCATAAAAGTTATTTATTTCCAGGTATATGAACTTATGATGATACCAGTAGTAATAGCCATACAAGAGAGACAAAACAGTCACAGTATTACATAGTTTCAATTAGGTATTTGGGGAAGTCTAGCTGAAGTTTGATCAGCCAAAGTCAGGTTTAGAAAGCTGTGCCTGGAGTAAGAAAGCAAAAGCCAAGTTCCTGGACCAGAGAAAGAGGGAGAAAGAGAGAGAGAGAGTTGGGATCTCACCACTTAGCAAAGTTTGAACCAGTCGAGGTCCCCAGGTGTTTGTTAGAGCTTGCAGACAGGCAGAGCCCTCAGCATGATCAATGGAGGGATTCAGGCAGAAAAGGAGTGGAACTGGTGCAGCTTTTGGGTCCAAGCCCCGGGACAGAAACTTGAGCTTTGGGTAGGGGTTTTTGTAGAGAACTACCAATGGCTCAAGGCAGAACACTAGGTTTGTTTATGGGGAAACAACGGCTTATATGCTGGATAATAGGAACTGATCACCCCTGGCTATTGGTGACGTTACCCTGAGGAAGCTCACAATACAGACAGGCAGGTTCAGTGTTTTGAGTACCAGAAAAGAAGTAATTACTAGAATTGGTCTAATAAATGCCGAGCTGAGATGTGGGTTGATTAGCATTTGGAGCAGGGATCTCCCATCATGCAGTGCTCCCCTGCTTCTCTGGTCCCAGAATTCAGTGCAGTCTTTGTCTTGGAATCTCTGTTCTCCATCCTGAATGCTAATGAAGGTGCTTTCGTGTCCCATCTTCCATGTAAATGAGACCAGGGGAGTTGCTTCACTACTATCACCCCTGGCTGGAGGGCTTTAGATGCGTCTCCCACTGCATGTTCATTGCCTTCTGTAAGTCCTTCCTCTAATCAGTTCTTGTTCAGGCAGAGGTTGGGGGATGAGTCCTTTGTGAGTCAGCCAGGCTGCGTATTGTGCCAGGGTTCCCCAAGAACTAGAAGCTGAGAGGTAACAACTTCTCCTAAGGAAAGGTTGAAAGAATAATCATGTGACAATGGTTAGTCCTGTTGCTTGACTACCTATGGGAAGGTGCTGAAATAATTCAATGGCAGTGCAGCATAAGAATTTTGGAAGAGAAGTTGATTTTATACCTAATTTATGTTTCCATCTGTTCCCTTAATTGTTCACCCTTGCCCTCTGTTTCCCTCATCTCTAATTCTTGTGTTAAAAAAAATCCAATTTTTGCATCATGTTTCAGATTAAACTGTAAAGTTTTCAGGGAGAGGTCATATGTTTTTGTATATTTGTACAGTCCAGTTGAAAAAGGCTCCAATTGGAATCTACTTTTTAGGTAATTATAATTTTAGTATAGTTTAGTAAGACTTTGGAAAAGTTGTCTGTTTCATACAGGTGTTGAATGTGGAAGCAAAGATCTCCTGAACATCTGGTCCTGCATTCTGTTGGAGAGGAATGCCACAGGACAAAACACTGCTATGCAGAAACAAAACACTCATCAGGGCCAGGGCCACTCTGTTTTGGACAGTTCTCACCTGTAGATTTTGCAGTAGCAACTAGATTTCTGACTTGTACTTCCTAAAACTCAAATGTTCCTGTTCAATTGATGCAACCAGATTTTATCAACTGCTGCATAGTCAACTTGGCTTGAATAGAAAAGATAAACTGTCTTTTGCTTTCCTAGAAAAGACATAATTGGGTCAAATATTTGCAGCTACAATCTGCCCATTCCCTAGTTACTAAAATTTCTTCTGAATAAAAGCAGTAACAAATAACTGCAAATTATGCTTTCCTTCGGTCTCTCACATTTTTCCGAAATCACTGTATGAATGGCTACAGTAAGGTAGGCCATTATCTTTCCTAAGTGGCAGCTCCATCATTCTGTTGTTCTTTGCTTCATTTCCCTTTGTATACCATTTTGTCTGACTGAATCTCAGCTCAGTGTTGTTCTAAAACTGTGACTGTCACCTTCACCCCTTTACCAATGAGTACATGCCTAACTTTTAATAAAGGTCATGTAGTTTCTACTTGGTCATTGCATAGTGAGTGTATTGTTGCAGATTTACATCTGTGCTGGTACTCCTCCTAAGTAATGAACATGCAGAGGCATGTCAGGTCTAGGGAGTATGAGTAGCAGTATTTTGCAGGTAAAGGGATACATAGCCAACAAAGAAAACTACTGTTGGAAATTAAATGTCTCAGCCAAAGCAAGTCTCTTGTTTTGCACAAATTTGTTGGTCAGAAAACCTGCTTTTTAATTGCTTACATTCTCGTTGCATTGGGACTTTTGGCCAGTACAATGTTCTCAGTTTGATATACCATCATGCTTATGTATTTACAGAGGCACCTGAATCTGTATAGATCTTGTCAGAACAGGGTTATGTAGGAATGGAAGTGTGGCTATTCTAAGACTGGATGAGATGTCTAATTCTGCTGTGGATTTTCTTTTTGTTTTACTTATATGAACATGTTACAGTCACTTCCTCAAACTGAAGATAATTTCAAACTAGAAAACACATAAACCATTGTCTAGAATTAAACTTCAGTGTTCAGTGAAAAAATCCTGAGCAACCAATGACATTTCCCCTTTTATCCAAAGTACTTAAACACATTTGCTTTAATTTTTCTCTATTGCCCCTTAGGGTAGCATTCTGTCTTTGAGCGAGCAGATTTATGAAATTATTTCTGTGAGACAGAATTGGCAAAAATACATTATTTTCTTTCTGAAGACATTCTTTTGAGTGACAGTAGGACTACTTAATTGATTAGATGCATTTAATTTATGTATTTACTTACCTTCTCCACTTCCTTCATTGCCTGTTTTTCCTGGGAAGAAGACAAGACTTCTCTTTTGACTTCCCTAGTCCTTCTTCTGTTTGCCTCCCTTGGAAACGACACCTTTTTAAGTTTGCTAACTTCTCTGCTGTTCCATTGTCTAGAGATAAAGCACCTCAGAGACTCTTGGTGGATGATCTATGGGATGGCTTACAGAATGGTAAACCAGGTAAACATTTCTTAATGAATCAAGGAGCATATTTTTAATAAAAAGATATTCTACCTTAGTGTAGAAATTCAGGCTGGAGCCTTTAAGAAAGGGGTTAAGTCTAGGGCCTATCTGAGTAAACACCTGCATTTAGTAGGTCACTACATTTAAGACATCATTGTTGCTCCACTCAGACACAGCTGAAATAGCCATTTTTCTTTCCATGGGCAGTAAAGCAAAATTGCATCTCACAGAGAACAATATGCATGTAATTGGATCGACAGATGTGAGAATGATTTGGAAAACAACTTGAACTGGCAAGTTTTTGAGACTATTCTGAACTGGCCAGGAACCATTGAGAAGTTTTTTAGCTGTCAGTAAACATATTTTTTCCCCTTCCGTCCCTTTACCATATAGTCATAACTGTCCTAGTGATCACCCTTTCCATATTAAATTAGTTTATTTAATTAAATAACAACAGATTGTCAGTCAGTCATGAAAGCTTAATCACAGGAATGTGGTGATACAAGGTTCCCTGTGTAGTACCCCATTAGATCTCTGACTTATTTTGATAGACTTCTTTCCTAACAGTAAGAAGAATAGGCTTTACATACCTTTAGGACTAGATCTAATAAAGGACTTAGGTACTTTATCATTACTAAAGTCTTGCTTTGGTAACCTAAGCCCAGAATTACTATCCCAAAAACTCTACTTAGCTACTTGGCTAACACTAGAGAGGTTAAGACGTCTCTCCAGTTTTGGTTTAAAAGTTCTCTAGATTCTGGTTTTGTACATATGTATCAGTCAGAGCAACGGGTTACCTACCTCCTTGCAAACGTAGCTGGGATCCAAGGTTTAGAAGGATATTCAAGTCCCCTGTGGGGCCCATTAGAGAGAAACAACAGCAATGTGCAGGAAGAGGGTATTTTGGTTTTATAGGAAAAGACAACATAATTTGTCTTTCAGGTAAATACAAGCAGCATAATCCAGATACGCTGGCCGACAGAGAACAGGTGCTAGGAGATGGAAGGAAGAAAAAAGAAAGCAAGAAAGTTCTGTCCTTAAGTAAAGCCCAAGATTATACCTCTGTGAAATTTTATATGTTACTGGTATATATGGATGATATTATGCTAGTAGAAAAACCATGAAAAGTGCAGATTGTAAAGTGTGATAACTCATATTTGAAATAAGAGGAAGAAATAATTATGTTTTCATGAATTTTAAACTGTTTCAGGCAGGTTTTTCTGTTGATATGCAGCACATCATTTCATGCTAAACATGTATTATGGGGTTTTTTGTTCTTGTGTTAATTATACTTTGGAAATTTCCATTGAGGGCTCCAGTAAATTGTTAGACTCCAGTTAAGAGCTTCAGAACGAAATATGTGATGTTGTTTTTTCTTAATTAAACATAACAAGAAATAAATGATGAAAAGTATTTTGTCACCAAGATACCAAAAGCTTCAGATGTCAGTATTTGGCAGCATAGCAGTTTGTTTACTTGAGGAAAAAAATCTTAGCTCCAGCACAGAACATCTCTCTTTACATGAGCCAATGAGAGGGAATATGCCTGGGCAAATCTTGTCAGGGAAGGATGGAGGACACCAAAGAAGGAAGCTATTGAATCATAACTTTGCCCTTCCCAAGACCTGTGAAACTCTCTCTCTGGTACATCATATTATCTTGGTAGTTGAAGTACTGGGAGGAGGAATCACTGTTACAGAATTCTTTTTAGTTTAAATATTCAGGTTGCTCTTCAGGCCCAAGTTAAAGGTATTCTCAATTTCCCTTGTGTAGTGGTACAGAAAGAGAGATCCCATGCCTGTATTTTATATGCCCTTATTTTAAAAAACTGCTCTGTCTTTGTTCCCTTTTTGAGGTCTTCTTGGCCTTTCTGTAGAATATTGCATTCTATCCGTCAGGTATAAGGAGTTTCATGTCTATGCTGGGAAGCGATATACCTTTTATGGGTATGGAACTTCTGATCAGCGTATTCAAAGTACATATAGCCCTATGGGTGGCAAAGCTCCTTAAAAATGCTGCCTCTCTCCCCATCCATCTCCCCAGAATGTTCCTTATGCTGGAGTTTGTGAAAGGATCCATGGATGATACCTTATTCCTGTTGTCAGGTTTTACACAGGGGGCATTCTTCCCCAGCTGGACAGAGATGCTTTATGTTGACTAGACCCTTTGCCTTGCATATAGGAAGCAGAGCAGGGGTAAAAATCTCTCACCCTGAGGATCCATAGCCACCATACTGCAGTATTCTCTTAGCACTTGGTTTTCTTCCCTCCCCACACCCTCCCCTTACTTCAACTTTTCCTTCTAATTCTTAGTTATACCCACTGTTTGCCTCTTACCTTAACTAGCTCAGTGACAGTCATCTTATCTATTTCTTTGCAGTGTCTACCACCTGTCTTAAAATTAAATTGCAAATTCTTTAGATTGGTGACTCTCTCTTATCTGTGCCAGGAGAGTACCTAGCATAATGGAGCCCTTTCAGGATTAGGGTGTCTGGGTATATTATTATAAGCTTTCAGAGTTCCTATTTCACCTGCTGATTTATTTTTTCTCTCTCTCAGAAGGATAAATTTACAAGGGTTAAAGAAGAAAAACCTATTAGAACATTCAGTCAGTTTATATTTCAGCATGTTTTTGTCCCTACATTATGTTGTATAATGTCTAGTCTCAATAATTTACCTTTCACTTTTTCCTTCAGCTGACTATGAGAGTATATGACTTGATTTTTATTGTTTTTTCTCCAGAATGTATCCCTGATTTTTTTTCTGGTAAACCTTTTCTGGTGAAACTTGGATTGGATTTCTGCATCAAGTTTAACCATGACAGTTTTTTCATTCTTCACTCTGGTACTAATGTGGTGCCCAGTTTCTGGAGACTGCTCATCTGCTGCTTCATTTGTGCCCTTAATTTAGGTTTTTGTGACTGCATGTATATTATTTGCTTTGCATATTTTTGCAGAATGTCTCTCTGTTGCAATTTCTGCAGACTTTGCCATATGTAGGACACTTATTTCTGGGAGGCGGAATGCCACAACTCCCACACCCCTTCTATGCTTAGTTTACTGCTCACTAGTTCTGGTAAATTTTTTTATGAAATGCTCTTGCTAGAGCTGTTTTTTAATGACAGCCATACCATCTGCCTCTTTCTTTTAGTCCCAGCTTTTATTTGTTATTTAGTGACTACTACAAAGATGTGGATATTTTACTGCATTCAATCATGTTAAGTCTGGATCACTTAGCAGTCATTATTTCAAATAGGAGTTTTATTAACAAAGATAAACAATCCTGTCCTTTATTAGAATATTTATTAATTCTCCAAATTCACATTTGTTCAGTTTTATTGGAGTATGCTGTTTATTAAATATTTGACCTTAAATATTTGAACATCACCATCACTTTGTAGTCTCGGGCCTTCCTGTTCCTTTTTGCTACCATTCCCTGATAGGTCAGTCCCTTTCCTGCATTACATTATATGTGATCCAGAAGGATTTCTATTGGGCAATGACACATTGACTCCATTCAAACTACACTTAACCTCAGGTAGAATGTATTCCATGTCACTTCTTACAGACTAAGAGGATGCCATATTCAAATGTAACAGACAGTTTAGTAAATGGAAAATATCAGATCTTCTGGATTGGTTCCTTTTGATTCAGATGCTGTTGTGAAGGTGAGGAGGAGAGCAGAGGAAATGCTGGGAGGTTGCAACACTGAAGCTGGTCTTTTGGGGCATGAGGGAATGGGAAATGGAGGTGTATGGTGGAATAATCTTGAAAGAAAGTATTATAAGAAGAGGAAGTTATGTTGGCAAATGGAAAAAATTGTGATCAGGTTAATCACAAGCACAATTACAGTATCCTTTACCCCAGGTAGAAACAAAAATTGATGGTTCCTGTTATTTTTCCCTAGCTTAGCAGCAAACAAGAACATAAATGCTTAAATGAGCAAGGATAAGGTGTGGTCACCTACTCATCTTCTAGACGAGTCAATGATTATTAGGGCTGTGCGAAGCTTCAGTTGCTGATTCGATTCAGCAGAGATTTGGCCTGATTTGATGGCCAAATCTCCGAATCAAATCAGGAGACCCTTTCATCTCTCCAGACTGAATTGGAACGTTCTGAATCGATTCAGAGAGATTTAATGATTCAGACATAGACACAGCTTTAAATGTTTTTTCTACGTACCTCAAGGTACCAGGCAGCTCATGAACACTGAGATGGTGGGGCAGATGGAGTGTCCCAGAGGAGCATAGGGGGTGTCCACTGTGCTCAGTGGCGGACCCAGAAGTGGATGAGAAGCCTTTTCAGTCCACTTTCGGGTCCACTGCAGAGCGTGCAGGGGACCCTCCCCCTGCCCCTGGCTCAGTGACTGGTGCCTCCTGGGTCTGGGGAAGCACCTGCGGTCCTCCTGTGGCTGATCACCGAGCTGGGGAGGCATGTGGGGGAGTGCTGCTGAGCATGCTGGGCCCACCCCCACACACTCCTTTGGGATGCTCTATCCACCCTAGCATCTCAGCATTCATGAACCATGCCTGGTACCTCAAGGTATGTAGAAAAAACATTTAAAGCTGTGTCTGTTACTGAATCTCTGATTCTCTGAATCAGCATTGAATCTTCAGATTTGGATTTGGCCAAATGAAATCAGGGCAGTGATCTGAATCAACAAGTAGAATCACTGTCCCCTGATTTGGGATTAATCCAAATCAAATACTGCCCATTTTGCAAACCCCTAGTGATTATTAGGGCTGTGTGAAACAGCAGAGTTACATTTTGACCAGTGTTTTGACTTTTCAATGGAACAGCATTTTGTTTCGAATTTTGTTTCAATTTGAAACAGCTGTTCCATTTTGTTCTGTTGAAACAGGGTTGAAACGGCAAAACTGTTTCAATGTTTCACCCATAGGATATAATGGGGAAGGACAACACAGCCTATAACTTTGTCATTTCTGGCTTGTTTGAATGAAACTTGCAGAAATGGTAGCCCCTTCTAAGGGCATGAAGCCCGCCAAGTTTCATGGAGATAGGTGCAGGGGGTTCGGGGAAACCGCACCTCAAAATTTTTAAAGCAAAACTTGTGTCACATGTATGTGTTAAGCACAGTGGGGTCAAAACTTCAGGCCTGCTAACCCCTGCAGAGGCCACAAAGCCTGCCAAGTTTCAAGGAGAGAGATGCAGGGGTTTGGGGAAAACTGTACCTCAAGCTGCGGATAAGCTAAACATGTGACATGCGTGACACTGTGTGTGTTAAGGTGCAGCACAGTGAAAGCTACAGGGATGGTAGCCCCGCTGAGGCCACGAAGCCTGCCAGCTGTCAAGGAGATAGGTACAGGGGCTTCTGGGTTCTGAGGCCCTGCACCTCTATCTGCTGAAAGGCAAAACTTGTGTCATGGGTGCTTATGCAACTGTGTCTGTCTTGGGGCACAAGGGGAGGGGGGAAACTACTGCAGGCCTGGCTGCTAGGCCCTGCTGTGGCCACAAAGCCTGCCAACTGTTAAGGAGATAGGTGCAGGGGGGTTCTGGGGCCCTGCACCCCTAGCTGTTGACAGGCAAAACTTGTCCCATGCCTACCCTCTCACCCTAGAGCTCCCAGCCTGAGTGCCAACCCTTGCAGAAGCCCTTGCTGACAGGGCTCCCATCTTTGGATGTGATCTCTCAGCTGTAGGGGTACTCCATGGGTGTGAAGATCAAATATTGTTTAAAAACAGAAGAAAAGCTAAATGGAATTTAGCTAAATGGAATTTTTGGTCTGTCGAAACCAAAAAGATGCATGCAGATAACATAGGGAAAAGTGCCTGTGCATGAAGTATGATGCAAGTCTTCTAGGTCCTTTGTTCAGTGTTTCATATCCTTGATAATATTACTGCCATAGAGTGGAGGCTCCAAAGCTCAGTGAAGTGTTTGAAAGGACCTTCCCTCCTTCACTTGAAATCTCTTGCATTTCTCATGTTATCCCTTTTGCCTTTTATGATACTACTCCTGGCTTAATCAGCTTTTGAAAATCTTGTCCCACCAAATATGGTGGCTAAGTGATTGAAGAGTAGTATGTTATGTGAGAGTAGTATGGGCTTAAAGTAACATCTGTAGCTATTTTGAGATATGCAATATAAATACATGTGAGTTGATTCTTCAAGTTCATATTCTTATGCACCCGTTGGTTCCCATGGGAGTTTTGCCTGAGTTGTGTTACAGTTCACACTTAAAAGTGTGTAGAAGCTAAAGAGAAAAATGTTGGTAAATTGTCCTGGATGTCTTGGCTAGGTATATGATGCAGGAGGTAGGACAGGGTTGCACCTTAGGGCACCTATACATGAGCGCAGAGGCTGCTCCGACACACTGGAATTTCAGCATGTCTGAGCAGACTTGATTAATCATGGCAATTACCGTGCTCCAGCAGCCTCCTGAATCCCATGTATTAGTGTCCCTGCACTTAGAAATGGCAGTGGGGGTGCTTGAATTAAAGCTTGTTCAATAAACTTTAGTTCAAGAGCCCCCTCCACCATTTTTAAGCAGGGGGACACTGTTACAGGAGCCACAGAGCTGTTCTAATTAAAAGACCATCCCCCATCCCCAGAGCATGTGTAAAAGTGCCCTTAGAGCTAACTGGTTCAAAGAGACAAAAAGGAATAGAGACTGATTCCCAGATCCTTGATTACTAAACAACATTTTCTGAAACATACTAGAACTATGTGTTAATCACTACAAACGTATGTTTAAGTGCACCTTTTGAGTCTTTCATGTAGCACTAATTGATAAGTTTAGAAAAAAGGCCCGGAATACCATAATGAAACTTTCTAATCAACTTCTTAAAAGTAAGTAGTGTCCCCTGTTTTCAGTTTGCCAAGGGAATTCTATGGCTTTTGCACAATGACTTGTTCTTTGTTTGAAATGGCAGCAGCATTAAATTATCTTCAATAATTGAAAATGAAGGGCACGTGAATTTCAGGAACTCTAGGGAAAAGTAAAATCACTTGAAGTCAAGTAAACTTATAAATACCATATGTGTGGGTTCTTTTGACAGTGGGTCTTGTTGGGCTAGCATAAAATCTAAACAGCACCTTGTTATACTCTCTAAGATTGCAAATATGTCTAATAATTTCTAGAAGAGCATCTATTACAAATTTTAAAGAAATATTGATTGCAAGCTATAGGGCTAACCAATCAGATCATTACAACTTTGCTTTTTTTACTCCTGTTAATTTTACTGTATGATATTTATAATATATATAGTTTCATAGTTGGTAGGGTCAGACGGGACCTGAGCAGATCATCAGGTCCGCCCCCTGCTATGGCAGGAAAAAGTACTGGGGTCAAACATCCCCGGCAAGGTGTTAGTCTAGACTCCCCTTAAAGACCCCCAGGGTAGCAGCCAGCACTTCTCTTGGAAGTTGTTTCAAGATCCTAGCTGTCCTGACAGTAAAGTAGCACCTCCTGATGTCTAGTCTGAATCTACCCTCTGCCAGCTTGTGACTGTTATTTCTAGTTACTCCTAGTAGTGCTCGGGGGAACAGGGACTCCCCCAATGCCTGCTGGTCCCCTCTGACTAGTTTGTAAATAGCCACAAGATCCCCCCTCAGCCTTCTCTTGCGGAGGCTGAACAGGTTCAGGTCCCATAGCCTCTCCTTATAGGGCCTGCCCTGTTGCCCCCTGATCATGTGAGTGGCCCTCCTCTCCACCCTCTCCATGTTGTCCA
>NW_017728886.1:225269557-225272393 GCF_001723895.1 Crocodylus porosus
TATGTCCAGTCACTCCAGAAGTTCCCTGACTAGATCCTCACTGACCCTAGGCCTGGGTGTGCCTCCCCTGGGGCCTATGGGGGTCCTGGTGGGGGAGGTGACCCAATCCCTGCTCAGGAAAATGGAGGCAAAGAAATTGTTAAATAGGTTAGCTTTGTCTGTTGTGATGATCAGATTTCTTTGCGTGTCTTGCAGGGGCCCCATGTTACCCGCTACCTTCTTTTTACCCGCTATGTATTTAAAAAAGGACTTCTTGCATCCTGCACACATGTATAAGATGAAAAAACTTAGAACGTTAGAGTGATTTATGTATACATATATGCATGTATATATGTATATATGTAAATGTCAGTCAATGCATGTAAATCAATAATAATATTCATAATATCATGAAAGACCATTCACAGCCAGTGTCTTAGTTCTTAGTCCAATATTCACTTGGAAAAAATGAAATTTCTAAATTCTAAAATGGTGCAGGACATATTCCTTTGCATCCTAATACAGCTTTTGGTGTTAGTGCTGACATAATAAGGATTACATGGATAAGGAATAGGAGAATTCAAAAGAGATAGAGAGCTTTTTTGGGGTCTGAATTCTAGTCAGCAGGGTGTGATGAACTTCATCCCAGGATACTGAAGGAACTGGCAGAGGAGATCTCAGAGCCCTTGGCAAATCATGGGAGATGGGCCAGAGGACTGGAAAAGGGCCAGTGTAGTACCCCTCTTTAAAAAAGGCAAAAAGGAGGACCTCAGGAACTACAGACTGGTTAGCCCACCTCAATATCTGGGAAGTTACTGGAGCATATCCTAAGGAAGGTCATGTTTAAGGCTCTAGAGGAGGAAAGGGTGATCACAAGCAGCCAGCATGGATTTATGAAAAACAAATCATGTCAAACTAACTTGATCTCCTTTTTTGACAAAGTAATTACATGGATGGATGAAGGGAATGCTGTGGAAATAGTGTATCTGGACTTCAGCAAGGCTTCTGACAAGTTCCCAAGTTTGCCTATCTAAACAAGCCAAGCTCCTTGATGTCCTTTCATATGAGGGACTTTCCATTTCCTTGATCATCCTCATATCTGTTCTCTGCAGTTTCAATTGCAGCCTAAACTATATATTTTTAGCATGAGTGACTAGAACTAGATAGAATATTTTCACACAAAGTCATAGTAGTGACAGCAGTACCTTTTAATATGACATAAGCACTCCCTGTCTCTACTGGCAGTACTTTTCCTGACATGCCCCAAGACTGTGTTTGCTTTTTTCATAGCTGCATTACATTGGTTGTTCATAGTCCTCCTGTAATTAAGATGATCCTTTTCATTTGCTTCTCACTGATGAGTGCCAAGCTAACAGGTGATGTTGCTGTTATTAGTCCCCAAGTTCATGATCATTCCATTTTGGTTACTGCAGTCCTTGAGCCATCTTTTTCATTCTGTAAGATATCCTAGTCCTATGTTGTATGGATGACCAATTGGTTGCCAACCAAGTTGGCAACACCATTAATAAAAATTATTACACAAGATCTGTCAAAGACAGATAAACTCTAGCCTGGAGAGAAGCAGCAGTGATGGATGCTGGTGATACATGGCTTGGTGGCACCAGCTTACCTCACACTGAGCTGCATATTTCAGCCCTGACTTATACTGTCTTTAATATCTACTCCAGCAGGAATGAGAATACCGTTACCAAAGGCCACATCTACACAAGACACTGACGGCACAGTTGTTACTGTGCAGTCATTTAGTGTTTGTATACTCTCCAGTGTGCATTATGATCTAGTAGAGATACCTGGTGGGACTCCTCACATGACTGGAGCATAGCTATAGAGGGCTACACCCTACATAGAAGGGACCAGGTGGGGAAGAAAGGCATAGAAGGGACCAGGTGGGGAAGAAAGGCACTGCTTTCTATATAAAAGAGCAGTATACCTCCTTGGAGGCTGACATCAGCTCCAAAAATGAACAGCTTGAAACCCTCCGGGTCAAGTTGTCGGCAGGGGGTGGGGGGAGGGCACAGCGATAGGGACCTTACTGTAGGTTGATAGAACAGACAACCAAACCAGGAGCAGGAACTAGATTTGAGTTCACCTGAGAAATGACTGAGGCCACATGTGCACGTAACATAGTCATCATGGGTGATTTTAATTATCCAGACATCTCTTGGGAGGAAAACTTGGCCTAGTTGAATTCGTTGCAATTTTTCCTGACCTGTGTCGAGGAGCTCTTCCTGACTCAGGAGGTGCATGGGAAAAACCAAAGGTGACACTCTGCTAGACTTGATTCTGGCCAAAAGAGATGACCTGGTGACTGACTTAAATATAGAGGGTAGCCTGGGCAACAGCAGCCATGAAACCATCATGTTCACTGTCCAACGTAAGGCAGACAAATCTGGATTGAAGTTTTGGATTTCAAAAATGTAAATTTCAACAAGCTTTGGTCACTAGTAGGGCAAGTGCTGTGGGACCAGGGACCAAAGGCAAAAAGGTGTGCACAAAGAATGGTTGTTCCTTAAGGACATGATCCTTGAAGCACAGAGTCCATTCCCATGTGGAGAAAAGGTAACAGAAGAGCTCGGAAGCCCTCTTGGCTAAACAGGGAAAACACGGTCCTCTTAAGAAAGAAGAAAGAGGCTTATAAACCATGGAAACTTGGGGTGGGCCCAAGGAGGACTATTCCACAATGGCCTGCATTTGCAGGGAACAGATAAGATGGGTTTTCATAGACATCAGGGCTGGAAGGGACCTCGGGAGATCATCGAGTCCAGCCCCCTGCCCAAAGGGCAGGAAGTCAGCTGGGGTCATAGGATCCCCGCAAGATACGCATCCAATTTACTCT
>NW_017728886.1:225272404-225302399 GCF_001723895.1 Crocodylus porosus
GGGGGCTTTGGGGGAGCGGGGGGCACAGCGGGCTTCACCCGCGCGTCTCTCACCTCTCCGGAACCTAACTCCAGGTTAAAACAGTGACCAAACTTAGATTAGCAACAGGAATCAAGGACAACAAGTTCTTTTTTAGGTACATAGGGAACAGGAGGAAAACAAATGGGAGTGTGGGGTCATTGCTCAGCAACTTGAGAGAGCTGGTTACCGACACCCAAGAGAAAGCTGACCTCCTAAATGACTACTTCACCTCAGTCTTTCACCAGACCAAGGAGAAAACCATGCCAGGGAGAGTACAGGATGAGCATGGTAGGAATAATCACCTTCCTACTATTGCCGCAGAATCAATGTATGACTAATAAAAAAAATTAAACATATACAAGTCAGCAGGACCAGATGATGTTTATCTGAGAGTGCTGAAGGAACTGACTGAAGTCATTGCAGAACCCCTGGTGAAACTCTTCCGCAGCTCGTGGTGCTCTGGAGAAGTCCCTGAGGACTGGAAGAGGGCCAAAGTTGTGCCCATCCACAAGAAGGGCAAGAGGGAGGACCTAGGTAACTATAGGCCAGTTAGCCTAACTTCCATCCTAGGGAAAATTCCTAGAAAAATTCATCAAGGAATCTATCTCCAATAAGCTTGCAGAAGGTAAGATTCTGAATGACAGTCAGCATGGCTTCATCACAGGCAGGTCTTGCCTTTACCAACCTCATCTCCTTCTATGACCAGGTAACCTGCCACCTGGACATGAGACAGCAGGTTGACATTGTATACCTTGACTTCCAAAAGGCCTTTGATCTAGTATCCCAAAATATCCTTATGAAAAAATAGGAGGATTGTGGGCTTAACTCTGAGACGGTTAGGTGGGTGAGAAACTGGCTGCAGGATAGAACCCAGAGAGTTATAGTGAATGGATCTGTGTCATCCTGGTGAGAAGTGGGCAGTGGTGTCCCACAAGGGTTGGTGCTTGGTCCAGTACTTTTCAACATCTTTGTTAATGATTTGGATGTGGGGGTGAAAAGCTCACTGGCCAAGTTCGCGGACGACACCAAGTTATGGGGAAGCATGGTCACACTTGAAGATAAGCTACAGATACAGGTGGACCTAGATAGGCTAGTTGGGTGGATCAGAATCTGATGAAATTCAACATCAAGAAATGTAAAGCACTCCACCTCGGGACGAGCAACCCCAACGCACCTACAGGCTTGGTAGCACCAAACTGTCTTAGCACCATGAATGAAAGGACCTGGGGGTATTAATGGACCACATATGAATATGAGCCGGTAGTGGAATGCTGTAGCCAGTAGTCCAAATAATACTCTGGCATGCATCAATCAATGCATCTTCAGCAAAACCAAGGAGGTGATTCTTCCTCTCTACTCAGCACTGGTGAGATTGCAGCTGGAGTACTGCATCCAGTTCTGGGCACCACACTTTAACAAGGATGTGGACAACCCTGAGAGAGTCCAAAGAAGAGCCACACATATGATCAGAGTCTTAAAAGGCAAGCCAGATGAGGAAAAGCTGATGGATCTGGAACTCTTCGGCCTGAGGAAAAGAAGGCTGAGAGGGGACCTGGTAGCAGCTTACCATTATATTGGGGAGTACATCAAGGGCTCGGTGAGCAACTGTCCACCAGGGCATCCAAGGGGAAAACTAGGAGTAATGGCCACAAACTCATGGAAGATCAATTCAGGCTTAACATTAGGACAAACTTCTTCAAGTCAGGGTGTCAAGGCTGTGAAATAAGCTCCCTCCAGAGGTGGTTCAATCACCCAACCTGGAAATCTTCAAGGGGAGACTAGACAGTCTCCTTGCTAGGATCATCTGACCCCCAGTTATCTTTCCTGCTTAGCGCAGAGGGCTGGACCTGATGATCTTCCAACGTCCCTTCCAGCCATACAATCTATGAATCTATGACTGCACAGTAACTGAAGTTACTGCACAGTAGCATTGCCAAACACCTTTTAGATGATGCTGACTGTGCAGTAGCTCATTACTACTGCACTGTAGCCTCATGTCACGCTTCATGCCCTGCAAAGCTTCTGTGCAGTCCATGCCGCATGTAGACATGGCCAGAATAACCTATAATCTGTTAGTAAGGCTGAGATTCAGTAGACCCACATTTCCAATCAATACTGCCTAATTCAGAGAGGCCTAGACCTTCCACCTCTGCAGAAAATGCCCTCAGCACCTAGGTCATAGGGTAATCTGCTGAGGAGAAGGGTGTTACAATCTCTGTTGGTGGAGATATGCATCTAAAGAGCTTGAATATTCATTTTGAGCAACAAAGTGAGAATATCAAGTAGCAAGCTAATTTTTGGACTCCTCAAAATTTGTGCCTGTAATTAGGTGGACAACTGTCAGCTATCCCTCTGGATACAATTTCCAGATGTTAATAGTGTAAAATCTATCTTGTCTACAATCATTTATCTCTTACTTGACCTTATGTGTAAGAAAAAATTGCACCCACAGATGTAACTATGGCCATGTCCAGATGAGTACAGCCATGCAACCTATCTGGGGGGAGGGCTTTATCTCTGGAGATCCAGGGATCAAAAAAAACCTGTACAGAAAAAAAGCAGGGCAGCACATGAGGGGACAGTGCACATTACCCAAAACTAAAGCTTGGCTGGCTGGAGCCATGCTCTGGCTGCTAGCCAGGCTCCAAGTTTCAGGAGTGATGTGTCTTCCAGTCCTCAGGACCCCAGGTAAGGCTGCTGGGGCCAGCAACTATGCTGGCCTCAGCTGCCCCAACCCCACCCAGGGTAACCTGCTACACACCAGACCATGTGTGGCACAGGCACTCCCCAGAGATAACTAGCAGCAGCACAAGGGGTGCCACTGCTAGTTGCCTCTGGGAAACCAAACATTCACACTGATCTGGACACAGCCTATATGGGCAAGCTGGGAGGTCAGACATCATCCCGTTTGAAACTTTACTGCTACATCTATTCATGGATAGCTATTGTACCTGATTGTAGAATAGGGCACGAGTGAAGATACAGAATGAATATTGACTGCTTACTTCAACCAAAATACAAAACAATGGGATTCCATAGAATCCCTGGTGAAATTATTCCACAATCTTAAAGATCAGATATTTTATTAAAGTAAGCTCTAATTGCTTCTCAGATTCTTTTCTACATCGTTTACATCTAGTTAAACCTTTAATTAGCTGCATTACATGAACTGCAGTCCCTTCATCTGGAGCATGTAATTCTTTCAAAGAAGAACTTGCCTTTGACTGGGAGGATTTGTTCCTTTCAAAACCAGGCTCATTTTATTGCTCATGTTTCTTTTATCCTCATAATGATTTTTCTGGCTTCTTTCTTGTAGATCATGTGATAGACTTACGAATCCAGCCTGGCTTAAATGGGCTTGGAAAATCTTCATTTTGATTGGTGGAGCTGTCCACCGATCAGGCCAGCCCTGCCCCTTGCATGGATGGTGTGGGGGCAAAGAGCCTCCTGGATCTTACTGAAGCCTGCATTCTGCAGGTCTGGCAAGTCTTCAGGGGCGGAGCCTTTGAAGTGAATAAAAAGAGCTGTGTGCCCAGCATGCAAGGAGACACATAGAGAAGGAAGAAGGGGCAAAGAAAAGCTGGGAAATGCTGCCCAGCAGGTGAAGCCAGCACCCGGAAGAGCCCTGAAGACTCCTGGCTGGGACCGATGCCTCCGCCCCATTTGGAGCACAGTGTGGTGCATGGTGTTCAGACCCTGGGAACCACTTGAGGTGACTTGGGTCTGCAACCCCTGATGTGCAGCCAGGGCTCCCCATGCAGAGCATGGTGCCTCAGACCCTGGGAGTGGTTCGGGTTTGCAACCCCTGGTAAGTGGTCAGGCTTCTTGGTGCACAGGGAGGTGCATGGCAGGACCAAGACCCTTGGAGCCAACCACAGCAGCTCAGGTCTCTGACCCTTGGCTCGGGGCCAGGGCATGGTGCAGGCAACGCTGCATGGAAAGTCCATGAGTGGACCAAGCCCTGGTGCTGCATAAGATGGCCTGGGCCTCCAACCCCTAGCATGAGGCGGAGCACCCGCTACACGTGGTGGTACATGTAGCCCTAAGTCAGGACAGCAACAGTGAAGCCAGGAGGTAGGAAAGCCCAGTGGGGAGTGGAGCTTGACTCAGAGGATGGGTGGCAGTCCCTCAGGATGTGGAGAAGTAAGTTACCCTGGGAGAGAGGGCCCCCACAGGGGAGGGTCCCCCAGGTCTGTGAAGGGGTATCACATGGGCCACTCCCTGGTGGTAGGGAAGGGCTTAAGAGTCTTTGGGGTCTTCCTCTCTTTCTCTTTCCCCCCTCCTTTCCTATAGTTATATCTTGGGAGTGGGGCCCCTGTCCTATAGAGCACCCAGGTAGTTTCTTTAGAATTGATTATTATATTTTGTGTCCTTTTACATTTTGGGACTGTGCCTTATATTTTGTTTGATTACGTTTTAGTGATAGTCTGTATATTAATAGAGATTTAAGGTTGCCCAATCAATATCCTTTGTTCTGGGTTGTTCTATTGTTTATTTGTATTTTGAATAACAACTGAATGCCTATATATTGTATATGGTTTATTGTTTTATAAATTTTTACATATTTGTGTGTGTGTGTGTGTATACACACACACACATCTATATACACACACACATACATATACATACATATTCCTTCCCTTTAATGGTTTTGTTGTAATAATAAACTTGCATATGTTGTAATAATAAACTTGCATATAGTTAAGTAATTGATTGCCTGGGCCTGACTCTATAGGGGATGGAGGTGGCTCCTGGGCTTTAGTGTCCTTCCATAACATGCCGCCCTGCCAATAATTCCTTTAGTTGAAGAAGGGAGTACAAACCCATGTACATGTGGGCTGCAATCATACTACACTTAACTTTCCTAATGTTCCAGTATCTCCCTGTTTCTCATAATTTTTTTCATTGTACCATATTTATGCTGGTGTCCTGGTCTTGTATATAGTGTTAGCAAGAACAACCAGTGGCATGGATAGCAAAAAGTTGAGTCAACTTTTATGGGTTTAGAATGTAAGTGTTTTTGGGTGTGGGGGGGAGGAACTCAAATGAATTTTCAGGTTTTGGCCATTGGTCTAAGAAGGAAATCATTATTCTTAGTAGTAGTAGTAGTGGCAGCAGAATTTTGCTGTCTCATAACTTCTACCTACAAGTCCAGGAATATTGCATAATTTTTCATTGAAAGTTAATATGCCTCTAGTAAATTAGGGAGGTCTGCTTTCCACATGATGAACTGAAACAGAGAGCCAACTTGTACAAAGACTGAAGACCATGCGTATGGTTACATCTTGTCTTTACCTGGATTTGTGCCCAGCTGCCCTGTTACGTTTCTGAATGTATGTAAAATTAAGTACCTCCCATCATCTCTTCAGTACTGGATCTTACGTGATGTCAATGCATAGATAGGATCAGGACTGGCTTCTAGTTTTCCTGATTAGCCCATCCTTTTGCTACAGCAGGAAACAGTAAAACAAAGTGGAGGTTTGGGATGTGAGAAAGGCACTTTTTATATTTGAAATTGACAGAAGTGAGGAAATATTGGAATCCTTATCAAACTTTTTCTTAAGGCTTCCAGCCCAATTTTGAAATCAAAGAATTTTTATAAGCATTCAAAAATATACGTAAGTGAAAAAACCCATAGTGCTGAGGTTTACTCAGTCCTTCCAAATGTATTTTCTTCTTGAGTTTGCCTGCTTGTGAACACTGTGACTGATATATTATGGAAAGAAATTGACAGTTGCACATTATGTCCTGAATTTTAAACATAGTGTTATAGTTATGTTGAAGCCATGATGGTCCAGGAATTATGGGAGAAGTAAGGAGTTCCTAGAATGGCATCTTTTATTGGACCAACTGCATAGCTGGGATAGAGTTACACAAGCTTTTGAATGCAAGACATTCTTCATTATGTCTGAGGAGAAAAGCCCAGGATAGCATAATAAAAAACAGTTTTAAGAGTGGGAAGGGAAATTCCCACAGATAGCAGACAAATAATTAGTAGAAGAAAACAACCTGATTACTGGGATATCAAGGCCAATCAAAAGGGAGAAGGGTCATTATTACCTTTCATATGTGGGAAAAATTCAGGAATCTGGTAGATTATAATGTGTCATGAAACCAATACTAGTGTTAAATCCCTGGTTCTTAGTGTCCAGCCAGCTTATGAATTTTTGTTCCCACCTTTGCTTTTTAGAGCTGTTAGGTAGATTTCCCTTGAGCACAAGGACAGCGAAGTCAAAGAGGATTTTAAATCAGTGTATTGTCATCTGTTTGCTGATAATTTGGGTGTATGAGCAAGAGATAATGGAGGGCTTGTAGCAATCTGGTTAAGGTCATTTAGGTCAATAAATCTAATTTATTAGAATTATCATTTATAATAAAACTTTTAATGCTTGCAAAGATTATTTTACTACAGCTTTATCTTGAATCAGCAGATACAGGGTAGATGTACTCCTAACATCATTATATAACCCTACATTGCATTTATTAGCAGACGTCCTAATTCCTTACTGAAAGATTCTTCAAATGAAGCATGTATAGTTAATTTCAGAAAGCAAAAACCTTGAGCAATGAGAATTCCAAAACCTCTAGTATTTTCCATACTGTAGAAGTGGGTTTATAAAGAAGCGTCCTTCTTTTTTCACCTATTAGACTTCTATGCAAATGACTACATATATAGTTTATGTAATTTGAATATTAAATTCTTGACTACAGTTACAAAGCAGAAAATTAAGTATCTAAATGACAGTATTTCCCTTTTACTTATTTTTAATCAGAGTCTTTCAAGGATTAAGAAGGTGGCCAGGTTGAGACAAATCTCCAGATTAGGCCATGGGACATTTTCTTGTGCAATTGTACAAAGGCTCAATTGTCAATATTAATTTTTAGAAAAATTACCATTACATTATTTGTTTAAAATATTTCCATTAATATCTTTATGAAAAAATACTTTGTTGTTCAAAGATAAATGTTCATGGAAAATTTTGGGGGTACTTTGTTTTACTTTTTGAACTAAAAGCCGGAAAGCTTTATTTAAATTGAAAATGGATATTTTTTAAAAAATCTTTCATTTTTCAAATAGCATTTTAAAAGGAGGATATTTTCCAGATTTTATTTTTCAAAAACAAAGCAAATATTTTTCATTTTTTGTCATAGAAAATGCTGACCATTTTCCAAATACCTCCTGGTCATAACTTAGAATATTTATTCCAGCAATGCTCTTTATAATGCTGTACTGATACACAGTTGACAATGAGGGTTCTGGTGGAAGTTAGAATATTATTCTTATTTATTTATTATAAGACAGCAGATGGATATGGCCCTCAACAAGAACAAATATCACTTTCTTACTTGGATACTACTTTGTGCTGCATGCTGATTTTCTGTATTGCCATGCATATTAATATTTATAAGGTATATAGAGAGCCATCTCTCTAAAAATATTATATTGAGGAAGTCTGTGTCGGTATTACCATTCTGGCACAGTATGTTACATTTTCCCATTCATATATAAGAATGAGCAAGATGTTGGTCATAGTTTCTTTAAATACAAATTCATTTGCAGCTACTATTAAGAATGTTGGTGCCTAGTATAAGTTTGTCACAGAAAATTAAACCCACAATCTCAGAACTTTTTCTCAAAAAATACACACTGATGCAAATAAATTATAATTTTTTCCTCAACCATAGTTGTTACATTACCCAAGAGTGCAATACTTTCATTAAAAATGTAGTAAGTGTTCTCAGCTTTCAAATTTATGCAACCAATATAAAAGTTAATTATAGGGAATACAGACATACAATGGGACATGACAATGTGATGACAGCCATAGAAAACATCATTAGATAGAGACAGAGATGATTCAGCATCTATATTATCAGTTTGTGTTGACAAATAGCACTGGTGAAAATCATCTGCCAGATTCAAGGTGGATGAGAAATAAGACTTTTTTTTCTGCTTAGCTTTTTTCTCCTTGATGCAGTGATAAGTGCAAAAAAAAAGTGGGGGTGGGGGGGAGGGAGAAAGGGACTTAATTAACCTTTCAGTCATTATAACCAAAACTAGCCAAACCTCTTTTAATTCACACAAGATTTGATATTTTGAAGCTGTTTCTATTTTGTCCTTTATTGGCATTCCCCCCCCACTCTAACTTTAATAGAATATTTTTTATTCGGAACATCAGGAGTTGTACATTTCCTTTGTTTATGATAAATAAATTTAGTGATAAATGTAAAACAAATTACAATTCATTTGAAAATATCATGAAATATCATTGTTTTAAAGGATGATTCTTCAACAACATTTCTTTAAATTAAAAAACTTCCCATCCTGCCCTATTGCTGGTTATATTACCTATAAAAACACCATTAGGAGATAGGGTTTATACTCTTTGGGTGAGTCCAAACTTGGAAGCACATGCGTTTGCAGCAGCTCAAATAGAAAGGGTGCAAATTGGAGCCAGGGCTTTTTGCCTCAGTGCATGTGCTCAGACATGCACTTTGTTGTGGAGCAAATGGCACCAGTTGGGGCAAAATAACCCTGCCTGGCTCCTCCCAGATTTACAGCCAGGGGGAGTTAGAGCCCGGGGCCAGCACCTGTGCTGTCCCCAGCAGTATAAAAAGCTGCCCTGTCCTGGCCCCAGCCATACAAAAAGCTGCCCTGGCAAGTAGCTCAGGGCTACTCACTCTCCAGAGCTTCTTGGTACTTGGGGACACTACCCCTTATGCTAGCTGGACTGCTGCAGCAGCATCCCAAATCCATTTTTAAAAATACCCCAAAATCCATGTTTTTCCATAATTAAAACAAAAGACCACTCTATACACATACATACACACACACACACACACACATATATGTTGAGAGAGAGAGAGCAATCAGTTGGGCAATGCTTTATTGGTATATTTACAATGTTAAAGCAATGTTGAAGCCTACCAGTGTCTCTATCATCATGATAAAATAAATTCTAAATACCTATATGTATTGAGGGTACTTTTGGCTTTATTCACACATGATGGGTGTGTGATGGGGGAATGTGGTGTTTGCAGGAAGGGAGTGGGAAGGGGTGTTGGGGAAGGCAGGTGTGTGTGTGGAGGGATGTGGGTTGGTTTGTGGGTAAATGTGGGGCAATTGCTGGGGGGACTGTGGGTGTGGGGAACCGTGGGGGGGCTGATCAGAAGGAGTGGGTCCCCTGGCCCCCACGGGGTGCAGCCCCCCTACACAGAGCTCCCCCCTGGAGGGCCACAGGCCCTATCCCCCACAGTGCCCCAGTCACCCTGCCCAGGGTCCCAGGCACCCTGGATGGCCACAGCCCCCCTGCCCAGGGACCCAGCTCCCCCTTGGAGGGCTGTAGCCCCACTGCCCAGGGTCGCAGGCACCCTGGAGGGCCACAGCCCCCCTGCCCATGATCCCAGCTCCCCCCTGGCAGGCTGTAGCCCCACTGCCCAAGGTCCCAGGCACCCTTGAGGGCCACAGGCCCCCTGCCCATGGTCCCAGGTACCCTGGAGGGCCACAGCCTCACCCCCAGGGTCCCAGGCATCCTGGGGAGCCACAGCCCCCCGGCCCATAACTTACTTTCAGCAGCAGCAGCGGGAGTGGAGTGCTCTAAGCCGTGGTGGTAGGACCCGGCACGGCATGTGGGGACTGTGCGCTGGAACCAGCCGGATCTGCCAGCCCTGGGGGTGATCTGCCACCTGGCCAGGCTGGGCCCTTGGTGGCAGGCCCCAGCACAGTATGTGCGGACCACGTGCCAGGCCAAGTTGGGTCCTAGGGCCTCTTCGCCACCCGGCCAGGCCAGGACATAGTGGTAGGACCTGGTGTGGTGCACGGGGACCATGTTCCACACCTGTTGGGTCTTGCCAGCCCTGGGGCTGCTCCTGCTTCCCAGCCAGGCCAGCCAGGCAGCAGGAGCAGCCCCAAGGCCAGCAGAACCTGTCCCGAGGGTGGCAGAACCCAGCTGGGCCTGGCACATGGTCCCTGCATGCCGCACTGGGTCCTGCTGCCAAGGGCCCGGCCTGGACTTGGCTGGGCATGGTGTGGAGTCCCCACGCACCATCCTGGGTCCTGCCTCTGCCCTGCTGTGCCAGCGGGTGGGTGTCACATGGTGGGACTTGGGCCAGTTCCGTGTGGTTTGCTAATCCAGCTTTGCACTGGAGTGGGTCACATGGGTCCAGGAGGCATGGGTCCTATGCATGCCTCCTGGAGCCCAGTGACCTGCTCTGGTACAAAGCCAGACTAGCAAGCCGCATGTGGCTGGGCCGGGTCTATACCCCCCGCACCCCAGGGACATCACCCCTGAAACTCCTCAAGCTCTCCCCCCACATCCCCCTGCCACCCCTCACCCACCCACACCCATGAACCCCCCCCGCACACACTTACCTTGGACAGCACCAGCAGGAGAACAAAAGAGATGCTCCGACTGACACCAGAGCATTTCTTTTGGAGGACTGATTCTCTAGCATGGTCTGGGACCATGCCTTGCTCTCCTCTTCTGCGGAGTGGTTGTTTTACACCTGTGGATATCTAGGGGTCTAATTTTCTCCCCATGCTGCAAGTTTGCAGCATGTGGGGAAACTTTTTTTGTTCCCATGCGTGCCTCTTGCCCCTCCTCAAAGGGGTTTGAGATGCGGCAAGAGGCATGTGCGCATTCATCCAGACATGGCCTTTGTTTAAACTTTTCAGAATTCTACCCCTGCTTATGCAGTGTTTTGCTCTTAGTCGATTCCTTCTGAACATGTCAGCATACTGTGAGAAAAAACTTCTGGCCTGCTAACTTTGCTGGTGGATGGAATACTTTCCCCCCTTTTGCCTTTTGAGATCAATGAGCATAATTACTGCTCTTTTAACACCCTTAAAAGAATTTTAGAGAAGGAGGTGGAAAGCTGTTAAGATGATACAGAAATAAAAGAATCTCTATTTCCAGCTCACTCTGTTGTGTTTTAATAGAGGGCACAGCATTTTGCTAATGTTAACACCATTATTTTTCCTTATTTGACTCAAAGATTGCACAAATTTCAGCAGCTTCTCACAAAATGAGGCAAAATACTACTGATAGCTAAGCCTATATGCCTATGGAACAGGCAATTCCAGGATCAAGAATCAAGCATGTAAGACTTATGTAACCAGTTACAACCAATCAATTCGGCTGAAAGTTAGATGAAAATTATTGCTTAAAATTTAAATTCAAGTTGGAAGAAATTTAATACTTTTAATTAAAAATTATCAACATTTTTGCAGAAGAAGTTTCATTTTTTGAAAGAGAGGGAAGAGATTAAGTTTCCACCTCTTAAGAGAAGGAAAGAGTTCAAAGAGGAAAAAAAAGTTTTCATTTTATTTATTTTTTCAAACTATAGTGACAAGCAGTGAAGAAAAATCTTATAGATTTTTACACCTTGTTTCATGTATCATCCAAGATCTTCTTTGGAAATTATTAATCAGCATAAATTCTTCAGGTGCCTTTGAACATAGGGCACAAAGGCCCTGACATCATCTAGTTTCTTGCAATCTTAGGCAGATATATGATAGATATCAAGTCTGAAACAGCCCACAAGAAAATCCTCATGGACCCTACATGCTACTGGACACCCTGCACCCGGGAACACCCAATAACAAAAGCTAAAAAAACCAAAAGACCACAAACTGTAAAGTGTCATAGGAAATCTGCAATGAATACCAAGGATTCTGCCAATGCTGCAGGTCACTTCCAAATCTAGTCATTCTATTTTTCATGATTTGTGTCAGATGCTGAGCTGGATGACCATATCTTTCTTTGAATGAAATGTAATCCTTGATCTTTTCTGTGCTTGCCTTCAAAGTGTTTTCTGCCTGGACAATTAAATTTTAAAAAAAGCATCGGTGACACACTGAAATTTTCCTGGTACTTTAAATCTTTGTAAATGTTTGTATTATTCTAGGAGTAAAATCTGCAACCACATTGCACTCATCTTTCACTTTTCTTAATGTGCTTAGTCCAACAGTTTCTTGCAGAGCAGAGCTGCTGCTGCTTTCTGTCTCTTGAATAAAAAAAGAACTGTAATCTTCAAGGTGTGCCATGTGGAACATTGAAGCCTCACATCAGATTTTCCACCTGCAAATCATAAGCACTGAAGGGACACACAGTATCTTTTTATACTGTAGCAATGGGTGTATGAGGTGGCGTCTAAGATGGAGTTCTAGTTTCATTGCAGTGCCAACTTAAAAATCGTCCTTTTCAGCTGTAACAAAGTGATTTGTGGGTTTTTTGAATAAAAATATCAGCAGCCATATTCAAGAGAAATAACATGAATAGTGTTTATTAAAAGAGCTTTAAGCTTTTTCTCATGCTCTCCTTGTAAGATGGTATTATCTATTAAAAAGGCTGAACTCATTGTAAATGAATACTTAGTCATATTTTAGCCTCAGCCTGGCTCATGGCATTAATATTCATATATTTAAAAAAAGTGTACTTTACCATGATAGGCTTCAAGTGTTCTTATTTTTCCTTCAGAAATATTTATCACAGAAGCAACCAAATCATTAAAAACTCTGGGTACAGCAAACCACCACACATTTTGGGGGTGCACATTAAAATCTGGACATAAATGTGAATTCCAATTTTGCCAGTGCCCCTATTTTTATAACTAGATTATGTCAAAGCCCTGGTTAAAAATGCCTGAAAGTTTTGTTTGTTGTTGTTTGGGTTTTAACATCATGAACCATTCCTTTTTAAAATACATAAATAAATGTACCTCCCTTCTAAATGTCAAGATTTTAAACTCAATGTTAAATCATTGGTTACTGAGTCATTACTTTGAGGAAGAACCTGAAACATCTTTGTGTAATCTGATCCTGAATTTCCCACTAGGTGTTTCAGTTTAAGGTTGTACAAAGAAGACATTTGAATGCATGAGGAAACGGGGACCTTCAAAATTTCAATTTTTAAATTTTACTTTTTTTATAATAAAAAAGAGTTACTAGCCCTGAATCTGTACATTTATGTCAAAGTGATTTACTGTATAACAGTTCTATAACAATGTACACATGTTTCTTTTATAGCACTTTATACACCATTATAGAGCTACAGCAAAGAGTGTACATGAACAAATTGGAGATATGTGTGCTGGATAAAACTACTACATGGTGGATAGATAACTGGCTCAATAGCCATAAGCAAAGGCTTGATTATAGAATCATAGAGTCATAGAACCAGAAGGGACCTGTAGGATTATCAAGTCCAGTCCCCTGCTATGGGCAGGAAGTTATTGGGCTCAGACAAGCTCAACAACGTGCCTGTCCAGCCTCCTGTTGAACACCTCCAAGGATGGTGACTGCACCTCCTCTTCTGGAGTATGTTCCAGATTCTGGTGACCCTTATAAAGAAAAAGTTTTTCCTTATAGCTAGCCTGTGTTTACCGTCTATAAGTTTATGTCCATTGGTCCTCATCCTCCCTTAAGGTGCCTTCCTGAAGAGTTGCTCGCCAAGATCTTGGTGTTCATACCTGATGTCTTGTAGGTAGCTGTCATGTACCTCCTTAACTTGCAGACCCATAAGACACTGCCTGCCAGCCGACTTGAGGGATGAATTCTAATTAAAGGTCTACACACCCACGTTCTTTCCTACCACGACTTGGTGTTTAAGGGAGTCAATTCAGTACCTGGATGTGTAGGTTCAATTAGTCGACCCACAAGGTTCTTTGTACCTGAGGGCTCCTCCACCCCTACACCCTCACCCGTTCCACTGGTAGCTGATCGGCCACTTGGTCCTTCCCCATGGCCTCTGTCCAAAGAAGGAAAAGAACAAAAAAATACAAAACCAAGCACTTCTGGCCTGGATTATTGTTCCGACTCCTTTTTGGCAGAAAACAAACAAAAATGACATCCATGAGGTCAGTCCCTCTTCTTTCCCGCTACCATCTCTATGGTGGCTCTCCACGAATCTCTTATTGGAGTCGTCATGATTCCCCTCATCCCACTAGGTCCATCCATGACAAAAAATGTTCTTGTGCCCCTTTTAGGGTCTTTAAGCTATCCATTTTCTAGAGTGCCCCTCTATTAAAGACTTTATGGTACCTGTCTCTGCTGGGCTCCGCTGGCTCCTGGCGTGGTAACAGGCAGTTCCAAGACTTCCAGGTCAACAGCCCTCTCTCTAAGTTCCCTCTAAGGAACTCGATCTCTGGAGGAGTCTCTTACCAGCTCCCCATGTTTATCTCAGGGTTCTCTGCAGCGTGGCTCGGCTCGATCCTCCTCCTTCCGGTTCCACACTCCCCACACTTGCCTGTTCCGGGCTCCTCTTTATATCAGAGTTGGAGTTCCCAGCCCCTCTCCTTCAGAAACACCTGGGTAAGGAGGATTTCTGCCGGTTCCTTTGGGGCTGTGGATCTGGGGCCACTGACCCTATGTTTAGCCCTTGTTCCTTTGCGCCCTGTGACTCTCTCTTTCTCACAGTGGCTATCAAGTCACCTCTCAACCTTCTTTTATTTAGACTGAACAGGCCCCATTCCAGAGTCTCTCCTTGTAGGGCCTACCCTCCATGCACTTGACCATGTGGGTGGCCCTTCTTTGTACCCACTTGAGCTTATGCATGTCCTTCTTGAAGTGCACTGCCCAGAAATGGACACAGTACTCCAGCTAAGCCCTCATCAGTGCTGAATAGAGAGGGAGCAGCACTTCTCTGGATCTCTGGATCTGTTGGACATGTGACAGTTGATGCATGCCAGAGTTCTATATGCTTTCCTGGCTACATCAGCACACCAATATTCATCTTCCAGTCAATTGTAACCCCCAGGTCTCATGCAGACGCTGTACCAGCCAGTGGACCACCACCCAATATGTAGCTGTGGTCAGGGTTCTTCCTACCAAGGTGAAGGACTGCACATATCCCTGTTAAACCTCATCTGATTCCATTTTGCCTATAAGTCTAGTCTGTCAAAGTCATCCTGGATCCTGACCCTGTCATCCAGTGTGCCCGCATTTCCACAGCTTGATATCATATGCAAACCTAATAATTTGTAGCAGGCTTACCTTTGAGAGCTTGGGTTGAGTCCCAGGCTTGATATCCTTCTATTTTGATTGGTGGAGCCCATCTACCAATCAGGAGGCAGCAAGAGAAATAAAGTCACACCCCTTTCCTGAGGGGAGGGGGAGAAGAGCTCCACTGGACCTGATTGAAGACTGTAAATTGTCAGGTCCAGAAGACTTCAGGGGCAGAGCCCTGGAGCATATAAAAGGAGCTGCTTGTCCAGCATGAGGGGAAGAAGCGGTGAGGGACTCAAGAAGAGTGGAGCCAAGAAAAGCTGGGGAGCTTTCCCCCTGTGGGTGATAGGTCCAAGTCTCCTGAAGCTGCCACTGGAGGAGCAGCCTTGGGAGTGGTGCAAGACCACTTGGGCTGTTAGTGATGCACAGGGACAGTGCATGGAGACCCAGCCCTGGGAGGGGAGCGGTGTGACCACTTGGGCCCATCACGGTGCACAACTCAGTGCATGGAGCTGAGGCTTTGGGAGCTCATGAGGGAGGAGCCAGGGAGCAGCGGAGGCTGTTTGGACAGCATAGGGACAGCTGGCCAGAGCCTGAAGGGTCCAGCCTGTGCTAAAAGAGTCCTCAGTGCTGAGCCAGGGCATGGGGAAATTGTAGTGCTGCATCATGAGGCCCTGCACTCAGGAGCCAGCAATGGTGGTGCAGCAGCTGAGAGGATCTGAGCCCTTGGTGCCCAGAGCAGGGCACAGGGTGGGGAGGAGCCCAGCGGTGCAGGAGAGGCCTGGCAGAGGACACCCCATCGAGCTGTGCCCTGACCACTGCCACCTGACAAGGCATCAGTCATTGGTCCCTTGGGTCCCACAAGGGAAAGACATTTAGGGTGGTCAAACCCAGAGAAAGGCTGGGTGAGAAGCCCCCATCCCCTACCTAGTCAAGGCCCTTAGGGGAGGGGCCCCTGGTGCTTCCTGGACACCCCCAAGGGACCCCATTGGAAAGAGAACTCTCTCTTGTCATGGGTCAGGGCTTATATTAAGTAATAGGTGTTATTTAGGGTTTGACCTTGGTTATTGGTTAATATTAACTAAGTAAATATATGTGTATGTTTAGTTTTATGATTATGTATATTATAACTCAATACATTGTATATAGTTGAGAACTTTGGGCCTGGGCTAACTCTATAGAGGAAAGAGGGATCTGCTCAAAATTCTGGCATCCCTACCTATCCTATCCAGTTGAGAATAGGGCACACCCTTGGGTGTACCCGGGTTACAAATTGAACTTTCCACCCTCTCATCCAAGTCGTTAATGAATATATTAAAGAGCACCGTTCCAAGCACTGATCCCTGGAGAACACCACTGGAGATGGCCCTCCAGGATGAGGCCATCCCATCAATTACCACCCTCTGAGAGTGGCCTGTAAGCCAATTGTCCACCCACCTCACTGTAGACTAGTCAAGTCCAGCACCATTGAGTTTGTTTGAGAGAATCCTGTGAGAGATAGAATCAAAGGCTTTACTGAAGTCTAAGTCTGTTTCCATCTTGCAAATAATGGCCTCCTTAATACATTTTTCAAGATTTTACCCAGGACTGAGGTTAGACTGACTAGCCTGTAGTTTGCATGGCCATCACTCTTACCTTTCTTGAAGACGGGCACCACATTGGCCTTTTTCCAGTCATCCGGGACCACTCCCAAGTTATGAACAGGTCCATGTCAGAATAGAAGGAGATTTTGTGTGCACTCTCACGGGGTCTGTTCAATGTGTTTAATGGAAGGAGATTTTGCGTGCAGTCTCACAGGGGTCTGTTCAATGTGTTTATTAATTATTGGGATACTAGCATGGAAAACTTTTGGGGCAAGTTAGAAGATGACATGAAACTGGGAGGGGCTGTGAATACATTGGAGAATGTGAGCACAATTCAGAATGAAACTGACATATTGGAAAGTTGGGCAAGAGCTAATGGGGTGAAGTTCAAGACAGACAAATCCAAGACACTATCAATATAAAATGGATATCAAAAACAAATATAAAATGGGTGACACCTGCTGCACTATGGAAAAGGACTTGGGAGTCTTGGCAGACTATAGATTCGACATGAGTCTGCTGTACGAAGCAGCCACGCAAAAGGTGAATGCTGTTTTGAAGCATTAATAAAAGCATGAGGTGCGAGACATGGGAGGTGATAGTGCGTCTGCACTCAGAACTAGTTAGGCCTTATCTGGCGAACTGTGTCCAGTACTGGACTCCACATTTTAAAAAAGATGTGGAGAAGCAGAAAGGGTCCAGAAACAGGCAACAAAGATGATAAAGGGCTTGGAAAACAAATCATATGAGGAGAGGCTGAAGGAGCTAGACATATTCAGCTTGCAGAGAAAGTACTTAAGAGGGGACATGATAGTCTTCAAATATGTGAAGGGCTGCCATAAAAAAGAGGGAAAGCACCTTTTCTGTCTTGCTGCAGACAGCAGGTTGCAGACCAATGGCTTGAAGTTGCAGGAAAGTATAGATTTGACATCAAAAAAATATATATTTTTTCACTATTAGAACAGTGAGACAGTGGAATAGACTGCATAGGGAAATTGTGGACTCTCCATCACTAGAGGTGTTCAAGAAGAGGTTGGACACCTACAACCTCCCTGAATGGTCAGGGATGATCTCTGTGTAGCTATGCCTATGTTCTACTGTGGGTATTTCCCATGCTTCTGGACTTTACTGGTTGCCCTCCCTTACCTTTCTGCTATACGTGTCAGGGTGTTTTCAAGCTTTTCTCACAGGCATTGAGTGTCGGCTACAGCCATGATTGGGGACTTTGACTAGGATGTACCAATACTCCTTTTGGGACCAAAGCTGGAGGCTCCTGGCTAGAGGGTCTTGCCCCTTCATTCAGAGTCAGACTGATTGCCATATTTGGGGTCAGGAAGAAATTTTATCCCCTGGTCAGATTATCATGGACTGTGGTGTCACTGGCACGTCGTGAAAGACAGTGGTGTTTAAATGGTGAACTTAGGCTAAAGATCTGGAGGTGCCAAAGAATTAGGCATGTGCAAAGCAGCTAGTATTCATTTCAGATTTCAAACTGGCAGATTTGAGGGGGCCATGATTTGATTTGGTGATTTGAATCTCTGAATCAGACAGGCCCCATGCCCCTCCCGCTCTCCCAGCCCTGTCAATGGCTGCCCCTCCCAGTCTTAACCTCCCAGCTGGAAGCTGGGACCAGGTGGGGCAGCCATGTGGGACGGGGGGGGGGCTGGGAGAGTGGGCAGAGGTTCTCAGGGGAACTGGGGGAGCAGGCAGGTGGTGGGGCCTGGCAGGGTCCCTCCCATGGTCCCCTTCCCTCTCCTCCAGCTCCCCCACCCCCTACTTACCAGCATGGTGTCTGGATTCAGCTCCCTGTGGTGGCAAGTGGGAACTACCTGAATCTCCAAGGCTCTCCAAATCTTTTCCAAATCAGTTCAGAGAGCTTTGAATCAATTCAGACCTTTTTATTGGTCTCCTGATTCGATTTGGATTCAGAGATTTGGCTGCCAAATCAGGCCAAATCTCCTCCGAATCAAATCAGCACCTGAAGCTTTGTACAGCCCTATTAAGCATCCCTTTGTGACCCTAGTCCACTGAATTCTATGAGACTGAATTGCTCGTGGCATAGAAGACTACTGAGTATACGTGTGGCAGAAAGAGCCCTAAGCTTTGTCTAGCACTATATTTATTTATTCAGGGTGCATTGGCCATATTCATTGTATGCCTTTTTCTAGACAAAATAAAGACATAGATCAATAGCATTTTGTGGCAGATAATTGTAGGAAGATTTCTATTTATTTTTAGTAGGGTATATAGTGATTTAATGCCTCTTTCACAGAGATGCTTTAGGAAAGTAATTGTGGAATCTCTAAAGTGACATTTTATTTGAGAAATAAAAAAGCCCTTTTTGTATTATATACTTTGACTCTTTTTCCAGGTCATTAGGCTTACCAAAAGCATACAAGGAAACATGTTGCTGTTACTTCACATCTAAGTGAAATGTTCTTAGTTTTTAAAACCATTTTTCTCTCTTCCTTATTTTCAGTATTTACTGCATCACCAAGTTTACAAATTCAGTTGTTCTGTTGTTATTTTCTCATTCTTCTATATAAACCCAGTCTGGTACATCCACAAAAAGAGAAACTGCTACAAGACAAACATATTGAACAGAAGTGTGGTTAGGGGCAATTCATCTACAGGTTTCTAATACTATAAATCTCTAATTAGATCAAATGAAGAAAGGTCGGCAGAGTTCCTAATGAAGTCTGCCTCATTGCAATCAGTACTCATTGAAGATATAGCTAGAACAGCTATCTGTCTTCTGCCTAACTTACTTCATCAACTTGATGGGCAGCTAATATTTTCAATGATAAAAGGGGCAGAAAAGAAATTTTTCCTCTATACACTTGCCTTCTTTTTAAAATTAATCTTTTCAGTTTCATTTTTCATTTGTTTTTATTTGCCCATTGCCATTTTTCTGTCATGTTTTGTGACTTCTACCTCAAAATAGTGAACGTCTCTAGTAGCCACAACATTTGGATAACTCTCTGCTTTCAACAGTAAGATCATCTGCCAAAAGTGAAGCATAGCTTATATATGTGAGAGCTAGTCACTTTAGCAATGGGTTTTCAGTTGCACATTGTGAGAGAGGAGGCAGAAGCCCCACCAAAGAGGCCCGGCCCCCTGACCAACATGCTCTGGCACTTACCTTAGGAGCCAGGATGAGCAGCAGCTGGGAGGAAATGCAAGCACAGGCTCAGCAGTTTCACAGTTGCCTGAGTCTGTGTATCGGTGAAGGCTGGGTGCGTGGCATCCAAGCAGCGTGGGCTGCTCAAAAGGTGGTGGGGGAAACAGCTGCGGAGAGGCTGGGAAGCCGGGAGCAGAACACCAGCTCAACACCAGATGCTGGCTGCAGGTGCCTCAGCAAGGAACTGGGCACCTGCCAGAGGACCCTGACCATAGAGGAAGAAGGCGGCTTTGAGGACCATCAGGAGCAAGGGATCCCCATGCTGGGTCAATCTCTATGTGGGACATTGCCAAGGAGCCACAAGGCTCCAACCAGGAGCTTGGGCAGTGTAGCTGGGGATGCCTCCTTCAGCTTGCAGGCACCCACAGACAGCCCTGCAGCAGGTAGAGCACAGGGGATCATGAACCCCCAGATGGAGAAAAGAGAGGATACCAACTGGAAGAACTAGGGTGCCTGGACCACAGGTCAGCCGGGCCCCATGGAGGTGACGCTAAAGGAAAGGGGAGAGGCTGGGCACAGGATGATTGCCTGTACCCACATCTACTAGGAGGAAAGGGGACGGACAAGTATCCCCAGAGGATCAAGGGCCCTGAGAAAAGGGAATCTTGGGAGTCCTGCCGACATGAGCTGGGCATTCAGTTTAAGTTACCATTGGTCCCAGATGGGGCAAGTTTAGTTTAGGTCACTGACAGGGAACTGCCTCCCCAATAACAACATCAAAGATGTGGCAGATGAGAAGGGGCAATGCCCAGACCATCTAGGCAGCCCCAAGACTAGGTATCACTCTGACGTCACTAGGGGGGCAAGGTACCCACAAAGAGGGCACCAAGACCCTACAACACCTACCAATGACACACATACTATTGTGAACATGAGTGAGTATGTACATCTGCTCAAGGCAACTTAAAATAAGGTGACTTAAATAAGTTGATTTAAGCCATGTTGGAACGTACATATGTACAGCTCCTTGACATCGTGGTATCCATCTTGTGAACCCTCCCTTTTGTAGTCAATTTATATAATGTGACTCAAGATATTACACCTTGGAAGTGTATTATTTTGTGCAACATTTAAGTCAACTCTGCTCCACATACGTGTGTATGTTCTGACATTTAAGTCAACTTTTAATTTAAGTCAACTTTACTGTCAGAAAGCTAGTAGGTATCTACACACCCCATGTTACTAAAGCCCCCCTCTATAAATATTGTGAAATGTACTGGTTAATTGTGAAATTACCCGGAGACCAGTTACATGTGCAAACTAGCTATCATACAATAAGCTCCAACCAGCAATAAAGTTAGACCTCAAAAATGTGTGCTAACTTTATAGCTGGTTGCTATTGAGCTTTAATTAAAATGTATATCAGGGTCTCCCCTGCAGATTGGGAGTCCTGTCAGCTGAGGGGACCCCCCAGCTTCACCATACCCAGCATAAAACCCTTGAGCTCTAGGGTTCTCAGCAGCTGTGATCCCCAAGGTCCAGGGGCTTCCCACACCTCTGAGCCCTGGAGATTACAGCTGCCATGATCCCTAAGGCTCCAGGGTGTGGGATCACAGTGATCTTCTGGCCCCAGGGGTTTCCCACACAACTGGGGTGGGGGGGATTGCCACAGCAGTGATCCTCCAGTCCTGGGGCTGCATTGGGTGCCCCATAGCTGGGAACACTAGGCTCCCTCTACAACTGCAATAAGGCAAGATGGGATCTAATGCATGATCCCATAATTATGCCTCCTGCTATGCATGTGTCATATAGCAGGAAGCGTGACTGTGTGAATTGCACATTAAATCCCATCATGCCTTTAGCTTCATGTGTAGAGGGGGCCTAATGGATCAGCTATATATGGCAGTGTTTCCCAACCTTTTTTTCCTGCGGACTAGCACGGGAGAAGGATGAGGTGCATGGAGCCAGCTGCCTCCCTCCCTGTGCTGCCCCACCCCCCAGCCTTAACCCCACATGCCCTGGAAGCCACTTGCCTGGGTGGACAGATGGGGGTCCAAGCAGGGGGCTTGTACCACGACCCAGCAACCAACCCTTCACGGCCCAGTACCGGACCACAGCCCAGTGGTTGGGAACCTCTGATATATGGCATATTCCTCAATAGTCCCTTGATTTGTTTTAAGCACTGTGCAATATTTATATAGAAAACACATGGGTAAAACTTTCTAGAGTAAATTGTAAATCACACTTAATAAACCCATTTTGTTTCCTCATTGTAGAAATGGATGCATCTCATGCAGCTGAAGAAAAAGGAGCTTTTTATAGAAGAAAAGCTAGATGGGAATATAAACCTCATTGAATTAACTAACCTTTATTCTGAAGGTACATTGAACATAGCCAAAATCTGATTTTTGTACCAGTATACAGACATCCTACTATGAAAATAAAATCAGACTAAATTTGTTCTTCCCACATAAAAATGCTGCCAACTGAGCTAATGAAGGTGTCCTTTGGAGTCAAAAAGCCTTTGCATTTCTTAACCTCCATAAAGTCAATGGAATAATGGTATATTCAAAAGGTATTTAGGCACCTAAAAATTCACTTAGAAACTTTTGAAAAAGTATACTCACTTTCACTGAAATCATTTACATGTAATATTTAGATGAACTGAATCTCATTCAGATTGTATTACATTTCACAATAAGACCCTTATGCATGCTAGACCACATGCATGCAACAGATTGCATCTGTCTCTGACAGGTTCAGAACCCAATTCAAAGATTATTGAAGTCAATGGGAACACTTTGTTGAGTCTATTACTTTGCCTGTTTTAGGCAGTACCTTCTTCTATGAGTAGTTGCAGAAAGGGAGGCCACTTGTTCAGTAAAAGATGTCACAAAAATCCTTGCCTCTAGTTGCAGATAGACAATTTTAGTTTAGCTGAATGCTGCTAAAAACATATATGCTTCATAGTTGGTTATTTTCAAGTAGATTGTATATGAACATCTGCTCTTACTTTTGGTATGATTTACTGACTGGAAGATTATGTTAACAGCAAGTATTTCTTTTCCAGAGGTATATAGTGAGGAACTTCCACCCAGTCCATCTCTAATGCAAATGTTCACATATTGCTAGTACTCCATGGATTCAGCTCCCACATAATTTAGTGAAGCCTACATACAGAGTTTCTGGGCTCCTTAATAAAAAGGAATGTTGGCAGAGAGCTATGGCTGTCAAATATACTAGCAACTGCAAAACAATTTTTCTGAATAAGAAACACATATTTGCAATATTCAATACCTTTTCTAGCTCTTACGCAGTGGGAGCATCTACACAAGATGCTTCATGTGCATTGGACTAATTCTACTGAGCATTAGCACGGCTGGCAAAAACCTTGCCAATGCACTAATGCACAGTAGATTTAGTCCAATGTGCATTAAGCATCACATTAAAAGCATTCATCTGCATAGCACCAATTACAGTTCATTAAGATTAGTACCTGTTATTAATTAGTACCTGTTACCTGTTTATAATTATGGCACATTAATGAATATGTAGATATGTCCACTGAAATGAAATATGGGACTTAAATTTGGAAGAGCAGATACATTTAACATTTACCATGATGTACTTGTTTACCTACTGGCAGCTGACCAGTCTCCAGAAAACATGTCACTTGACACTTCTGATATTCTCCAAAAAAGGCCCTTGTAATTTACAGGAACAAAGATCAGTATTTTTTTCTGACATTTTGTTAAGGGCAGAAATGAAAATGTAACCTCATTATAAGATAGCAGGTTTGGAAGTGCTACTGTTGAAATGGTCCTGTCCACTGTCAAATGTAGTTTGTAGCATATTTCAAATGCATAAAGGAGAAAAATGTAAATTCAGTATATAAATTGAATATCTAAATGAAGTTGAGAATATTTAAGAGCCTTTTAACAGATTTTTTCAGACAATAAAATCCTTTTAATGCCAGATCATTGGCCATGTTTTAAAATGTTCATTTTTTCAAGTTTTTTCTGTATTGAAAAAAAATCCAGTATAAGTATTGGCATATGATAGCTTATGGTCTACCTAAAAAAAGATGTTATAGTCCAAAATACCCTGAAATGTATTTTGAATTACCTTGTCTTTCTCTTAAAATATTTAAATAGCTCCATTAAGATTTTATTTCAGGTTTTAAAGCTACTTCTTGCTCTAAACTACCGTCTAGAACTGAATTGTTGAAAAGTCACTGTATACAGGCAAAATCACAACCAAATTTTTGCAATACAATTAGTTATCAGTTACTGCATTATGTAATGGAAACAGCTTTGCAGTGAAAAAAACAAATATGCTTCCAGGATTCCAAGTCTGTTCATTAACTGTATTGCACTATTGATGCAATATTTTGAGAGCTTGGGTTGGTTGATGTTGAGAGCGTTTAAATGTGGGGCACAGTTTACTGTTACTAATGCTCCACTCATTTAATTAAATAGCAGCAGGATAGCATCTCTTATCTTTTTACATAAAAGTATTTTTCAGCCTTCCTTCCTGCTATTTCACATTCTAACTTTCAATACGCATTGAAGAAGTTTAATGTTAAACAGCAGAACATACATGGCTTGGATTCTAACATCAAGATGATGGCTTGTGCTGGTAAAAGGAGGTAAAACTGAGGAACAATTACAAGAAAGGAGAAATCACAAAGGTAACTCACTAATGTTTAATAAGCAACAGGAGTCAAGTTCATTAGGAGAGAAGATAACATTTTATTATTCCCAGGCTTTTGGAAGTAGTTAGTTCAAACTGGATATGCCGTATAATCTGTGGCTGAAATTCCGGTCCTACTGAAATGGGACTAAAATGTCACTCCTATGGGTGTTATTTTTTTTTTCTATAGTACCATCACTATAATATCTGAGTATTGAACAGGTTCAGTAGACATGTATAAAAACACATTGGACTTAGCATAGGTTTCTGTTTTTTGCCCATCCAAATTTAGAAGATGCTCTGCTTGGTTATGGTTTTTTCACAAGTTGATTGTGGTGTAAAAGCTTTAATGAACTGGTGAATCTGATCCCCCAGGACAGAAGGTCAGGGTATATTTTTCAACAACTGAAATCTCTTAGCTGAAAATATTTTCTTTTTCTTTTCTTTAGCCCTGTTAGCTGCCATGTCTCAGAGTCTTAGGAGGCTTGTTTGTGCATTCTGGGTGTGGGAAAATGGGTATTTGGGAGGCCTCATTCCCTAAATACAGCAACTTGTAGTAGCTTAACATAGATATGATTAATGCAAGGATAGTTATGGCTTAAAAGAAAGCACAAAACAATATATTGTAAAGCACCTGGAGGAGAACAAAAGGATGAAGAACATCCAGCATGGGTTCACTAAGAGCAAATCATGGCTAACCAACCTGATTTCCTCCTATGATAAAGTGGCAGGTAACTGTAGATGTGGGGAGAACTGTGGATATGATATACCTTGACTTTAACAAGGTTTTTGACAATATCTCCTATGACATTCTCATTAACAAGCTAAGGACATACAGACGAGACAAGAGTACTATTACATTGATACATAACTGGTTGGATCCTTGTGCTCAATGAGTAGTCATCAATGGCTCAATATGTAGTTGGGAGGAGTATCAACTGGGGTTCATCGGGGTCTGTTCTGGGTCTAGTATTGTTCAATATCTTTAATCATTAAAGACTTGGATGAGGGGACTGAGTATACACTTAGAAAATTTATGGATGATATCAAGTTGGAAACACTATGGGGGTGGGGTTAGGATCCAGAATGCTCTGAATAGACTGGAAAAATGGCCCACAATCAATCAGATGAGACTTAATAAGGACAAGCTCATAATGGAAAAATTGCATGCACAAATACAGACTTGGGAATGATTGGCTAAGCTGCAGTGCTGCAGAGATAGACCTGGGGGTTACAGTGAATCATAAGCTGGTCTTGTCTCAGAAGAGGCCAACAATATTCTGGGTTGTATCAGCAGGAATATCACTTGCAAATCATGGGAATTGATTCTTCAGCTTTATTAAGCATTGGTGAGGCCTTACTTAGAGTCCTGTGTCCAGTTTTGGGCACCACACTTGATGAAGGATGTGAACAGAATGGACAGAGTCCACCACAGAGTGACAACAATGATTAGGGGCCTTTGAAGCAAGGCTTAAGAGGAAAGGCTGAAAAAACTGGGTTTTCTTAGTTTGGAGAAGAGAAGACTGAAGAGGGATTTGATAACAGTCTTCAAATACCTGAAGTATGATTGTACAGAGGATGGAGATGGGCTTTTCTCTGTGGCTGTAGGAGACAGGACTACAAACAATGGCCTCAAGCTGCAGCAGAAGAAATTTAGGTTAGAGAGTAGGAGGAACTTGGAGAGTGGTCAAGCATTGGAAAAGCTACCTAGAGAAGCTGTGGAATCACCATCCTTGAAATTTTCAAGAGCAGGTTGCACAGACACTTGGCTGAGATGGTTTAGTCAGGGATTATCTTGCCTTGAGCAAGGGGATTAGAAGATTTCATGAGGTCCCTTCCTGCTCTACTTTCTTCAGGATCATAGAATAGATCAAGAATCTCAATGACTGTAATTTGTAAAAGCACACTTTTCATCACTGGTGGTATCTCCAAATCAAGGATTAATGCTTTTCAGCCCTCAATAAAAGGAATAGGATCATAGAAAAAGTAGGGCAAGGAGAGACCTCCCTTCCCTTAGGAGAACATTTAATCTGACACCTTCCTCAAGGCAGGATCAAATGTTTACAACATCCTAGAAAAGTGTTTGCCTAACCTTTTTCAGTCTCTCAGTTATTTTATTGAAACAATTTCTCCCACAGCAGCTTAGCATATCTCCTATGATCTATATGGAGACTGATCACTATGATCTATATGGAGACTGCTACTATCTTGAAGAAAAGGACAGATTCCTTTGGAACTCTGTTATTCAGGGCTCTTTGGAAAAAACAATTGTCAATCCGCCATCTGGGCCCCATTTGATGGAAAAATTAGAAATAAAGCAGTGTTATCTACTTTGACTATCCCTCTATAACTGGAACAGCAGTATCACCAGATGCTCTATTGTGGTGCAAACAGCAGAGAAGTTGGATATTAGGACTGAGCGTTCACCTGTGTTGACACATGGAGTTCTTCTGGATGCAGAGAAGGGTTATTCATGATAGTGATTAGCTTTGTTTCTGACCAGTGGATTGATGTGTACAGTGGTATAAGTAGCAGGGGGTGATGCGACAACTGCTCTGGGAAGCTATGGAGACAGAAAAAAAGTGACTGCTGCACATTTGTGATCATGAACCAGAAGTCACCGCTTCCGCTTTGCCCTGGATGCCTGGCTGTGTCCCTACGCTCTGGGGACAGTATGGGGCAATTAATATTTTGTGTATGAGTGGTTTTGAATGGATGTTTTAAATGAGGAGAGAAGCTAGAATTGTTTACTGGGGCATGTCACTTGATAGATTGTGATGATACTGCACGAAGGATGCATATCCTTTGTGTTGGTGGTAGTACTATATTGAGCCTTTGGCCCACGTAATGAGGTAGGTCTCCTAAGACCTCCTCCTCGTAGAGGGAAGGAGAAGCATTACTGCAGCTTTAAACTTTTAAAAAGGCTCTTCCATACTGAAATTACCTTGTTTTACTTGTATAGGGTTAGAGTGTTGCTGCAGCCATGATGATCCAGAAAATGTGTGAGGCAAGGGTTTTTTTTGTGATATCTTTGATCACAGCTGTATATAGTTAGGCAGGATATTGGACAAGCTTTCAAACACAAATGCTCTTCTTTCAGGTCACTTGTATAGTCATTCTCATACTAGTAAGCTGATGGCTATTCTTCCAGTCCCTGTCTCAGAAACAATAATATTTGCTGGCAAATACGTTATTTGCTGAAGTACAAACTTTTTCCTTTTAGATGTGCCTTTCTTTCCCACTGGTGACCAAAACCAGTGTCTGTAGTATAATAACTACATTTAAAACAACTTTCCTTTCTCTGTTGCCCAAAAAAACCACTTTTGGTCAGGCTATAAACAAAGCTTTTTGTACTGCTCCTTAGTGTTGTCTTTATCTTTTAATATTTTCTTTGTAACGTTATGATGCTAAAGTCTAATTAAATTGCTAGATGAACTGAAACAACCTTGAAGACTGTCCCAATAATACTGTCTCTATTTTTTTAATACAATGAAGCATTTCACAGAAAAAAATAAAGTTATTGTAGGACTAGTGTAATACTTCCTCATGGCAAAACTCATGAAAAAGCCCTTTGTAAACTGAAAACTGAACAAGTTTTATTCTCTTGAGTACCACCATATGGACTTTCTGAATCTGAAAGGCCTGTTATTGAAGCCATTTGCTCACATAGCTATCTATCTACATACATGAATATGACAGTTTGTAAACAGGACAACTTCTTGCTGTGGGGTTTTATTATTCATATTTATTTACACTTCTTACTTATTAAGAAGCTTATGCAGATAGAGTCCATGGTAGAGGACTACTTTAGATACTCCTATTGAAAATGTAGATAAACTACCACTGGCAAAAATGTAGGGTCTTTACACAATAAGAACATATGTAAATGAGGTTTAAATAGTTATGTAATGAAATGAAACTAGCATTAAGTTAAGGGAGAGCATGGATATATGTATTTCAATTCCTTCCACACAAAAGAACAAAATACTGCTTCCTATTTTAATACTGCTTTTCAGGGGTTAAGTGTCACAATAGATTGTTCTTAGGGTTGCTTATTTTTATGGCAACTACAGCCATGCATCTCAACTGGTGATAAATTACTTATAACCCATATATTTTTATATTTTAAGGTGTTATGGCATTTCTTATGCTTAGGCTGAATTGTAGTAGAAGTGCTTTGTATTTATTCTAAACTAAACTAGGGATTGTAGTATACCTCACAGTACTCTGACGATATTGCAGTAGTAATTAACATAAGTACAAATATTTGCTTGCTAAGTTTGGTATGCTGTTGTTGCCAGCACAAGGTGCCCGAGGGAGGCAACAATTGGGTTCGTTGCCCGGTGTGCGTCGCGCCAAATAAACACACTGGGGGGAGAAGTAGACAGAGTTTATTGGAGCTCAAGTAAATGGCGCAGGGAGACTGTATTGTCTCAAATCCCACGCCCCTAGCCCTGCAACAGTGTATATTTATACCCTAGTCATTTTCTGCAGTATTTTTCCACTAGCTGGTCTCCCTCCTCCTCCCCTTTCCCTCCTCCCTTCTCTCTCTGAGCGATGCCCTTGCATTCCACAGATAACAGTTTCAGCTTGCCTGTTTTCCAGAAGAACAGGAGATTACAGGAGCCAAAGAAAGGGTTACAAAGGTTGGGCAGGGGGGGGCCCTGGCTCACCTGGGCCTAGAGCAGAGGGGTTCATTGACACTCGTAGTCTTCCATCCCTCTGAGTTACCTAGGGTTATGCCCAGTGACACCAACAACTCCCCCCTTTGAGAATACTCAACAAAGTTTTGGCTGAGTTTTCTCATATTCTGAAGATAAAAAGCAATTAAGTGTTTGGGAACTGGGATCTTCAATGCAGGGGTATAGTGAAGCGCTCGGGGAGGGGGATACACAGACTTTGCGTAGGAGGGCATTACAGCACGCAAATAAGAGGAGGGTAAGTTAAACACAACACAACACCGGTGACCAGGAGGTGAAGGATGCCCGTTCCTAGGCTTCCAAGGTTAGCCAACCAGCTCCAGAGAGAATTGAAAACAGTGGGTTCACATTTCTGACTTTTCCACTGCTCAAAAGCCTGTTCGGCTGACAAAATGTGTTTCTTAATATCTTGGGAATTTTCTGGGATATAAGTACAACATTCGTTCCCAATTAGAGCACATACCCCCCCGAGATGCTAAAACATAATCTAGAGTCTGATGGTTTTGAAGAGATAATAAACGAAGTTGATAAATCTCGGAGTTAAGGCTCTTTTCAATAGCTAAAGTGTCATTGGCAAATTTTGTAAGAAACGCAGAAAGTTGACAATACAGCTTGGCTAACCGGCCCACTCCATACGACGGGAGAAAGATCATGCCAAATCTGTCTCGTGATGAATTCAGTTCTTGTGTCCGTCGACCTTTGCCGCTGTGTAGGAAACTAGTAGGACAGTGTGAGGTCCTTTCCACTTCTCCTGGAGGGGCTCATTCTTCCAGGTGCGAATGAGCACGGAATCCCCCGGCTGTAACGAGTGGACTGGAGCATCCAGCGGAAGAGGCTGCAAGTCTTTAGTGTACCTATGGAGAGAAGAAAGAACAGCAGACAGAGAGCACATATACCGTGACAAAATATTACATCCTATTTCCCACTCCCCTGC
>NW_017728886.1:225302410-225307761 GCF_001723895.1 Crocodylus porosus
CAGTGAGACCAACACAGTTTATTTAAAATAGTTAAGTTGTTTGACAAATTTGGTTAAACCAGGGTGTGTCTACATGAACCATGGGAAAAAACCCATGTGGCATTGGGACTGCACAATAATGCCAGTTACTGCATGGTCATTTAGTACTTGCTTAAGCAAGTATTAAATAACTGTGTAGTAATGACTGTGCAGTCTTGCACATGTAGATGCTCCCACTGTGTAGGAAAAGGCCAGAAACTTGTTTTAGTTTGTTTAAAAATTGGTTTAAAAATATGTTTGGAACATCCATCTGGAGATGGGTGTCTGCTATGAGGAAATTGCTGTGAATGTTGTCCAAGGAGTTAACATGCTATCTTTGAGTACCGCCTTTGTTTTTTAGTAATAAACTAACTTACTAAGCTTGGCTATCAGCTGTTCTGAGTATGATCAATAATGAGCTCTGCTCTATATTTAATATCAACTGAGTATAGCCCAACTAGGTGAAAACCTGGAATGGAATGTTACTCTAGCTTTCCAAAGGTTATATTTTACCATATTTAGTGCATAGGTAATGCTTATTGAGAATGGTATATTAATAGTTTGAGAGTGTGTGGCAGAAACTGATGCTAAATACATCAATGTTTTTCAAACTTGGGACTGTAAAGTTATGTTATTAAATCCTAAATATAAAGGAATCTCTTGAAGATACTAGTTTCAACGAAATAAAATAAGCTGCATGAGTGCTCAGCTCTTCAAAAAAAATTACCATATATATTTACGTTCCTCACCTTGGCCATTTAAATTGAAAAATCTGGCTATGAAAAAAATCTGAACTAGATTTTTTAAAGTTGTTAACTTCAGTATCTGAGAGATAAAAACTGAAATATATCTAAGAATTTCTCACATTAAAGTTACTAGTTTTAACTTCTTTTTTTAGTACACAATAGAAGGAAAAATAGCAGCTTGTATTTCCAGACAATAAATAATGCTCTGTGTACTTGGAGTCTCAATAAAAAATTCTTTTTGATGGTTTTGCAGATAAGCCTCATGTGCTTTAACTCAAGCAACTGAATAATCAATTGTTTCAATAGGCCTGCTGCTCACAATTTGTTTTTCCACGGTAAAAAAGTGATTACTCTTACTTTTCACTCGGAGAGAAAAAATGTGCTTCAGTGTATCGAGCTGTGTAGCTTGTTTACCTTTTCTGCAGAAAGGCTTTTGACATGATACCAGGGAAAAGAAAACTGAGATTTAATTTTACTTTTAAAAAATGTCAAGTTTGGCCTTTTTACTTGGACTTCATAAATGCACCATATGGAGCTGAATTGTAGAGCTTAAGATAGGTGTTCTCATACCCTTTATATTTGTTGATACAATAATCACAGAGTAAAAGACATTTTAATGTCATTTCCAGACATACTGACTCCAGACATACTTCCAAAAAGGAGGTCATGACATCAGCTAATTGATTTTTTCACCAGTGCTGTGATGATAACCCAGAAGCAGGGATAGAAGCAGGAATACCATTATCTCTTTAAGATATATACTTAGGAGGAGAATATAATTCAAGGTAGTAGAAACAGTGGTTTCCCTGCCACTCTTGTCTGTTTCTGTCCTCCTTACCATAGAAAAAGTTGATGATCTGAAAGCAAAATTCTATTCTGCTGTAAAAAGCTTTACATGCACACACTGAGAAAAGGTGAAACTAAATTAACCCCAAATAGTTCAGCCCTGGGTCTTGGTGCTTAAGGGTACCTGAAGAGTTTTCTAGTTTTCTCAGTTCGGGAATGCTGACATTTCAGTGAACCCTGGCCACTGTGAAAGTGAGACTGAGATGAGACAGTTACATAAAAATGGAGTTTAGCTTAATGACAACAATTCACAGCATGGGAAGACAACCCAAGGCACAAAAGCATAAAAAAAAATACAGGAAGTTCTCCAAATAACCAACAGGCTACAAAGTAGAGTCTCTTGACAGTTCTCAACAGGTTCTCCCCAATACCATTTCTGCTTCCCTCCTGTTCCTTTTCTCAACTGAGGTTGCACAGACAGTGGCTGTGTTTACCTGCAATGCTGACTGCACAGTAGCCTGAGACTACTGCACAGTCAGCATCATGAAAAAAACATTCATCAGAGCTACTGCACAGTAACTCTGGCTACTGTGCAGTCATTTAGTACTTGTTTTTACAAGTTTATATAAACAAGTATTAAATGACTGCGTTTAGCATCTTGTGTAGACATGGCCAGTGGCATTAAAAAGAACTGTATGTGAATGCAGGATTGGAGAGGAACTTAAAAACAAAGTTCTTAAAATTACTTACCCTTATATAGATTCTAATAAATAAATAAATATACCTATATACACATATCTATAGTGATAGATATATATATAGATATATACACATACAGAAGTTTAAATATATATATACTTATAAAAACACCTCCTAAATGGTGATGATTCATCATTATTATTCAGTATGCATTCTAGACTGTTTCCTCTCTACTGTAATTATGAGTGAAATGCTTCACATTAGGGCATTTTCTTTTTCTAAAACCACTGTGTTATTGAGCATATCTACACATGCTATTAATGCACAGTAAGGTTATTGTGTCTTAAAATAAGGTTCAGTAAACTGTGCCCCAGAACGGGTATACATGTGCACTGGCTTGGGAGCACATTTGCTCCCAACTGGAGCAATTGAGACTAGGCCTGCCCCACTGACCTGCTTGGCTCACTGCAGCAGCCAGGGGGAGCTCCAGGCTCCCCCAGGTGTCAGCCTGGGGCTGGCAGGGGGCACAGGGCTGGTCCCAATCCCCATAGGTCATGTACAGTAAATTTGCTACCTATATATATGAGTAGTATATTTACTGTAGCTCAGCATATGGTTACATACTTATGTTTTACTGCACAGGATATTAGGCTACTGTGCAGTAAAGCGTCTCATGTAGACATACCCACTGATTACTAAAATGTTCTGGTGCAATTTTCCTGACAACGATGACAAGTAAACCATCATTCTCAGTTTGTAAAATCATGTCTTCCAAGTTTCCCCAGTTAAGGAAGAATTATGATTTTTTTTAGCAATTATCATGTCTTTCTGAAGGTCTTCTTTTTACCTGATTCATATAGGTTTTCACAACTTGTCCACCACAACTTGAGTTGAAAGAAGGGAGAAGAGAAGTTTTGGAGTTTTTTTCTGGTGGTGAGTTGTTTTGGTTTCTGAAAAGTAAGTCATTACTCATTCTCACTTTTAAACTAAAAAGCCACAATCCTGACTGAATTTTTTTGCAACTACTACAGTTTGAGGGGTCACTTAGGATCGTCAGTAAAAGAGGGTAGACAAATATATTTTGTTCCACTTCACTGGTTCTTTATTTTTCACATTTGAAAATAATCCCAGTGCAGAGGAGATGGCATAATGATTATGCACCACTTAAGACACACTGGGTGTATCTATGCATGATGCTATGTTGCTGTAGCAATGTGCTATGGCAACATAGTGTTGGTGGGCACAAACCATGATGCCTATTCTACATCACTGTAGTAATGAGCTACCTCGCTATAGCGCATTGCTATGGTGATGTCGCTGCTAAAAATAACTATGTGCAGCTGTTAGTGCGCCATCATTTAGTACTTCCTAAAGCAAGCACTAAATGACAGGGCAGTAACAATTGCACCATGGGGGGCATGTGTAGATGTGCCCACTTAAGACTAATATTAAATAGCTTTTTAAAATCAACTTCTGATTCTAATTTCTTGCCAGGTGCTTGGGCTCAGTTCATGGTTGCCAAGCCAAGAATTTTTTTTTTAACCAAAACACAGGTTTTTACTGATATATATTTTATATAATGTAAATGTAACTCTTCTGCCAGGCTCCAGTTAGAAAATCTGAGTTCGAATCTGGGGGTTTATCATCAACTGCAGTAAAAAATTTAAAAGCTTGGTTGTCAGTTAAAAAAAAAGTCTTCATCTGGCAAACCTACTTGACATTGTGTTGTCCTCCCACCTAGGGGTCCACTGTTCACCCCCACACCCTGATGCCATTGACCATACCATGTTGCCCACCTCTCCCCCCTTACCCCTCACTGGGTCTGCTACCCATGTCCCAACATGGATGCCCAAAGAATCCTGCCTGTGACCCAGCAGGTAACAGGATGGAACAGCAGCAGCAGCACATGGTTGGGGAAGGGTGTCTACAAAATCTTGTAGACTTTTCTGTGAAGAGTGTTGTGTTCATGTTATTATACTGTTGTGTACCTTAGTTTACCTCATTAGCCTGAGCACACAAAATGAAAGGATGTGCCCACATGCAGAATGAGACAACATGGCACCCTTCCACCAGGAGACCTGAATAGAATCATAGTAATTTAGGGTTGGAAGGGAGCTCAGAAGGTCACTTAGTCCAATCCTCATCTCAAAGCAGGACCATCCACAACTACATCATCCCAGCCAAAGCTTTGTCTAGACGAGTCTTGAAAACCTTCAATGATGGAGATTCCACCACTTCTCTGGGTAACAAGTTCTAGTGTTTTACTACCCTCCTAGTGAGAAAATTCTTCCTAATATCTAAACTAAACTTCCTTTGCTGCAACTTGAGGCCGTTGTTCCTTGTTCTGTCATCTGTTACCACAGAACAGTTTAGCTCTATCATCCTTTTTTGAACCTTCATCTGGGTAGTTGAAGGCTGCTATTAAATCCCCCCTCAGTCTTCTTTACTCTAGACTAAATGAGCCCATTTCCCTAAATCTGTCCTCATAAGTCATGTGCCTCAGCCCCTAAACCATCTTTGTTGCCCTCCACTGGACTCTCTCCAATTTGTGAACATCTTTTCTGTAGTGGGAGGGCTCAAAACTGAAAACAGTACTGCAGATGTAGCCTCACCAGTGCTGAATAGGGGGGAATAATCACTTCCCTTGACCTGCTGGCAACACACCTACCAATGCATTTCAGTCTGCCATTAGCTTTCTTGGCAAAAAGGGCACACTGCTGGCTCAAATTCAGCTTCTTGTCCACTGTAAACCCCATGTCCTTTACTGCAGAGCTGCTGTCCAGCCAGTCAGCTCCATCCTGTACTGGTGCATGGGATTGCTCTGTCTGAAGTGATTTAATAGATTTCATAGACATTAGGGCTGGAAGGGACCTCAAAAGATCATCGAGTCCAGCCCCCTGCCTGAGGGGCAGGAAGTCAGCTTGGGTCATAGGATCCCAGCAAGATAAGCATCTAAATTTCTCTTGAAGGTGTTCAATGCAGGCTATTTCAGACCTTGGAGGCTCAGACAGAAAAGAAAGTCTTCCTTATGTCCAGCCTGAAATGGTCTCGTAGTAGTTTATAACTGTTCAACCTTGCCATCCCTTGGGGCACTCTGGTGAA
>NW_017728886.1:225308566-225334153 GCF_001723895.1 Crocodylus porosus
TGGGATACCAGATCTAAGGCTTTTTTGAAGTCAAGATATATGACATCAATCTCTTCTCCCTTGTCCAGGTGATAGGTCACCTGGTTGTAGAAGGAAATGAGATTGCTCAGGCAAGACCTACCCGTAACAAACCTGTGCTGGCTATCCCTCAGGATGTTGGTGTCAGCCAGTCCATTAAGGCTGGTCTCTTTAATAAACTTTTCTAAGACCTTCCCCAGGATAGAGGTCAGGCTGATAGGCCTGAGTTTGCCAGATCCACTTTCCTGCCTTTCTTGAAGATAGGCACCACATTGGCCTTCTTCCAGTCTTCGGGCACTACACCAGAGCACCAGGAGTTCTCAAAGATCTGTGCCAGGGGCTGGGATATGGTGCTTGCCAGCTCCTTGAGTACCCTGGGGTGTAGATTATCAGGGCCAGATGACTTGAAGGTATCCAGCCTCTCAAGATGTTCCTTCATGAGGTCAGCATTGATGGAGGGCAGGGGATCTCCCTCACCAGGACCTCCCTGTCCCGTAGTGGGCATGGGCGTCCCATGGGACTGATGAAAGACCGATGCAAAGTACCCATTTAATAGGTTGGCTTTTTCCTGGGCGTCAGTTGTGAAATGTCCCATCTGGTTTAGCAGGGGTCCAATGTTGCCCTTGCTTTTTCTCTGGCTCTCCACATATCTGAGAAAGGACTTTTTATTACCCTTGATACTTGGAGCTAGTTGGAGTTCAGCTGCAGCCTTGGCTTTGTACTTGTCCTTGTTGAACCTCATAAGATTCCTATTGGCGCATCCTCCAATTTGTCTAGGCCACTCTGAATCCTAGCCCTACCCTACAGCATATTTACTACTTCCCCCAGCTTGGTGTCATGTGTGGACTTGCTGAGGGTGCACTCTATGCCATCTTCTAGATCATTGGTGAAGACATTGAACAAAACTGGTCCCAGGACCAACACATGGAGCACTCCACTTGATACCAGCTGCCAACTAGATATCAAGCCATTGATTATTATTCTCTGAGCCCAATGTTCCAGCCAGTTTTCTATCCACCCTACAACCCATTCATCTAGCCCATACTTCTGTATTTTGCCTGACAGAAAGTTGTGGGAGATCGTGTCAAAAGGGTACTGTGTCAAAATCAAGGTACACCACATCCACTGGTCTCCCTGTATTCATAACGCTAATCATCTTATCATAGAAGGCAATCAGGTTGTTCAGGTATGACTTGCCCTTGGTGAATCCATGGTGGGTGTTTCTAATCACCTTTTTCTCCTCCTAGTTCTTAGAAATGGCTTCCTTGAGGACCTGCTCCATGGTTTTTCCAGGGACTGAGGTGAGGCTGACTGGTCTGTAGTTCCCTAGATCTTCCTTTTTCCCTTTCTTAAATATGGGCAAAATGTTTGGCCTTTTCCAGTCATCCAGGACCTCTCCTGATCACAATGTGTTTTCAAAGAGGATGGCTAGTGGCTCTGCAGTCACATCAGCCAACTCCCTCTGAAACCTCAGGTGTATCCCATCTGGCCCCATGGACATGTACACATCCAGGTTTTCTAAATAGTCCCTAACCTGTTCGCTCACCACTGAGGGCTGCTCACATCCTCCTCAAATTGTGCTGCCCTATGCAATAGTTTGGAGCTGATCTTGCCTATGAAGACTGAGGCAAAAAAAGGCATTGGGCATTTCAGCCTTTTCTGCATCCTCTGGCACAAGGTTGCCTCCCTCATTCAATAAGGGACCCACATTTTCCCTAATCCTCATCTTGCTACCAACGTATTTGTAGAACTGTTTCTTGTCACCCTTCACATTCTCTGCTAGGTACTACTCCAATTGTGCTTTGACATTCCTGACTTCATCCCTGCATGCCCAAGTAATACACTTATATTCTCCCCTAGTTACTTGTCCAAGTTTCCACTTCTTATAAGCTTCCTTTTTGTGATTTAGTTTACTGCTAAGCCAAGCTGGTCTTCTGCCATACTTGGTAGTCTTCCTGCACATGGGAATGGTTTGTTCCTGCAGCCTCAGTAAGGCTTCTTTAAAGTACAGCCAGCTCTCCTGGACTCCCCTTCCCCTCAGACTCTCAGCAGGCCTATCTCCAGTTTCATACTGGAGCTATGAACAGTCATATGGCTCTTTTACATAAAGTGCAACTCCTCCTCCTCTTCTCCCCTCTCTGTCCCTCCTGAACAGTTTATAGTCATCCATGACAGTCCTCTAGTCAAGCAAGCTATCCCACCAAGTCTCTGTTATTCCAATCATGTCATAGTGCCATAACTGTGCAAGGACTTCTGATCCTTTCTGCTTGTTTCCCAGGCTCTGTGCATAGGCACCGGAGATACTAGTTGATTTCTCAAAAAGTCTGAGAGACCTCCCCTGTTGCCTCTTCCTGCTTGTTTTTCCTCCAGGGCTCCTGCTTCCCCACTTACATCAGGGCTTCCATTTCCATCTCCTGATGAACCTAGTTTAAAGCCCTAGCTTTGTTCATATGCCAACAAAGGTGAGGATTGCAGTCCAGAAGGCTCCAGGAAAGCTAGATAAGCATGTCAATAAGAGAACAGTTTGGAAAAAGGAAGCACCAGCTGCTGACGGGAAGAGTCTGGAGAGAGAGAGACCATTAGAGCAGCTTTGGGGCTTGGGAGCTCAACAGACTGAAAGGAAACAACTGAGTAACTTTGGGATGCTCAGGACTGTACAGGCTTGATTCCCGAATCAAGGGAGGGTTTAACCCTTTGGAGGGGGACAAAGAACCTATGAATGGGTGTCCTTTGCCCCAGTAAATGCTTTATCAAAGAGGAGCTGTCTGTATTGTTGCTTGGGACTTTGGGGTGCAGATATTCACCCCTATGAGAGATACAGTTGCCCTCTCAGGAGCATCTTGAGTCAGGCCCATGGAACAACTAGGAAGGGTTGAATACTAAGAGCACAGGTTCTCAAGAGTGGAAAAGAAACAGGACATGTCCCTCTCAGACCATCCCCACCCACAACTTCCTGCTCTAGAAACTATGCCTGGCTCTCAGGCTTTTTATACACATGCAGGTGGTGGTGCAGGAGGTGCAGGCTGGGGGCTCTTGGAACCACTCTAATTAAAGCGCTTGGAGCATCATGTGTACCTGTGTTGCAGATAAAATATCAGTATCCTCAAAAAGTATCAGTGTCCCTGAAAAATGGTGGTGGAGGTGCTTTAACTAAAGCTCATTGAACAAGCTTTAGTTAAAGCACCCCCACCACCATTTTCAGTACAGGGACGGTGATGCACATGATGTTGGAGTCTGCTGGGGCGCAGTAATTACCATGTTCTAGCAGACTTGATTAATCAAATCTGCTCTTATGTGCTGTAATTACAGCATGTTGGAGTAGCCTTGATGCACCCTCAGAGACTAGACAAGGCTGCAGCAGTTCTGGGCAAGCACTCACCATTGGAGGGACTCCATGATACGTTAACAATTTATAGTATATCAAGCAGATTTTATAATGTTCCAATGTTTTTGTGGATTGTTCTTTTGGATTTAAACACATACACTCTACACCAAGTGCACTTTAGTTACTCAAATCTCTTTATTCCTCTCTTTTCAATCTGTTTCTTTCTTAATACTGAGGTTTTTCTTGTTATTTTTTAATGTTTACAATCAATACATTTTTATAAATAATACAGTATTATATAGAAGTAGCTGTAAGAGATATGACAGAGTCATTTTACATTAGTTGAAGGTTCCTTAGGTATCTTTCACTGGGTACCAAATTAAAACCCCACCACACCCTTGATGTCAAGTTTGAGAATCAGGAGTCCATTCTCAATTTTTCTATAAGCCAACCCCCGCTGCACCTCGCTTCTCTTCAGTTAAAGAATATAATGTTAAAATATTCTATATAATTTATATGCCTTTTTCTTGAGAAAGTATCTAGGAAGCTCAGTGTCTATTCAGACTTATTTTACCAGGGTCTTTTTTCTTGGTTTTGCAAACAATTCTTTCTGTTCTGGCAAGTGAGAAGAAGCCATGGCTGTAATTATTTAAACAGTGGGAGTGCATACAAAAATGCTAGTCTATAACTTAGTTTATTTTTATATCTCTTACAAATGTCACATTTGGAAGTGGTACTCACAGAAACCACATACAAAGTTCATGATCCGAAATCATAATTCTCTTTTACTGTAAACAGCTTTGTGTACTTACATTGAGAGCAGCTGAAAGTAAATTTAATTTCAAACAAGTCTCCAGGTCTTCCAAATAATGGCATCTATTCTAAAGGTCTAAAAGCAATGAATAACAAAACTGTGCAGAATGTGTAAAATAACCTTCCAGTTGAGAGCATAGGCACAAAGCCATCCATGCTACTTTTGCCCTCTGGTAGGTACATTTGAAAAGAGGCAAAGGCAAACCAAGAGAGGAGTATCGAAGTGGTATGCCCTGAAAGACATGCATGGTTCTTTGTTGGCTGTAAAGAGACCAGCCTGCTGTTAGTGATAAGCTGAGGAGAGGCTAAGTGGTATTGAGTTCAATTTGTATCTAGATCCAGCAGCTCAAAATCTCCGAGGAAGACTGTGAAAGATAACTAACTAATGGAACAGTATTAGAATGCTGTTTCACAGTTCCCTCCATCACCAGTGAATTCCCAGCACAAAACTCAAGTTTTCATACTTCTATATAGTACCTTCTCTATCTTTATGAAATCAGCTCAAACTAATATGGACATCTTATCTCCTAAGTAAAGATACATCTTAAAAAAATGCATGAGGTGAATTGCCTGGCTCTTAGTGGAGTCTGTGTATTGCACCTTGGGGCATTAATTATGTCGAAATTCCTTTTAACTGATTTTTTCTTGTATTCTATTTATGAACCCTCCTTTTGAGGACTAGAGAAACTGCAGCACTGTTCTCATGGTCTACTTAGAAGCATCATCTGTTTCTGAAACTTTGATACTAAGGCATAGGATATTTGAATGTGCATGAAGAATAAAATGAGGATTTTCTACTTGTGTGCCAATAATCTGTTCTCTGTATCCCAATGACTGACTGCAGTACTCATTTCAGTAGTGTATTAACTCTCCTGTCTGGCCTTTCATGGGAAATAGAAAGCATCATATCCACCTTCTGTTAGGCTGAAGATGCAGCTTTTACATTAGGGAATATATATCAAAATCACAGGTAAAAAAGGACTTAAATGAATATATCAAGCAAACAACAACTCGTGTTTCAGAAAGCAGAACGGTGTTCTGATCTGTGTGATGTACTATAAGCTCTATTTTCTTAACAGGTTAAGATGAGGCTTTGTATTCGTGGAGCTGTTCCCCATTTCTCCTAATCTCCCACTGGTTTAAGATCTTGATTTCAGCTATTCCATCCTCATAGTCTCTTTCCACTGATAAAATCAATATTCCAAAATAGCAGTTCACACTTTCAAAGCTTTGTTAGTCTATGGGATATTAAATAGAGTGGATCAACTGAGTAATTAATAACTTGATAACTTGATGCAACATGCTTTGCTTATACTTACCCAATGAAAAACAAAAAAACCCAGCTCAAATCAAGCAGTTTTAAGAGTATTTTCATACTAGCAGATTTATCTATGAAATGGTATCCACTTGGATATTAGTTCTATACAATAAAAAGACTCTGTGGGAGGGGATTTATTCAATCTCTTTTGTTGTCTGAGGCTTCTTAGTATCTAAGAGGCCCTGCCATTACTACCTGGGAGAATAGTGTTGCCTTTATTTGGTTTGGACTGAGGAGCATATAAGACCATATAATGAAACATACCACAGGATTTTTGTAAACTGAAGAAATGAGTGAACAGGATGTTGGTGTTTCCCCATGGATATGCTGATATTTAGAGAGCTCTCAATGTAGTCATGTAGGAAATAAGAACATTTCTTAGTAGACCACGAAAACCTTTAAAGCTGAAAAAGAAACCTTTTCTTTTTTAAATTGATTACTCTGTAGTTGATCACAGCCAGGAGATGGATTTTGATCCACAAGCATGTGACACAATTAGGAGAAAAGATGCTGAGAGAGCATGAAAAGGCAAAGACCATTGCAGGCATCTCTGAAAAATCCATATGAGTTTCCTCCAGTAAGCCTAGGTTGTGAAAAGGGAAGATAATTGTTGTCTTAGAATCATAGAAAATTAGGGTTGAAAGGGACCTTGGAAGGTCATCTAGTTCAACTTCCTGCTCAAAGCAGGATTATGCCCAACTATATCCTCCCAGAGAAGGCTTTGTCTAGCCAGGTCTTAAAAAACTTCAAAGATGGAAATTCTACAACCTCTTTGGATAACCTCTTCCAGTGCTTTACTACCCTTTTCACAAGCAGGGTTTCCTAATATCTAACCTAAACTTCTCTTGCTGCAACTTGAGACTGTTGCTTCTTGCTCCATTGCTCTTAATGTTTTGTGTGTAATTGCCATTGAAAAGTAAGCATTCACTCACAATTACAATGTGGTGACAGTTAAAATACCACAGTCTTTCACTATAAATAGAATAATTGACTACCGTTTCTCAGATGACACCATGTGGTATTTCTGAGTCAAAGTTGATTTTTAATAGTGAGTTGTGGTTGCCAGTTATATGTGGTTCAGCTTATCCTGATGTCTTGTCTGTTATGCCCATTCAGAAGCATTCCTCCTGATTTACATTCTTTTTGTTTTTCCCAGCCATTTGGCTGTGGGATTTTTGGTATTACTCTTATTTTGCTTGATATTATTTTATTTGTATTGATTCTTTTCTTTCATGTTAGAATATGAGATTAGGTCAGACACCTATTATACTGGATAACAAGATCTTTAAGGATATCAGGACACTCTGTTTGTTTTTGTTTTTGCTATGCTGGCCCTTTTATTGATTTTTTTCTCTTAATACAAGTAGAACAGCTTGCTTTACTAAAAAAAAACTAAAAAGACTAAACTAAACTTACAAAACTAGGTCTTGTCAAACCCCAAAGACATAGCTTTATTGTTTTTGCAATAGCATGCAGACTTTAGGTGAAGACTACTGCTATGAGGCCATTGTGTATAGCTGAAAGTCTGTGAATTGTTTTGCTAACGTTGGTGCACACTGGAGATCTGGTACAGCACATGGTAATACTTTACCCTGTTGGCTGTTATGCTAATTATGTCTTCTCAGCCATATGTGTTTTCTAATCAGAGAAAGGGTAAAACAGATTAGGTTTAGTGCTGATTATGAAAATTATATGAATGTAACTTTAATGACTTCCAAGGACTCCTTGAATTTACTGTTTAAATCAGTTAGCTGGGGTACCACTAGCAGTATAGCTGTGTTAGCACAGAGCTCAGCACAGGCTTACCACCTATATTCCCAGATTCTTAGGTGGAATTTGCCACCTACACTGAGTTATCCAGTTATAGGCTAGCTCATCTAGGTCTACATGAGTTTCTGCTTTATAGGCCAGTCACAGGGGTACTAAGCAGGTTTCCTTGGGGGTTTGTCATGGAGTCCAGTATTGTTTAATATCATCATTAATTATTTGGATGATGGGACTGAGCTCATGCTAGGCAAATTTATGGATGACACCAAGTTGGGTAGAGTTGCAAACACTCTGGAGGGCAGGGCTAGTATCTAGAATGACCTGGGTAGACTGGAAAAATGGTTCACAATCAAGTAGATGAGAAATAACAAGGACAAGGGCAAAGTCCTCCATGTGGGACAGAACAATTACATGCACAAATACAAGCTGGGGAATGATTTGCTAGGCTGCAGCACTGCAGAGAAAGACTTGGAGGTTATGTGAACTGGATAGAGATAACAGTATGCTCTTATTCCAAAAAGTCCAAAAGCATAGTGGCTTGTACTGATAGAAACATAACTTATGAAGCAAGGGAAGTGATTTTCCCACTCTGTTAGGCACTGGTGTGGAGTATTCTGTCATGTTTTAGGCCTCTCACTTCAAAAACGATGTGGGAAAATTAGGAGGAGTCCCACAAAGAATGACAAAACCTACTGGAGGCTTGGGAAACATGAGTTGTGTGGACAGGATGAAAGAATTAGAGTTATTTAGTCTGGAGAAGAGAAAACTGAGGAGGGATTTGATAACAGTGTTCAAATACCTGAAGGGTGGCTGTATATAGGTTGAAGATAGATTGTTTTCTGTAGTTGCAGAGGACAGAACAAGAAACACTAGTCTTAAATTGCAGCAGTGGAAATTTAGGTTGGATATTAGGAAGAACTTTCACATTATGAGGATAATTAACCATTGAACCAGGCTACCCAGAGAGGTTATGGAATCTTCATCTTTGGACCTTTCAAGAGCAGAGTAGACAAGCACTTGTTCCAGTGGACTTTAAACTGAGCAACACATAATGTAGGTCTTAGGTTATCATAGTATGCTTGTAATTTTGAAAATCATAAATGACACTTTCCTAGCCGAAGAAGTGTTACATCCAAGATAGGAAAAATCTATATTAGACCTCATCTTGACAGATAAGAATTGACTGTAGAATTAATAGTCAGTAGGTTTTTAGGTACAAGTGATCATAGCTTAATTCTATTTATGTGCAAACAGAATGAAATACCAACAAGATACATGCATATTCTTGGTGTTTTTAAAAGATCAATTTCACAAATCTAAAAACAATTATGAGCCAAATCAGTTTCAAAATGTAACCTAAATAGAAAATCATCACTGAATGGATATGGTTCCAATGGCATCACAGGGCACATCTAAATGAGACATTTACTGCAGAATAGACAAATTAGCTCTGCAGTAAATGTTGCACATCTACAGGTTCCTATTAGGCTGGAGTAAACTAATTAACTCCACAGCAGGATCATACTTGGAAATACTATCCTGCTGAAGAGTTTGTTACTCTGCAACAATGAATGTGTAGATGCTACCCTGGCTGGTTGGGGCACAAGGGTCCTTCCATGCAGGGCTCCCTGCCAGCTAGCCCCACAATGTACCATGTTGAGCTGAGGGGAGCAGCCCTGGGCTGATAGATTAACCCCCAGGGCCCTCTGCCAGCTTAAGCTGCTCCGACCCAACTCAACGTGTTGTGGTCCTGGGTGCACATCCAAGTACGCACCTGAGAGCAATAAACTCCAAAGCAATACACTCCAGAGTTTATTGCTTCACATTAATTGCACATGTACATGTGTCCACGGAAGTGTAATCCCCACCTCCTTTTAACCCTCTGTAATTTGTTCATGTGTCCATATTCAGAGAAAAGGTCAAGGAATGATTTGATCCTTGGTCCTTGGGAAGATCTTTGAGAAAATTATCAAGGAGCATATCTGCAAGGGCCCTGCAGGGGAGGTAATACTCAGGGACAACCAACATGGGTTCATTGAGTGCAGGTCCTGCCTGACTAACCTGGTTTGTTTTTATGTTCAGGTCACAAAGTCCCTGGACAAGGGTGTCGGGGTGGAAGTCGTCTTCCTGGACTTTAAGAAGGCTTTTGACACCGTTTCCCACCACATTCTCTTAAAAAAACTTGGTGACTGCAGCATTGATGCCTGCACAGTCAGATGGGTGGCAAAGTGGCTAGATGGTCACACCCAGAGAGGGGTTGTGGATGAGTCATTTTCAACCTGGAGGGATGTGGGTAGTGGAGTCCTCTAGGGCTCGGTCCTGGGGCCAGTACTGTTCAACATATTTATCAGGGATCTGGATGTGGGTGTGGAATGCATGCCATCCAAGTTCACCGATGACACCAAGTTGTGAGGTGAAGTGGGCACTCTGGAGGGGAGGGATAGAATCCAACTAGATCTGGACAGATTACAGCGGTGGGAAGATGAGAATAGGATGGAATTCAACACAAACAAGTGCAAGGTGCTGCGTCAAGGGAAAAGGAACCAGCAACACACCTATAGGCTGCGAAACACCCCTTTTGTCAACACAGCAGCAGAAAGGGATCTTGGAGTCATTGTTGACTCCACGATAAACATGAGCCGCCAATGCAAGGAAGCAGTCAGTATGGCTAACTGCACCTTGTCGTGCATCTACAGATACATCACAAGCAGGTCCAGGGAAGTGATCCTCCCCCTCTATGTGGCATTGGTTAGGCCACAGTTGGAGTACTATGGCCAGTTCTGATGCCTCACTTCAAGAGGGATGTGGCTAACGTTGAGAGGATCCAGAGGAGGGCCACTCTCATGGTCAAGTGGCAGCAGGGCAGGCCCTATGAGGAGAGGCTACAGGACCTGAACCTGTTCAGCCTCCACAAGAGAAGGCTTAGAGGTGATCTGGTGGCCATTTACAAACTCACCGGGGGGATCAGCGGGAATTGGGGGAGGCTCTGTTCCCCTAGGCACCACCTGGGGTAATAGGAGTAATGGCCACAAATTGTTAGAGAGAAGGTTCAGGCTGGACATCAGGAGACATTACTTTACAGTTAGGGCTGCCAGGCTCTGGAATGGGCTCCCAAGTGAGGTGGTGCTCTCTCCTACCTTGGTGGTCTTTAAGAGGAGGCTGGACAGATATTTGGCTGGGGTGATATGACCCTGGCACCCATTCCTGCCTGGGGCAGGGGGTTGGACCTAATAATTTGTTTAGGTCCCTCCTGACCCTAAGCACTATAAAGCTATGAAACTATAAAAATGAGGCATATCTTTTTAATAATAGAGTAGTTACTGGAAAAACTAGCATATCTGAAAAAATGTAAATTAGACTGAATCTTTTACTGTAACATGTTCTCCAGTTCTATTGAGCTTAAGACAGACACTTATTCAGGTGACTCCTATGACCTGCACTATGCAAGTGGTCAAAGCATATTATCACAATGGTCCTTTTCTGGCATCTTAAAATCTTTTAATCCTATTAATGAATCTGCTTCATTGGATGAATGTCAACAGAGATGAAATGAAGTCCATTATACATAATTATAGTCTTTTATAGATGGAAAAAAAGAAAAAAATAGTGCCAGCTAGTCAGGAAATTGCATGGATCTTTTAATAGCTCTATCTGTAATTATGCACAGATGCTATGGGAGCAACTGTGTAATTCTATAAAACTACAGACCTATATTTCAGTTCAAAGAAGACTAGTTAACTAGAAGACATTGTACAGGAACTGAGTGAAATGTGACTGTAGTATTGCAAGGTTTTGAGCTGACGAAGTCACTATGCATAATTTGTTATTTGGACAGAGATCTTAATAAGTAAAAAAGTCTGATAGATATGAAGCTACTTCCTGAAAAAATGGCATTTTTTCCAATGCAAAGATTGTCTTAAAATATATCAGGAATTTTTCAGTAAATTGGCTGAAAATCATTTTGATGTTTAGAGTGCTGCATGTATGGCTAGTGACATGTGCAGAAAAGGTAAATTTGTGTGGCAGCATCTGTAGCCATGGAAATAATCCCTGTGTGGAAAGATAAAGTACTCTAATGTAAACGGTACATCTGAGATTCTCACAATCTGTTCACAGACAACTTGCAAACAGAAAGAAGTGAAATTCATCAAGAAACCTATTCTGCATGAAATACACACCCACTTCTATTTTGAAAGTATTTTCATGTGCACCAGCAAGCAACCAAGCAACAAAACCATTTTTAAATGAGATCCCTAAGGCCAAGAAGAAGCAAATTTTCTGTACTGCACTGTAGACAAATCCCACAGATAATATGTAAAATTCTGCTGTCTACTGTTGAGTTAGACAACAAAGAAATCAAAGACAGTCTTATTTCTCTTCTCTTATCTCTCATGCACAACTAGGGCAGGACTGCAATTTTGTACTGAGAACAAAATAATGGTGGGTATGTCTGGTGACCCAGATACACAGAAGCAGTGCACTAGTTTGCTCAGCAGGCCCAGCCTACATCAGTGTAGAGCAGGCATTAACAGGGTGCACATTGCTCCCTTCTGAAAAACAGCAGTTCCTTGCATCACCCCATGCATTTCTTCTGACTCATCTGCTCTTTTCCACAGTAGTATCTATCCTTGGGAACCAAAACATGTCTAATACCATTCTACTTCCCTTTATTTCATACCTCTTAGAGTGTGGATAGATGTAACAGTTAGCACATTCCAAATACACATTAAACCACTAGGGCACATCCAGATGAGCTCACAAATGAGGTTTCCAGAGCTGCAGGCCCAAACTACACACACTGCACATGCCCAAAATTGCCATGCTTCTAATTTGCACTGTGGCAGGCTTTTTTGACACCAGGAGCTCCCAGTGTCAGAAAAACCCATGACAGAAAAAAGCGGGGCAGCACACATGGCTGTAACATGTGCCACCTGAAACTGGAACCTGGCCAGCCAAAGCCGTGTTTTGGCTTCTGGCCAGCCTCTGTGCACCCTGATTGCTACTGCTGGAGCCCTAGGAGGCCCCAGGACCCCAGGTAAGGCTGCTGGAGCCAGCCCACATGCTGGCCTCAGCCTCCCCTATCCCACCTGTAGCAATTTGCTGCATGCCAGAGCATATCTGCCTGGCTTTTCCATAAGGACAGGTAGCAGCAGCACAGCTGTGAGCTGCTGTTAGTTGTCCTTAAGGAAATGCATGTATGCCCTTGTCTGGATGTACCTCTAGAGTCTAGACATACAGACTATGTTAGGTTTAAACTTCCTGGAAAATTCCTGGTTTAAAATTCCTGGAATATTTAAAAAACACACTGGGGGAATCAAGTACTCTTTGGAGCTGGTCCTCCATGAACCAATTCAATGTGATGTGCAAACCGGGCAACCCTTCCACTCCAACCCCCTGCTCCAATCCAGGTCTTCCTGGAGAAAACTGAGCACTGACCCCTGGAAGGGATGATGGTCTAGGAACTCTACTGCCCTCTGGTGGCACTTTGGCACTCTGGCAGCGATACTTTTAGAACCCTTAGCAGTGTACCTGTGGACACTTCTTTCCAGAGGTATTTGTGAATATGTTCCAATCAATGACATTTTTGAATGGTTCAAATGTTATGTCTGTTTGCACCTGTAGTAGTAAAATAAAGCTTTCACCCAAACTGCTAGAAAAATAAGTGGAAGTTAAGTCAGGGACAAACAAATACCTCTACCTGGCAATGCCACGTCCTATACAAATAAGAAATTGGTGTATCTTGGGCGGTAGTATCTATATAAAGCACAAAGTAGAGCTCTGTAGGTCGGCATTTCTCACTGTCATCATTTCTGAAAAGAATAGGTGAAAGTTGTATACAGATTCAAAGCTGAGTGCACATATCCATTAAGGTCATAAAAGAGCAAGATACGGTACACACTGTATAGCACTGGCAAAAAAAAGATAATGCATATATTAGATGTTTAAGTGTTCTAGGAAGAGGCCGCTGAATAGTCCTAATCAGTCTTACTTTTTCTATTTATATAACTGATATTTTAAAACAAGAAAAGAAATGGCTTTGTTTAAAAATTCGGAGAATTTCCATAAACTTTAAAGATAACTAAGACTTTCTGCTTTTACTTGTAGCAAAATCTGGTAGTCTAGAAAATGCAGAAACTATATAGATTGCCAATTTTAAACACCCTCCCCTCACCACCATCACACACATAGGAAGCTAATTTTATGCTCACAGATTTCACTCAAACACACTATTGTACACTTTCCAATTTCAAGCATACACTTTATAGGGAGCGAAACTTGGAGGAGATCTTGTCATTTTAAAGGAAAAGTCTGTGGCAGTATATATATTCATTACAGACAATGTCCCAGAACAGAGAACCTATGCCAGAGGTAGGCAAAATATGGTCTATGGGCTGAATCCAGCCCACCAAGGATTTTATCCAGCCAGTGGTTGGTCTCTCAGCCCCACCCAGGCCAGGTTGAAGGGCAGCCTGGGCCATAGTGCACAAAGCCAGTCCTGCTCTTTATGGGTGCACAGCAGGGCTGGAGCAGTGTGGCAGCAGGACTCCACTTCCTGGTAGCCCCAGCATTGGCAGTTCCTTCCAGTTGCCACTGCCAGTGTCACCGCTACCACCAAACCCATCCCCACTGCATGAGTAATCCAAACCACACCCCACAGCCACTGCTGGGCCATCAGACAGAGTAAATGATGTCTTTATGGAGACTAGCCTGGGAAACCTATGGGCAGGGCATGCCTGGTCGGAAGGACGGACAGGTCTGCAGGTGAGTAGGGACCAGCAGCTGGGAGTGGGATGGACAGACAGGCAGGGCTGAAGTCGGGGCCGAGATCATGGGGCAGTGCCAATATGGGGCTGGGGTTGGGGCAGAACTGCAATTCACACCCTGCATGATGGATTGTGACTGGCCCAACCCAGGAGTGGGGCAGAGTGCACGCCCATGACCTGGCCCCTGCTGCCCCTCCCACAGCACAAGTGTACACAGTACAATACAGCTGCAGAACAGTGTGACTCGGCAGTGTGGGGTGGCTTAATTCGGTCACAATCCATTGGGGTTGCCCTGCGCTACCGGGCTACACTGCTCTGCAGCTGCACTGTACTGGGGCTGCCTGTCTGCACCCATACTGGGGTGGGGGCAACAGGGGCTGGGTCATGCGTGTGCACTCCGCACCCTCCCAGGGATGGGCCAGTCATGATCTGTTGTGGAGGAAGTGGATCATGGCTCTGTTTCAGCCGTGGCCCTGGTGTTGGCCCAGGCTCCACATTGTGGCTGCCCTGAATCCTGGCACCAGCCCCAGGGCTGCACCTGCCCTCCCAACCCTGGATGTTACTCCCTGCCCACCCAGAGCCCTATCCCATCTCATCTGCCCAGTTAGGGAGTTTTGATGAGCTGTTGCAGGTGGAGGGGGGTGGGGAGAGAGTTGTGATGACCCAGCCTGCAATAGCTCATCAAAAATCCCTAAGTGGCCCTGTAGCCCAAATAATTGTCCACCCCTGGCCTATGCTGCATAGGCTATAGCATTCTGGAACCTTTCCTGTGCATAAATTAATTCATGTAGAAAATGCTTAGCTATCATTGACATATAAGAACGTACACAGGAAAATAACAAATATAACATTAAGAGATTCTTATGTAGATGTTTGAGCCAGTAGCAAAGCTAATTGAGGCACTTGTTTAACTTCCTTAGAAAACGATGCTTTGCTCATCAATTAAAGACTGGCACTGAAGCTTTCATCCATCTGCTTTTGATCCTATATTCCTTTCTGTCCTGCTCTCTTGCTCTGTGTTTGTTGCTACAATAATTAAATATGGCTCTGAAAGCATTTTAAATAATTAAAATTATCTAGCAAGGTGCAGAATACTGTGGTCATAATGTAGGAAAGCACTAAGCACAATCTCAGCTTCAGGTACATGAAGAAGCATTGATGTCAATGGAATTAGTTAAGCACATGGCTTGCTGGACTGAGGCCAATGTCTGTGTGCAAAATCAAGCTGAGATACTGGTCTTGTAGGCCAGTATTATATATGGGCACTCCTCTTGACTTCCACCTATTGACTGTTTATTGCACCCCTCCTCACCACTGATTTAGGTCGAATTAGTTATTGATACTGAGCGTGTATTTGATCTGATTGTGAATACCTTACTTTTGTAGCCAGTATAAATTATTACAATAACATAATCTAATTTCAATATATAATAATAGATCATTCAGATTTTTGTGTAAAAATGTGAATAAGTTGGGGGAAAATTTCTACAGAAATATTTTGACATAAACTTCTTGATGTGAGGATATGTAATATCTCTGTTGTTTGTTGTTCATTAGTAGGGCTGTGTGAAATTTCGACGGGTATTTCATTTCGAAGCTGTTTCGACGCGTTTTGAGCTCAAAACAGCAAAATTTAAATGAAACAAGGTTTCAAAACAGCTTCAAAATGAAATGAGGGCACTCAAAACATTTCAAAAGTTTTGAAATGTTTTGAGTTTCAAAGCCAGGTTTGCTGTAGCGCAAGCCCCCAGATCCGTGCAGGCCCCTGGATCTGCATGCAGAAGGACAGCAGGTTGCCACTGCCAGCCAGGGACAGTACCAGAACCAGCTTCCCAGCACTCAGCAGGGGCTGTGGCCAGCATTGGTCCCAGCAGGCAGCGGCCAGCACTGGTCCCAGCAGGCAGCGGCAGCCTGCTGTCATCCCATGCACAGATTTGGGGACCGAAGCCCCCCAGGAGGAGTCTGGTACAGCTCCACAGCCCTCCCGGGGCGTGCAGACCCCCAGATCTGCACGCAGGATGACAGCAGGCTGCTGCTGTCGGCTGAGACCAGTGGCAACACCAGGTTTCCTGGCACTCAGCATGGGCTGCCAGCACCAGTCCCAGCTGGCAGTGGCAGCCTGCTGTCATCCCACACACAGATCCAGGGGCTCTTTGCCCCCCGGGAGGAGTCTGGCACAGCCCCACAGCCCTCCTGGGGGGTGCAGGCACCCAGATCTGTGCATGGGATGAGTGCACAGAGTGCTGCTGCTGCCAGCTGGGGCCAGCACCAGCACTGGGTTCTTCCCAGCACTTGGCACGGGCTGCACCTAGCACCAGTCCCAGCTGGCAGTAGCAACATGCTGTCATCTCACACGCAAGTCCGAGGTCCTGCTCCCCTCTGAGAAGAGTCTGGCACAGCTCCGCAGTCCTCCCAGGGGGAATGGCCCCTGGATCTTTACATGGGATGACAGCATGCTGCTGTTGCCAGCTGGGGCCAGTGCCAGCACCAGCCTTTCTGGCACTTGGCACCCAGCAGTGGCAGCCTGCACTTGGCGCCTGGCAGCGGCAGCCTGCTGTCATCCTGTGGGCACATCCAGGGGCCCATGCCCCCTGGGAAGAGTCTGGCACAGCCCTGCAGCCCTCCCGGGTGGGATGGGGCAGGCCCCCAGATCTGTATGCAGGATGACAGCAGGCTGCTGCTGCCAGCTGCAGCCAGCAGCAGCACTGGGTTCTTCCTGGTGCTCACCACGGACTATGCTGGGCAGACTTGGGTGCCAGCAGTGGCTACAGCCAGCAGTGGCAGCTCGCTGTCATCCCACATGCAGATCCAGGGGCCTTTCTCCTTGAAACTTAGCAGACTTCATGCCCTCAAAAGGGGATAGTATCCGTGCAATTTTCATCTGAATCATGCAAGAAATGACAAAGTTATAGGCATTTTCAGGATTCTCCATTATAGTGTATGGGTGAAACATTGAAATGCATCGAAACAGTGAAGCAGTTTCGACGAAACGAAACGAAACAGTGCTTTGAAATTAAATGATAAAATGAAATGAAACACGAGTCAAAATGAAATAGTGCTATTTCACACAGCCCTATCCTTTATCACTCTAAATGTGACTTAAGCTACAAACAATATCACGCACAATGCAATATAACGAGCCCTTAATGTGAAAATCAATTTGTTTACATGGGAGAGAAGAGCTGTGCATTTGCTTAGATGGAAAAAGCCTAATTTCTCATCCCCCTGTAGAATATTTATGCTTGTCATTCCCCTTAAGGCTGGCTGAATAACTCTTCATAAACTGAGGCATGGATGCAGCATGATCTAATGGACTCAGTGGGACAGAGCTAATTCTAGCTCTCTTACTGATTTGCTCTGTGGTTCTTAGGGACATTAGGAGGACTAGTATAGGTAATAGCTGTACAAGATTTCAGTGTATAAAATACTGTGGATTTGACCATGAAGTCCTAGAGCAGACTGGGAGGTAGATCATAACACCAAAGAAAAGATTGAGGAAGGTGTACTGCACCAGGTCAATATCATGTGCAACATCCATCCCCTTCTGCTTTCCTGAATACTTAAATTCTGGCAAGTACTTCCCTCTCATCTGAGACAATTTAGGATAAACTAGGCATCAGATAGGCATTGCCTTGCCTACTTTGCTTTCAGAGACCAATTTGGATAGTTGTTCACAAAGTATGCCTACCGGGTTTTCTGACCTTATAACCAGGCTATAGATTATAAATTATTCTGGGGTGGGTCTTTCTTAAACTCTTCCATTGGTAGCATTCCACTGTATCTATATTGTCCATCTTAAGCTGTGTTTGGTAATAGACAATATGCACTTAACAGCAGGTAGTCACTCTGCATGCTCTGGCTGTACCCAAGAAACTGGGACTTTGGCAAACTATATAAACCTCCTAAGCTGAAAGAGTTAGGTCCCTTAGTAGCTGATCTGAACTGGTTCTAACCATGAACATTAGACCAAGCCTACATGCTTCAGGAGTCTTTTCAAGCCAAAATGGAGGTGCTAGTTAATCTCACATAGAGTTTTGCAGCTGTTGAAGTGGTGTTGATCTGAATTGGTTTTTATGGCTTCAGTATAAATATATAAAATAAATAAATCCATTATGCCTAAATCCTCTTTTGGCACCTAAGGCCACGTCCAGACGTGCAGGGGCATGCGCTTACAGTGGTAAAAATAGTAGCAGCACAAATTTGTTCTGCTACTTTTTGCCGTAGCACACACCCCTGTACATGTGCTTTGTTGAAGGACAATTATCCTGATTTGGGCAAACTACCCTTGCCCAGCTCCTCTTGGCTTCTGTCATACTGGAGGAACCAGGCCACAGGAGTGGAGATGCTCTGGCTAGCATCCAGATCATCTCTCCCTGGAAGACCAAGCCTTGGTGTCTGCCAGTGCAAACTTCTGTTGCATGTGCTGCACATGTTTTCTCCTGGAGCTTTTTTTTAATACCAAGATTTCCTACTAGCAAATATTGGCTCCACACTGAAAATTTGCAGTGTGGGGCACATTTTCACATTCTTTGTGTGTGGTTTGTGGCACCACAAACTGCACACCCCTGCTTGTTTGGACACAGTGTATATATTCAATTTGGATCTCTCTTTAAGTGACTTTTGAAGCAGACACTTAGAGTCATAAGTTTTGATGCCTATGTGTTTATTCTCAGATGCACTGTTTTGCTAAAGACCTTCTTTCCCTCATTCTTCAGTATCAAAAAAAACTCTGTCATGAACCAATGATCTTTCTCAGTTAACCTGAAGATAAAACTGAAAACTTAGAATCAGGCTACAGACACTTCTCAGCATGTAATTAATATGTTACAGTATAATCCGAATCGATAGATCTTTGGGCATAATTATCCCCATTACTTCCCTTCCTACCAAAGATTTTGGTATTTGAAATTAAAAACATAAATCATAAATTGTAGCTTGAAGCTAAAAAATGATTCAATCTCTGAGTGTTCCTTTAGAATTTCAGCCGGGCAAAACTAATTCAGCCCAGTCTCACTGAAGTGCTTGGAGCAGTCTATCTAAACATCATGGTCCTTCTTAATTTCCAGAATGGTCACACTGCCTCCAGTTAGGATGAAAGTGACAAAAGTGACTATGCCATTGAAGCTGACTAACTTGACTCCCTCAAGTGTGGGTTGAGAGAGTTTGAAAACTATGAATAGCAGTCCTGCAGCATCAGGTCCGCTTAGATACCTTTGACCTCTCTAAAGGCTAAACAAAACATTGGTAATAGCAAGAATTCTGCCTTATTTAAGTAGCCGTTGGATTTGATACACTGAACTAGCCATTGTGGGGACCTTGTTTCTATTACAGATCAAAGTAATTTCAGTAAGTCTAACTACTGCAGTCAATTTCTTGCCATTTCCATGAATAATCCAGAACTCTTAACAAATATGGGGATTGCCAAATATTCTACTTTAATCCACGTCCTGTCTCCAGCTATGGCTTGTACTACTATATGAATGGCTGGAAATGCATAGGAATTTCCTAAAAGACTTGCAGTAGGCCATTATACACTGCAATAGGGAAAAGGTTATTTATGCCTATGCGAGATGTGGCAAATCAACATGCCAGAAAAACTTTGGCCACACCTCGCCACAGTAGTTGCCAGTGTGTGGTATTACAAGAGGCCAGAACTGAGGCTGGCTTTGTCTTTCAATTGAGCAATGTCTTTCCCTATGCACTGAATGAATCAGTAGTCCCATGGAAAAAAATGTGATAGTAAAATAAAACTACAAATTAAGATTAAAGTGGCATTTCTTTAGTTTTATATGCTTGACTTTGCAACCATAATAATGTTCTTTTAGCTCAGATCATTGTTTTTTTCCTGTGTAACACATTCATAGTGTATAGTAGAAGCTTTCTACATGTAGTAGAAACTTAAATATATACTATTCTTTCATGCATATTGGGTAAACAAATTTGTCATGAGCCACAATATAGAAATATTTCTAATCAGTCAGATTAATTATTACTACAGCTAGTGGGATATGAGAATCAAAGTAGAATATTTTGGTCTTAAATCATGGCTATTCCATAGCAAAATTCACTTGAGGTAGCCCAGATGGGATTATAAAGAAATGCACAAACATGAAAAATTATTATGGAGGAAAAATACAAGCAAATTTTTTTGCATCTTCAGAAAGGTTTGGTTTGAATGTGAAGGAGTTTGTATTGGTATTTTATTTCTCCTGAACTGGTTTCCCCATCCCTTATTTAAATTTCATTAATTTTGTAGATATTAGTGAATTTCAGAAAGTACAGAATCCACTACAAATAAGAATGAATGTGTAGCAGGCTTGCCTTTTGGAGCATTGGTTGAGTCCCAGGCTTGAAATCTTGCTGTTTTGATTGGTGGAGCCCATCCACCAATCAGGAGGCAGCTAGAGAAGTTAAGTCATGCCCCTTTCCTGAGGAGAGGAGGAGAGGAGTCTTCCCTCCCACCCCATCCCGGACCTGATTGAAGACTGCAACACTCAGGTCCAGAAGACTTCAGGGGCAGAGCCCTGTAGAGTACAAAAGGAGCTGCGTGCCCAGCATGAGGGAACACATCTGGGACAGAGAAGAGAGAAGAGCGGACCTTAGAACAGCTGAGGAGAGCTGCTCAGCAGTAGTTCTGACGTGCCCCTGAAGACTTCCATCAGTGTGGAACGGCAGATGACTCTCAGTGTGCAGCATGGCACACAGCATTCGATCCCGGGACCTGCATGAGGTGGCTTGGGTCTGCAACCTCTGGCATGTGGCCAGAGACATAGTGCACAGGCCGGTACCTGGAGTAGGACCTTTGGAGCACTTGGGCAGCTCAGGTCCTCAACCCCCGGAACGATACTGAGAGCTCAGTGCAGGAGTCACTGCATGGACAATCCTGGAGTGGACCAAGCCTGGTGCTGCATGAGACAGACCAGGCTTCCAACTCATAGCAAAAGGCTGAGTCCAGGGAGCCAGATGGTGCTTGGGCTACTGAGCCAGCAGACAGGGCCATGCCAGAGGCCCCAGAAGCCCTGCATATAGGAGCCCTGTTCTAGGATAGTGACCCCCCAAAGCCCACTGCAGGTGAGAGAGCAGCTTGGCGCAGAGCACGAGGGCCACCTTCCAGGCCTGGGAGCCGTGAGTTGCAGGGAAAGGAGCATTCCCACAGGGGAGGAGGAGTCCCCCCCTGGTTCAATAAGGGCTCCTGAAAGTGGAGGACCCACTGGGAGGGACCCCCCTAAAGTTACCAGCTTCATTGTAGGGCTTGGAAAAAGCCCAAGGGCATTAGGGTTTCCCCTTGGGATTGAGTTTATCTTTGGGGTTTATTTGTTTCAGATCAAATACTTACCTGTGACTTACCTGTATCTGGAGCACTGGTATAAGGTTTTATGTCATTTACCCAGAGGTTATTGTTTATGTTGCTTGTTTAGGTATCTTATATATATATACATATATAGTACATATGTTTATATCTATGTTCCTTTCCCTCGTGAGAAGTTAATGTAAATAAATATGTATATAGTTAATCCCCTGACTGTCCTGGCCTGGTTCTATAGGGACGGAGGGAAACTGAGAGGTCTGCAGTTCCCCGCCCCCACCCTGCCCCGCCGTTTCCCCCTGCCACAGAGCACCTGCCAGCTAACAATCCCCTTTGGCTGGAAAAGGGGAGTATATGCCTGAGTTACCTGGGCTACAAATGCAACATTGCTTGGGTCATAAAGTCTATCTTGAATTATATGTCTTTCTTCATTATGGGTATATGTAAAGATAAATCATGGGGAAGCTGGTGTTCCATTCTGTTACCACTCTGGTAGAATGTTTTCTCTTTTTCTCCTTTTTTTCAAATATGTAAAATCAGTGAAGTGAATTGCATTTGACTTTCAGAGGAGTTAAATAAAATTGGTATCTTAAAGTGATGATGATGCATAAAAATAATGAAGATAATTATCAGGTCCATTAAAGATGGCTATGAACTTCAAGAGAAATTTCATGAATAGGCATCCCCCCTGCCTTCTCAGATGCTCCTGTGGTTTCCACTTCCCCTCTTACATGATCTTGTTGAAGGATTAAGTTGAAATGAAAATAGAGAAGAAAAAATGTAATTTTAATCTACACAAGGGAATCAATTTAAAATGTGGAAAATTCACAAATCAATAGTATTAAAACAGTTATTGGATTTAAATATTAATAGGATGGGAGGAATTGATGGACTTGAACCAAAGCTACTTAAAAGTGAAGCACATTATATAGCTAAACCATTAGCTTGAAATAAGAAATCTAATTTTCTTACAACTAATATACTTACAAATTGGAAATATTCTGTTGTGACCACAGTCCATAAAAGTGGAGACTAACATCTCTACTGCTTTTCATTTAACTCAGTGAATGCCACATACAATTCAAACTTACTCCTCTTTTTGTTAGTACCTTGATACATTTCAGTAGGAGATAGAAAAGTACTTCTTCATGATCAGATAAACTTATCTTTAAAAAAAAGCAGACAAACTAGGTACCCAAGGCTTTACTGCTGGAGCTAAGCTTGCCATAGACTTCACAATAGGAAAAAGATCAAGTCCAATATATTTAGAGGAAATATCTCAAAAGTTACAAAAAAACCAATGAAGTTCTAAGCTTAAAATTAGGCCTGCCTTAAAAATGCCATATGAATTCTATAGGAATATATACTCAAAATTATGTTTAAAAATGCCAGTGCTTGTTTACGTAACTATATTTAGCATTCATTATCTGTTTCTTGTTGGTTCCTGTAATTGTTTTACTGAAGGTTATATGTTTCTATGAGTGCAGTTAATTATTATTAGTGGTAGTAGAATTAATACTAATTATATTTTAATAAGCACATACTACTACTACTATTAAACAACCTTAAACACAGAAGGTAATGAATGCATAACTCTTCAGTACTCCTTGGGAGGTGTTGGAAACAACCAAAGTCATAAATTCAAGGTTAAGTTTCATATGCCACATGTAAACACAAGTCATCCCTAATAATGACATCACTGAAGTTGCATCAGCAAAGAAAAAGATCCATTACATTTTGCAGTAGTGTGGAAGAGAACCCATGTCAGTCTATAGAGTTACAAATTGACATACTATGTGTGTTGCAGTTTCAGCTGTGCTATACTCAAGGTGTTCGCAAATTCTATGGCAATAAGTGTAGTTAGGAATCACAGTAAAAGAGACATTTCACAGGAGACATTGGGGATGTTTTCCTCAGATTCCTGGCATGGCTTTTATCTCTATGGTTTGGATTTCTGAGCTAAAAACATCCATAAAGAATAAAATATAAACCAATACTTATCTGTTTTCTTGAAAATATAAGTTTCATAGGATTTTTTAACATCCAATCAGAAACCATTCCTACATGGTATGATGGTTCTGGAAGGTAGCCAGGAGCTGGAGCCAGAACCCTGCATGCCCACCAGGAGCAGCAGGAACAGAGCAGCACTCAGCTGGCTGCAGCAGTACCAGAAACAGCCCACTGGAAGCTGATCCTGCTCCTGCCCCTGCTGCACCGTGCCACACCGTTCCAGGCGGGTGGGCAAGCAGCTTCCACTGAGTGGCTCCTGCCCTAGCATGGGGGCTCCAGCTTCAGCTGTTGACTGTCTTCCTGAGAGCTGGAGCCAGAGCTCTGCATGCTGGGACAGGAGCCCCCCGCCAACCTGGCACAGCACAGCAAGGGCAAGATAAGGAGCAGAAGCCACCACTAGAGATGGAGGTGGGGGAGGAATGGAGCAGCACCCGACTGGGTTACAGGTACCAGCAAGAGCATGGCATGAGCTGCCCCAGTGTGAGCAGGTGGGGCTCAGCCGCATGCAGAGTTTCACAGGGGCAGTACAGACCGCAATGCCCAAGGGAGCTCTGCTGTACACACCCTCACCTCCTTTCACTCCTGTCACTCACAGCAGGCGTCTGGGACCTAGCGCCCAGGCAGCACCCCTCACACACGCATCCATACAAACTCCCCCCCGACACACACAGCCTTCCCCACACCCCTCCAGGTGACAGGAATATTTAGGCAGTGGACTTAGGCCCCAGGCTCCAGTCTTCAGCTGTCACTGTCTGGAGACCTGGTCCCATGATCCCAGCCTCACCTGCCCCTCCTGCTCCTGAACACTGCTCCCCACCCACCCACACCCCCATAGAGAGTCTTAGTTGTTTTCGGGAGAGGGGGAAGTGTTGACCCAGCCCACAACAGCTCATCAAAACTCCCTATGTGACCCTTGGGCCCAAATAATAGCCAACCCCTGCTCTAAAGCATCTACTTCTTGCCATTGTCAGAGATACTGAGCTAGATGGGCCATTGGTCAGATCATGCACAATACTTCCTATGTTCTTATGAAACAGGCTGACATACAATGGAAGGTCCCCATCTTTTTAGATGAAACTGCTGTGTAGATGTGTATATGTAAATAGCTAGTAGAAAAGTGACAGCATATGGCACTCAAGAATATCAAGAATAGGTCCCATAGGGTTTGGGTTTTGGTGACAAACAAAGCTTGTGTACTGGTCTACTCAATCTGCTCTTTACACCTGCTTTTAATCTCTTCTGGCAGTATTTATCTGTGAGATGCATTCCAGGATATCTCTTATTTGATTTTTCAGTAATTCTTAAGTTTATTCACAGGATGTTGATGAATACAAACTTTTCTGAGGAAATGCCACTGTCATTCTCCACCAGGTATATATTATAGGCCTTTTTCCCTCATTGTTCTTTTTTGTTGCAACAATTGCCACTTCTCCTTTGCTATTCCCAGAGATAGTATGATATACCATAGTAGGCTACTAAACACTAGAATAACAGGTGGTTTCTTGTGCATGCTCACAAAGTTAGCCATCAGCTCATTTGCAATGTAATGAAACATACCTGCATATAGCAATACTATTGGATGATTTCCCTTAACAAAACAGAATACCAGTACAGTAGATATAAATTATTCATATGCTTGATACTTCTACTGTTTGTTATATATCTAGTATTGAGATATGCTAACTTGGGTGCTATCTAGCTGTTTGAAACCTACTTAAGGACACTGGTGTAATCTGTTTTAAGAGGGAATTTTGCCTTCACCATGTTCTGATTTTGCCCTATCTTTTGAAATGCAATATAGGACAGGCTGTTTCTCATATTTTGTATAAAACTACAAATGTCAAGCAAGTAGAAGAGAGAGCAGAGCCATGATTAACATTATATTGAGTGGTAGGTTTAACCTCTCTGACTTAAATGTTAGAAATTTTTCAATTTAATATGTAACCTTTTCTTTTTCTTTTCCATTTTCTCATTATGGTCCACTGAGTCCCCCTTTGCCATTTGTTATTTGAAGATACAACCTCTCTTGAGTGTTTCAAGATCTCCATCCTTGAGATCTCTGAAAGATGCTCAATAAAAGAGGTCCAGATTTTCCCAGCCCATGCATTTGACATTTACATTATGGTTATAGACCCTTTGTTTAATCTCTTTGTAAGCCACTATGGCCTGTATGCTTGAATTTTAACACATAATGGAGACAAAGGGAGACAAAAGAGTGTACACATTTATATATATATATAAAAACATATATATATATATATATATA
>NW_017728886.1:225335749-225348886 GCF_001723895.1 Crocodylus porosus
ACCCCAGTACTCTTTCCTGCCATGGCAGGGGGTCGGACTAGATGATCTGCTCAGGTCCCTTCCGACCCTAGATACTATGAAACTATTCAGCCTCTGCAAGACTATGTCCACTGCTACCCCTGCATCTAAGGATTTGGTGACCTGGTCATAGAAGGCCACCAGGTTGGTCTGACAGGACCTGCCTCTAATGAATCCATGTTGGTTGCCCCTAAGCGTAATCTGCCCTGCTGGCCCCTCGTGGACATGTGCCAGAATAATTCTCTCAAAAAGTTTACCCAGGGTCAAGGTAAGACTAACTGGCCTGTAGTTCCCCGGGTTCTCCTTCCTCCTATTTTTGAAAATGGGAACCACATTGGCCCTTTTCCAGTCCTCTGGCACCACACCAGAGCACCATGAGTTCTTGTAAAGCCGTGCCAGGGGTCCTGCAATGACTCCAGCTAATTCCCTAAGCACTCTGGGGTGGAGTTTGTCCAGACCAGCTGATTTAAATACATCCAGTCCCTCCAGAAGTTCCCTGAGTAGATCCTCACTGACCCTTGGCCTAAGTGTGCCTCCTCTGGGGTCTGAGGGGGGAATAAGACCACATGTAAAATATTGTTCTGGTTACCTGTGTTCAAAAAAGATTAAATTTAAACTGGAACTATTGGGTACTAGAATGGTTAAAAGAACAGAGAACTCATGAGAGGAGGGTAAAAGAACTTGCCTTGTTTTAGCTTAGAAAAATGAGGTGGGGGGAGGGGCTATGACTATTGTTCATAAATGCATTCAAGAGCTAACAATCAGGAGGGGAGAATGACCATTTAAGTTAAAGAACAATATTGGCTTGAGATTCAATGGATTTGAAATGTTCACAAACACATTTAGACTAAAAATGAGAAGAGGGTTTCTGATCATCAGAGGAATGAAGTTTTGGGATCATAGAACCCAAGATGTCATCACCAGCTCAAGGAAGTATCATCCTTGTCTACACTAGGGATGATGTTAGATTAATGTTTTGTGTTATCTGCACCTAAACACTTCTGATCCTTTTACCTATGTCTAAGTAATATCTCCAATTGTTTAATAACCCTTATAGTTAAAAGAAATCTTCCTAATACCTACATTTCCCTTTTTGCAATGCGACCCTGTTCCTTCTAGTTCTGTTCTCTATAGGCACACAGAACTATTGATTGCCATCCTTTTTATAACAAGGATACTTGTTTTTGTATTTGACAATTGTTATCAAATCCCCCAGTCTGAGTAGTCAGAAATTGATGTTTTAGCTACTAGCTGGGAGTGACAAAAAGCAGAAGAGGACAGAAACCAAAATGGAGGAGGGTACAGAGAGAGGGATATGGCTGAGTAAATAGAAGAGGTGTATGTGTCTCCTGGACTTCTCTATCTGCACACAGTGCATGTTTTATGCCTTATGCATGGAATAAATTCATAAACTCCAGATGCTTATGTGTTCTATTTAATAAGCATTGTGAAATTATGTTGATTTTACTTCCCTGTGGAACACACTTAGTTGGAAGCCTCACAGTTGTAGAATAGAATCTGCAAATGCAAGCCTTGTTTCAAAAAGAACTATGTCAATCAAGGATGGAAACCAAAATAACTTTGTGGTACCCAATTATGTTAGCCAAGCGGGGGAAAAAAACCCTCATACTGTAGCCTAGTCTCAAACTAAGAGGTTGTATTTAGCATTTCAGTGATAAATTTTATTTTCATGGCTATGGGAAGAAAAGGCCTGGACATTAATAATTTACAAGGGTGGCGATCATTTAAGGTTTAAATATTAGATGACACATCAATAAAAGCAAAGTATAAACAAAAGAGCCAAATCTAGTTATGACTGCTAGGGATGAGCAAGAACTTGATCATTCTGAAAGGAAAGTGACTGACTGCCCTCAGGAAGAAAAGAAAAGAAGAAAAACCCTCCAGGAAAGCAATGGTGTAATAAATTATGATTGTGGCTGCTGGAATTTGTGATTGAAGGTATATACAAAGCCAGTGATGGCTCCATTGGGGTTACAGTGGCTCAGCTGGACCCATACTTTCTGACCACCTGGCAGGAGCAGAAGTTGGGGACTTTTTTAAGTCCCAAAGAACGTAAGAATCCCACCTCTGTATTCAGAGGCATGTCCCCTTTCCTCCCATTCCTACTGCCTGCTGCTACCAGTGTCCCCATTATCCCGGGAGCAAGTGGAGCTCCAGAGCTGCTCTAGCTGGGTTGTGTCAGGGCTGAGCTCAACCTGGAACAGCAACAGTGGGTAGGTAGGTAGGTTCTCCCTCCCTATGCCTGCTCCTGGGCTGGCAGGGAACACCTGGGGGGAGCAGGCACAGGGAACCGGCCCACTGTCACCACCCCACTGCTGCTGTGCTAGGCTGAGCCCAGCCCTCGTGCAGCCTAGCTCAAGTGGCTCTGGAGCTCCCCTTTCCCCTGAGACATTGGGGGTGCCAGCAGCACCAGATGGGGAGGGCGGAGTGGGAAGGAAAGAGACAGGAGAGGAAAGAAGGAGAGGGGACATGCCTCGGAGCAGGGAGGGAAAGGGAGTGGGGAGGATTCTTATCATTGGGCCTTGTTAAATGGTAATTTTGGGCAGTTCTTGTAGCTCTTACAACCTGGTTTGTCTGCACATCAACATCTGAAACATTTGTTTTGGAACTCAAAATTACTTCACTCCAGGGAAAGATTATCTAATTTGGGGTACCCAGCTTGTGTTATACTAATGTGTAGGCACACCAAACCTGCCCCCCCCACCTCTGCTGGCCCAGTTCAGGCCCACTGCCCCCGTACCCACCAAGCACCCCAGATCAATGCTCTCCCCCACTGACTTGTGGCTGCCTGGGGAAGCAGGCAGGGAAGGGTTAATCTGCCTGTCTTGTCACTGCTGCTTCTGCTGCTGCTTTCTGGGAAGCCTCAGTCCTAAGAAAAGAAGTATCCTGGCTGTGGCAGCTAGGTTTGACTGTGCCAAACTTCAGCTGGCACTAACACCTATCAGCATTTGTGTGGCTTACAGTGTAAGGTGGAACAAGGCCCTTCTTCAGGACTCAGAGAAGTCCCTAACTGCTGCTCCTGTGGCACCATCTGAGATCCCAGTGTGGCGTGGGAGCGGGGAACCTGGGAGCAGGAGTGCAGCCACCCTTGCAGGGCTGGTTGCTGCTACCATGCTTCCTTTGGTAAAATCTTGGTTCTTCCCTTGTACAAATTGCATTGCTACAGCTGAGGATGGTTTTCTCCAGATTTTGCTCTCCTGAATCTAACTGCACTCATCCTGTTTGTGCAAGTGCCACTTGCACGTGTTACATGGCTAAAGTTGTGACTGACACACAAAAGATATGAAGCATCCACAGCTGTAGTACAAGAACTAGCTCTTTTCTTTGAAATGTACAAGCTCCTACTTTTAGGTCAGGAGGTTTGGATTTACCACCCCCAATTGTAACCAATAAATGTGAATAACGCAAATTAGGTTGACACCTTTTCCTACTGAAATTGCAACAGGGTATCTGTAATGAGTTCTGTTGATCTTTGTTTGATTTGCAGCACAGTGATTAATGACACTGGTAGGGTAGAAGACTGCATGGAAAATACAATTGACATTATTTTGCCAGTTGTGGATTTTTTTAAAACTTAATTTGGTCATGTGTGTAACAAACAAGAGAAGTAAAGAAGGGCTGGAAAGGGAGAAGGAACTATTGACAAAATCAGTATACAGAAAACCAGATGAGGCAAAGGGTGCACAATTGTCTTGATTATCTTACTTTAGTTCATTGATTATTTGCAATCAATGAGACTGAAACTACTGAAAGTAAAAGCCAGATGAATAGGAGTTAGGTTATTTATCATGTTAGGAAATAATTATTTTATTTATTTTTTCAGGTTCCTTTTTTATGACAACTTTCCTTTTATTTACAAGAGGCTGAAGATGTCTGCATTGCAGCATAATTGGTTCTGGCTGCTAGCCACCTGACAAGTTAATTATTGATTGTCTGTGCATTGGTCCTGTGAGAAAATCCAATGTCTATACAAATTAGTTTGAGGTAACTGTCTCATACAGACTAGGTACAGACATTCAAAAAAAGTCCAAGGCAGAATCAATGAATCAATCTAAGTGACGCGGTTTTCTGTAAGTGGTGTTGTTTAGATTGGTAGCAAACATTCATCCTTTGTGGGGGAGGAGGTGACAAATCTTAGACCAGGTCCCCCCCGCCAATTTTTAAACCCAGTCTGTGTATGCTGAACTTCTGTTCTGTTACAGGTATAGACTGGTTTCTGATTGCTTATACCAGTGCAAGTGTACCTGGCCACCGTGCTCAATAATGACTTTTAATGAATAACTATATGATGCTCTATGCTGTCCCTTCACACAGCATCTGATGAGTTCACAAAACCTGAGTTCACAAAAACTTGTGCTCTGTATACATTATTTAGTCAGTCTATATGGTGCATATCTACCATTTTTAACCTGCTTTCTGCCTGCCTTAAGGCTTATAGTACTCATCTCCTCCTGTGATTCCATTTCAAATCATAAGAGGAATAATTTAGAGGGGTATTGATAAGTAGGCCTGACAACTATTAATGATTTACAAACCCAAGTGTCTTCTGATTTATTGTTCTAAGGAGAGATATTCTGCTTGGTGTTGAGGAATTGGTGTCTGTTATCCATGACAGTTCAAAATTTGCCCCTCAAACTACATTTTGAAATGAAAAAGTGTGGGCCCAAATTTTAACTTCAGTATTGTACAGTACCACTGAAGTTGACTTGTTCACATAGTCAAAGGTTCAAGGGGTATGTAAAGATGTTACTGGATCTAACTTGGGTTAGGTCAACCTAAGTGCCAATCTGCACACATTTGGGGAGAATAGATTGGGCAAAAAATGGCTGCCTGCTTTAATTTAGTTCATCCACATGCACAGGTTACACTTAGATTAACCCAACTAGGGTTAAATGCTGATCTACAAAAACATTCAGGAAGGTTCCCCTGTGGATCTGCTAGCTCTCAAATCTCACTTGCCCCTCCCCACACCCTGACTTACTTAGGTAAGTCTCCCAACACCAGCACCAGCACAGGTTTGTACAATTGGCACCCAACCTACAACCATGCTGCTTAAAGTAAGTATCATGATGTAGATCAGATCCCAGGAACATGTATATGTGGCCATGATAGTTAAAGGGCTGAATATTTTCACTCTGGAAGAAGTGAATTAAAACTAGCTGTAAGTCTGATATGCAAGTTCTTTTGAATCTAAATGAACACCTTTACAAAGTTTAAAAGGGTGTTATTAGTCCTGTACTTTGGATCTAGTATATTAGAGGCAGGGGATTCTTGTTAGGGGCAGCTTTAATAAATATATATATTTTTTAAATTGTGGCATCTGTATTACTTTGCCAGGGACAAAAAGCAATATATTATATGTAAAGTAATCTTTCTCTTTGAAGACTCCACCACTACTTCATTCAGTTTCTGTAGGCCAGCACTTTGGCATTAATGCCAAACACAACCCCAACACGAGAAAAGTGATCAAGGGCATAGCAGTCAGCAGAATAGCAGTCAGCAGAATAGCAGATCCTGTGGCCTTACCCCTCTGTACTGTAAGAAAAACAACCATAAATAAAAAAGGGAAGCAGGAGATGACCTTTTAAAAGCAGAAGCTTGAACACCACCCTCCCTTGATTGACAGTAAGTTTGGAGACCACCAAACCAACTTCAGCCAGCTTAAGTTTGCTCTGTTCCGCATTCTGTAACCCAGCAACAGCACGTAGAAGGACCCCAGACTTGTGGAAATTCCCCAAAGATGCTCGCACATATATGTCTTATACCTATGTGTTTGCATATGTATGTTAACATAAAAGAGTACTATCAAACTCAGATTGGGGGACTTTTTGTCTTTGGACATTGAGTACCCCTCTGCAGAGCAATAAACTCGCATACCGGACACTCCCTTGTTCTCTGCCTAATTGATCGCGGCTAGGAACGAGCCCAGAGATGGGACATGGCCAGTGCTCATCGGTGTATAAGCACACCCTTTGGTGTATGGGTGCTACGCAGTAGCTGGCCAATTTCCCCGACAATACCTCCTAACAACTGCTGTGAGACCCCCAATTCATGCCCACTCATTCTGACACTAATTCTACTCTGCAGGGGTCTCTTCACTGAAGTGGCTGCAGGGCAGGTTTTACTACTATGAACTGGAAAAAAACATTTTCCTATATAATGAATCATCCATCAGTACACTTAAGAAAATAGTAATGGTGCCTATTCCCATTATTTTATCTCAGGTCTGACAGTATTTGGTGGTTTTCAGCTGTAACTTATTATTTTACTTAAGTTACTAGTCCCCATGGTTGCAGATAGATGGAAAATGCATCCTAAATGTTGAAAAGCCATAAATCAGTGAAAAATTACTGCAAATATATTGTTTTAAAATTTCATGATTTGGCAGAGGAGACTAATTCATGATTTTTTTAGAGCATAGGATTTGCTATATTGAAATAATCATAGTTTGCTCCCATTAACAGTAATTTGCTTTGTCTTAATCCTTTGAACTTCTGCCACTGCTATAAATAGGTCAGGTCTGAAGTGCATTAATATAGCTTTGTGGAAAAACTTGTATGCATATTGTGTTGCTTGATAAAGCAAATACCTTCCCTCTTGCATGAATTTAAATCTCTCAGTCTTTTTTATCTTTTAAGAGGAAAATCTTAAAAAATCAGTAGTTGAGCCTATTTAGATTTTCTTTCTGATCTAATTGAATACTTTGTCATTATACACAAATATTCAGCATTTTGCACTGCAGACTAAAATAATAGGAGGCAAATCTCTCTCAGAAAGACTAGTAATAAATAGCTTTTTAAAAACTAAACATTAACCTGGGGACTGGAGTCTCTCAGCTGGTGTAACTGATATCAGTTCAAGTTCTACTCAGACTAGTAACCCACCCACTTTGCAAAAAGGTCACAGCCGCAAGTCATTGATAGTTCTTCAGCACCTTCCCACAATTCATCTACTGTGTCCAGAAGAGTGTGCACACACAACGGGGACTCTTCTCACAATTCAGAGGAAAAGATGACAGAGCAGTTCATGTGATTGCAGAACCATGAGCCACAGGACATACTAATTAAAAATTCTAGTGATATCATGTGCAAATAGTGCAGCACTAGGGAGGATGCAAAACAAATGGGTGTGGTTTTAAAGTGTGAACTGTATTTGGCAGTCTCAGGTGCTTATCACCCTGGCTGTATTTGCATTTTCTTCTATCTGTGTGTTGATTCTTGCTTCAAGTTATAATAACAGCATTTGTGCTCAAGTGTTGAGGTATATTTTAAACAGGCGGATACTGGGGTTATGTATCAATTTTTCCCCCCTGCTCTTTTCATAAAGTGGTATTAGTCACTTTATTATTGTAACTGGCTAATAGCAGCTGTGGTCCAATAGCTGGTTTCCTACAGCTTCTTTGCCTCAGGTTCATCCTGTAGTTAGACCCCTACTGTGATGAAGAACCTTTGGTGCTCCATCACTTTAAGGTCTGGAGCAGACAGCTGACAGGTGCTTTATTAGGGTGACCATTTTACAGCCCAGCTATCAGGGCTGAGAGCAGTTTGCTGCTCACCAGCAAGGGAATAATACCAGCTGGCTGAGTATAACAGGGCCCTGCCATGTTACTAGGGGTTCAAGGGAGTATGAACAGACCTATACCCCACATGTACTCTGAACACCCACCCCAGATGGGGGAGAACTCACTGGAGTCTGGGGAATCGGGTCCTGGGATGTAGTGAGTCCTGCAGCAAGGGAGCTGACAGAGGCATGGGGAGTGAGAGAGGATTATCCATGTAAGCCCAGAGTGTGAAGGATAAAAGACAATGAAAGCAGCCTCAAGGGACTGTACCTGGCCAGGAAGCAGGCTGCCTGGAGCCTGGAGTTGCCAGGGGTTAAGTAGCCACCAGGAGAGCCAAGAGTAGGACTCTTCTCTGTTTGTTTGCTTGCTTGCTTGCTTGATCACTTTGTTGCACAAGCCTGCAGGCTCTGCAAAGCCTCTGAAAAGATGAGGGGCAGCCAGGGGGTGAAGCCTGAAAGAACCACTGCTAAGTGCTTACTTTTTTGTTTACTTTCCTTGGTTTGTACTGCATTGCTAACAAGCCTGAGGTGGCCTCCAGGTATTATCCGCTAGCCTGGCTGCAGCAGAGGCAAGGGTCCTGAACAGTGGGTCCTTGGCCAAATCCCGCAGCAAAAGTAAAACTGGTCAGCTCAACTAGCTTGACCAAACATACCCTGCTGTGATCTGCCCATAGCAGCCTATACCGAACTACTGCTTGGGCCTCAGAGAAGGGGCAGGGTGTTGGCCTGAGGAAGGGGTGATGACCCCGGTGAGGGGCTAGGGGCAGAGTTAGCCTGGAGTTTGGTTAATTGAACAGTCACTGCTCAGATGAAGGCCAAGGAACCAACCCAGCAGGCTGAGCCAGGACTACTTGGAGTGTAAGGACAAGCCTGAAGGCCTATGGGAGCCACTTAAGGGAGCAGGGCAGTGTGTGTGTGGCCCTGGAATGGGGAGTATACTAGAGGCCCCAGTGAGAGGGGGGCGGTGTGTGTGACGCCTGAGCAAGGCAGTATGTGAAAGGCCTGATGAAGGTCTGAATTTGACCCGGCTGCAAGTCAGAGCAGTATTGACATACTGGAGGATATCTGTGAGGCATGGGACACCTTAAGAGAAGGTCAGAGTGTGTACTTATTGCCCTTATACATCTGGGTGCTCAAAGGCCAGCCTCCCACCTAATTAACATCTCGATCAATTAACTACAAGTGGCAGGCGAACAAGGTAGGTAGTTTGCCCATACACAGGTGGCAGGCTGATACTGAGATCAGGCCTGGGAGTATGCCCCTGTCACACCTACTTTTTGTTTGTCTTTGACTTTTTTGCATAAAAAGTATTTATGGGAAGCATCTTCCTCATACTGATTCACTACCTTATTTTAACACCTGAAATAATGTCAATAAAATGACTTATTGCCTCTGGCTCCTTTAGGTTTGCCAGCTGTCAATGCATTTACTGTCAAACAGAAAATTCTAAAAATTAACTGTCACATATATATATTAGTGACAGTTAATTTTTACAGTGTGTGTGAGAGTATAACTTCACAGTATGTGGGCCTGAGCCTGATTTCAAACTGGGTTTGCAGCTCTGTAACTGTTGCTTTCAGTGACATTGTTCTTTACTTTTACTAGGGCAAATGAGGTCAGAATGAGACCTTCTGTTACCATAAATAGAAATATAATTCTGATGAAATATGTCCTTTTCTAGTATATATTTCAAGGCTCGATGAGGTTTTGTAATTAAAACTGGATATAAAACCAGATGAAACCTTTTCTGTTTCCAGGTTTCTTTACAAGCACTTAGCTTGTCTAAGTTGGGCAAAAGTTTATCCTGAATTTACATTTTTCCCCCCATGATCCTTGTATAATGGAGGGGAGGGGGGAAGCATTTATTGAAGGCAGGTAAGATTTCCAGTTCAGTCATTTGAGAATAAAACATGCTGATTCCAGTCTCCTAAATCAATTGAAGTGAAATATTATTTCTGCTAGAATTTTCTAAAAGTATTGACAAGTTGGCATTTATAATATTATTGCAAACAACCTTTTCCAAAGGGTGTTGTGGACTGCAGTTAGTTAATTGATTATATAAGATAAAGACTGGTTTCACCTATGGCAAGGTTTTCACAGATTTTTCATTAATGTATGAGTTAACTGCTTTGCTTGGAGCTCCCTTTCTTCCCAACCCTCACTTCTCACAAGGTGACAATGTCCCCAAGAGCTTTTAAAAGGAGGTTGGTAATGTGAAGTTGTTAGTGACTTAGCATCCATCTTAAAGAATCAATGTTCATCCTTGACAGCCTTCCAGGAGAAGAAAAGAGTAAGGTGTTTCTTCTTTCCAATGAGCTGAGGCAGTGCGCCAGCAAGTGCTGGCACTTTATCTTTGCTTGTTACATTTACCATTTGAGGATTAGATCTGTAACTGTTACAGAACTGTCACTAGGATGTTAGATCACAGAGAAAAAACATATAGTTTAGGATGGAATCTAAGTTTCAGATAAATCCAGCCAAACAGAGGTAACTTTGACATTGAAACACTCTTCATGCATAGCATTGTTCTTTGGTTTCTATTTTTAAATTGTTGGGTTTAGTTTGTTTTTATTCCTTCCTTTTTTGTGTTCTTGTGACAAGGTACTTAGCAGAATTCACAGATTTGTTGGAATCTGATATGGCCATGCCATGAGTGCTTCTGCTATGGCCTCAAATTTGTGACCTCTAGGCAGTCAACTGTGCTCCTTGGCACCCATGCCACCCCAGTCCCTTATGTTTCTGTTGTGGTAGAGATGATCATGACCCTCCAAATTCAAACTGGTAAGTATCTGGGAGGATATATATGTAAGGTTTGAGGAGGGGAAGAGCAAGGGGGAAGAGGGAGGAGACAGAGAAGTGGCCAACACAAAATCTGTATTCAGGAATGTGGATGGTCTCATCGCTTTCTTTCTAAACTTTGAACATGGCCATTCTATGTTATGTTTCTTGAAACCTGAAAGAGCATCACTTTATACCCAGATTTGCCAAGGTTTCACATTACCAAGGAAGTAGAAGTTTAGCTGTGAACAAATTCAGGTGTAAATATGTAATGGTGAAACATTAAATAAGTATACAATTTGAAGTTGTATTCAACCCTACTGCCATCCCATGCACTGTTAATGGAAGTGATTTCTTTTTAGGTTGGGGTAATGGGCAGCAAAACTAGGTTTCCTGAGAACTAGATTAAAAAAGTGGAAGCTGGAAAGGGGACATTGAGGGAAAGTCTATGAGACAGGCTGAATTATGCATATGAAGAATCTTAGAAACATGCAAAATAATTAAACTGGACCCTATTTTAATGAGCAGTTAGTGGTGATGTCTGGAAATGAGATGAAAGTGAGGTGGTGATACTTGTTCGTGTGTAAATCATTAAGCTGAAGGAAGGTGAATTGAACCAGTGTATTAATGTGTGTGTTATATACATGGACTTCACCATAGAAAATGCATGAAGAACAGAAAAATAAAGAGCCAAAACTTTCTTCCTGTGTGTTGGGTAAAATACCTGCAGGCTATTAACATCTCTGCCTTTTTGGATTTGACTTTACTGTGTCATTTCTAACCAGGTGATTATGGACAATTTACAGTTCTCTTACACTTAAGAATTGGAGAAGAAATCACAGTCAATGCAGTCTGAGCTCTCTAAGGAAAATTATCCCCATCGATATTAAAATCACTTTTTTCTTTTTTATTTGCATTTTCCAAGAATGTTTAATAAAATGGCACCCTCTCCCTACACTTTAAATATTATATTTCTTACACACACACATTTTCTAACAGCAGTGGTCTCCAGTGGTTGCAGATGGTACTGACTACATCACAGTTTTTGGCAGTCAGTTATTACCTTCACCTTTAGTTTTGGGACATTTAATTCTCATCTTGGACATTACATGGTCCAGGCAGGAGTTCAATTAGTAGAACTTTCATTGAAACAGTTCCAAAATATCACAAGTTATCACATTCCATTGGGATGGCAGACGGTGATTATTGCTTTCTTGAACATGTAAGTGCTTTGATGGCCTTTAAAATCATTAACTTTAAGAGGTTTTATTGCTTTCTTAAAAGCTTGCTGAGCTTTTCATCAGTTTGGTGATGGCAGGGAATTTTATTTTACTCAGGTACAGTAAAAAGTACCTCACTGAGCCATGAACACCTAAGCTTACCTGCCTTTACAAAGGGTCATTAAGAGGTCTAAACCAGTTATATTAACTTATCTGACTTTATACAAGTTAGCACAGCCAATAGAAGCAAGCTATAAAGTGAAAGATTAGCACTGCATTAAACTAATTTTTAAAACAGATATTGGCTACTATGAAGAACTGGTCACACAAAGTGTCTGACAAAAATGTTTAACCACAAAAGCCACAGAACTTACTCTGTTTTGTAGACCATGATCTTCCAACTGGAAAACACTAATACAAAGAAATCTTTTTTTATGTTGAAATCTATTTCTAAGCCAATTTTGCTTTACCTTGGTGTATGTGCTGAACAATATCCAAAAAATAATAACAGTTCTTTTAAGACGTCTCTTGCAAGATCAATAGATAGATTTCTAATGGATATAAAACTTAGCTGTGCATTTTTTTAAAAAAAATTCTATTTGGGCTCTGATCTTGCAAAGAATATTGTACATGCTTAACTTTATTCACCCATGTAAGTGGGGTTATTTTTCATTTGGACAGGGGCAGGCAAAATGCAGGCCGTGGGCTTGATCTGGCCCACCAGGCACTTTTTATTAGGCCCATGGTGCCCACCAATAAACTGTATACTGCCCAGCCCTTCCGCCTACAAGGGGAAGGTTTTTACACCCACCCCCAATATACCCTATTATGCTTCAGTCCCACCCTCATGGGCAGAAGGGCCTGGCCCCCCCAGGTGGGACTGCTGCTGCAGGCTTCCCTAGCATCCCACTCCCTCTGGGCAGCAAGTAACGAAGCAGGGGGCAGGGGCGGGGACAGGGGCAGGGCAAGGGTGCAAAATTTAATTTTTCACAGGAAGAGAGAACTTGTGACAATTTGTAGCTTGAAGAAGGATAATATGGATGGAAATAGTGAAGTGGCCTTTAATTTTTTTAAATGATCTTAAATTCTCTGGGTTGTATAGGCTGCACGAAAAGTAAGACTTATCCAGTCTTTTGCAGGAATAATAGTAAGTTATTAAAATATTATGTAATTTTCCAAGTGAAAGATGTATAATCAACAGGTTCATTTATACTTTGTAGATATTGTGACTCCTTTATTACAGGAACAGAGTTAAAGTTATTTTTGTTCATAATCATGGAGAATTTTTTTAATAGATGTTATATATGAATTATATATTGAACTTGGTTCTGAGATGTTTTTATAACTTCCGTTTGAGATCACAGCAGAAAATAAAAGTATATCTCCTGCTAAACTGCATTTATCTTGCTTAACTGACACTTACGGTTTTGTTTTGTTTCTTTGGTCTGATAATGGTAATATTAATTTGAGGAAAATGGATTTCATAGATTTCATAGACATCAGGGCTGGAAGGGACCTCGGGAGATCATCGAGTCCAGCC
>NW_017728886.1:225355173-225360939 GCF_001723895.1 Crocodylus porosus
CCAGCTGACTTCCTGTCCTTTGGGCAGGGGGCTGGACTCGATGATCTCTCGAGGTCCCTTCCAGCCCTGATGTCTATGAAATCTATGAAGTCTATGAAATCAAATTTACTCATTATTGTAACTGTGCAGTAGCACACATGTATACCCCTGACTGGGAGCTTGCTAATGGGCAGCTGGGCAGCAGAGGGTGGAAGATTGCTCCCTGTCTCCAGGAACTGCCAGCTGCCGAGGTGTAGGGGACAATGTCTCCCTCCCCTGGCAGCAGGGAGCTCCCAGCACTGGCCATGCAATCATGGAGCTGGCACTGGGAGAGCAGGATCTACCAACCCATGCTCCTCAATCAGGGAACAGGGCCTGGGGGCTCCCTGCTGGCAGGGGCTGGGGAACCTGTTCCTTGCCCAGGTCTGTGATTGTGGAGCTGGGTGAGGAACAGACTTTCCAGCTCCTGGGGGGCTGGGAACTACTTTAGTCAGGGGCAGGTCCCAGCCCCATGCCCCAATTGGGCAACTGAGGTGCAGGGCTTGGAAAGTCCGTGTGCACATGCACACATAGTCTCTTAAGGAGGGCTCCTAGAGGTCCCCCTAGCTGGTGCAGGGGCTGGTGCAGGGCTAGCGGAGATGAGAGCAGATTGCTGTCACAAGCAGCAAATCTGCTTCTGAGACCCTGCACATGTAGGCACCTGCCTGAGAGCATTTACTTGCAAGTAGCTTACCCGTGAATCAACTGCTCCCAAATCAAATGCATCTATAGACACATCCAGTATATGCAAAGAAAGTTGAAGACTAGTTGGAGCCTGGATCTAGTAATGTTGAAATGTCACTAAAAGACTGATTCATGGCATAGTGTTTAAAATTGAACAAAGAATTGCAAACCAAGCCATTAGGCAAACATAATCCATTATGCCAATAGACATTCCAGTGCTTCAGGGAAATCTCTGTCTTTTCTATTCCTTTCTCTCTTGCCGTTTTAATTTGTGCTCTATAACTATCTATCTACAGTTTAAAACTAAGTTGTTGTCCAGTTGAAATCTTCTGCTCCTGGTTTCTTTCCCTCATTACATAAACTTCATTAACTGTCCCTCTCAGCTGCTTTTGGACTAATCTATCTGCTGATACATTCACTTTGGCTTTAATCATTCTGAAAGCAACATTAAGTAAAATCAAAGTAACAGCAGTAGTGGGCAACCCAAAATCAATAAACACCCCAAAAGAAGTTCTACTGACCAACAAAGAGACAACCCTATTAAAACACCAGTCTCCTTTTCTTGTGGGTCCCATTATTCTTTGAGCACTTCTGTTTATTTTCAAAGGAAGGTAAAAGAATGGCATACATCTTTATAGCTGTTACAAGCACTCTAATTAACTGTGATGCTACCACAAACTGCAAAATTCAGGCTACAGTCACAGAAATTACTTTAATAATTACAATGGTGGTTCTAATATATACTCATTAATATGAGTTTCAAACAATTTGGAAGGGACAAGTAGGAAAGAATGAAAAACACAAAAGATGAGATAAAAGACTAAGAAATTGTGTAATGGTAATGGAAGAAATAGAAGTAAAAATAAGAAATATAGAATAGGACAGAGTGAGGAAGAGAATTAAAGCTAAGCAGAGTAATACATGAATGAAAAGTCCAGATATTTTGTTTTTTAAAAAAAGTTTATATTAAGTCTTATTGCTGCATTTCAAGGAAACCTACAACAGATTGACTTTCGTTATATACATTTTCCCATTACATTTTAATTCGGAGCCTGAAAAGCCTCCGATAAGTTCTTTAAATAAAAAGGAACAAACACAACCACAGACAAAGCTCTTAAGCACCTCAGTCTTGGGGTCAGAAGTTAAAGTAGTGTTCCTGCCATGTAGCCACAATTACACTAGTGAAATTATTACAGATTTTTTTAAAACAGAAGATGGCTATGGGAGTCTGTCTCTAAAATATTCAGAATATCTATTGATATAACACAGTACCTTAGTATTTATTTAATTACTAATGATATTTGTAGTATAGATTAGAGAAATATACAACATTGGCCATCACTTTCACGTAGCTGCAGTGAAGTGATATATCTCATTATTTCAGGTGGTAACAAACAGGGTGTGGACACAAGGGCTGCTTCCCCACGAGCAGGGGTGTGTGGATGTCATAGGGGAAAAAAGCAGCAGTACAAATTCATGCCACTGCTTTTTGCCCTGGTGCACACCCCAGCATGTGGGGTTAGAGTAGGGAAAAATGCTCCAGGTAGAGTAAGGCAGGCTGCAGCTAGCATCTGGGCTGAGCCCAGCTGCCCATCCTGGGGGCATCCTGGGACTCCAGCAGCAGTGATCCAGGCACATGGAACCTGGCCAGCAGCAGGAGCATGGCTCTGGCTGGCCAGGCTCCAGTTCTGGGCAATGCATGCTGCTGCCATGTGCACCATCCTGCTTTTTTTTTTCCACATGCTTTTTTTTGACACTGGGATTTCCCAGTATCTAAATTTAGCTATGTGCTGAAGCATGGAGAACCAAATCATGTGTCAGGGTGCATATTGCAGCTCCTCAACAGCCTTTGAGGTGCTGCAAAATGCACTTGGCCACATCTACACAAGTGCATGAGAAGGCTTGGAGACCTTTCAAATGGGGAACATTGCAAAAGGGCAGCTACTAAAAGTAGATTCTCATTGTTGTGAATGAGTGAGAATGCAGCAAGCCCACTCCAACTTTAATATTCCTTCATCCAGTGTTAAAGTTGGAGCAGGTGTGCTGCATGTTCTTAGCTCCTTCCCACACAGCCATTAGAACAGACTAGCTGCTGCCCTTTCGAAAGGGCTCTAAGTTTTCATGCATCAACAACCCTAGCATCCTACTCTAAACAGTTTGCAGACCAGGTAATGTCTTCAGTTACACCAGGACCAATGTGATTGCCTTCAATTTATGACCTCATTGACATCTGGCTAAATCTCATTGCTTTAACTGTGTGTTTGTGTTTTAGGAGGTTTTCATGTACAGGTGCATTTGATTACTAAGCAGTTCTGTTAATCATAGATTTCATAGATTTTTAGGGTTGGAAGGGACCTCAGCAGATCCAGTCTGAGCCCCTGCCCTGGACACGAAAGAGCGCTGGGGCCAGATGACCCCAGCCAGATGCTTGTCCAGTCTTCTCTTAAAGACCTTCAAGGTAGGGGAGAGCACCATCTCCCCTGGAAGCCCATTCCAGATTCTGTTCACCCTTACTATAAAAAAGTTCTTCCTCATATCTAATCTAAATCTTCTCTCTGTCAGTTTGTGGCCATTGTTTCTAGTTACCCCAAGGGGTGCTTTGGTAAACAGAGCCTAATCCTAATCCTTGCTGCCCCCCCTCCCCCAATGCAGAGGCTGAAGAGGTCCAGGTCCCTCAATCCCTCCTTGTAGAACCTTACCTGCAGGCCCTAAACCATATGAGTGGCCCTCCTCTGGATCCACATTCCTCTGGAAGTGCAGTGCCCAAAACTGGACACAGTACTCTAATTGCAGCTTCAGTGCTGCATAGAGGGGAAATATGACCTTCTTAGATCTGCTTGTGATGCACCTGCTAATGCATGACGGAGTGAAGTTAACTTTACCTGTCACTTCATCACATTGATGACTCATGTTCATCTTGAAGTCAAATTTGACTCTGAGTTCCCTTATTGCTGCTGTGCTGCTTAGAAAGCCATCACCTAGTCTGTAAGTGTGTCGTTGATTCTTTCTCCCTAGGTGCAGCACCTTGCACTTATCTTTGTTAAACTGCATCCTATTCTTTTCTGCCCACTTTTCCAACCTGTTTAAATCTGCCTGAATCCATTCCCCGCCCCCCAATGTGTTTACTTTGCCCCATAATTTGGTGTTGTCTACGAATTTGGAAAGAGTGCTCTCCATGCCACCATCTGATGAAGATATTGAACAGCACTGGTCCAAAGACTGAACCTTGTGGGACTCCACTGTCCACTTCTTTCCAGGTTGATACTGACCTATCCACCACCACCACCCTCTGGGTATGTCCCATAAGCCAATTTGCCACCCACCTGTCCATGTAATCATCTATGACACAGCCACCTAATTTATAAGAATGGGATGAGACACTTATTGAAAGTCTTTTTGAAATGCAAGTAAGTGACATCTACTTTGATTCCTTCATCCGAGCATTTGGTGACCTGATCGGGAGCCAGGAGCAGTGGGGAGAGGAGGTATCTAGGCATGTGCGTCCTGCACGCACGTGTGCCCTCTTACCGGACCCGGAGCAGAGGCAAACGCAGCAGCAGCAGAGGCAAATGCAGCAGCAGTGGGGGCACCAGCAGCTGAACCCCCTAAGGTAAAGGGGGCAGAGGGACTGATGCAGCTGAGCCAGATCTGGAGGGGAAGCCCCCTAGATCCCTCTTAATTGAGCTGGTAGGAAGCCGCGCAAACAGGCACATTCTGTAAGAGCGTGCCGGCGTTTGCATCGGCGTTCGTGCCAGCAGGCAAGCAGGAAAGGCTAGGAGGGAAACTCCTGCTAGCGTGGGGTGAAGGCACTGACCTCAGCCAGAAACAGGCAGCAACTCCTAAGATGGTGTGGACACAGAGTACTGCCAGGGCCCCTGCCGGGGGGTGCAGCCTTCCTGAGGCTTGTCTGAGGCCTCCACCCAGACAGAGCCCACAGGGGGGCTGGCATCCCCCCAAACCCTGGCCTGCGGGAGTTGCCCAGCAAGGCCTGGGGGGGCAGGAATTGGGGACCCCCACACCTATCCTGCAGGCGCCCACCTTAGGGCCCCAGAGGCGCAGGTGAGGGAGCTCCAGGAGGAGGTTAGCAGGATGAGGGGAATCAGGGAAGCAGAGGAAGAAATTGACAGCTATTTTCTTTCCCTGCAGGGTTACGCACCCAAGGAAGAAGCACCTCGGGAAGTGCCCTCTACTGCAGAGTGGCAGACGGTCACCTCCAGAACCAGGGCTGCTCGTAACACAGCAGTACCAGTTCCTCCAGTCCGGCTGGAGAACAGGTATGAGGCCCTGGCAACTCTGGAGGAGAAGGAAGGAGAGGAGGAAACCAGGGAGGAGGCAACTTCACGCTCTCCACGTTCCGAGCAGGCTGAAGGAGATAAGCAGGCCAGGAGGAAAAAGCTTCGGGTGATCATCATAGGTGACTCCATCCTGAGAGGTACAGAGGGCCCCATCTGTCGCTAGGACCCCTCAACACGCGAGGTCTACTGCCTACCTGGAGGAAAGATTCAGGACGTGAAGGGGATGAACTAAGCCATGATCCAGCCCACCAATTATTACCCCATGGTCCTAATCCATGTGGTTACTAATGGTGCAGCCAGGAGAAGCCCTGATCACCTGATGGCGGACTACCACACTCTGGGGTGCATGCTAAAGGAGATAGGCACACAGGTGGTTTTCTCCTCTATCCTACCGGTGAGTAGACGTGGAAGACGGCATGCAACGTGCATCATGGAGACCAACTGGCAGCTTTGGGAATGGTGTCTCGAGGCAAACTTTGGCTTCCTTGACAATGACCGGCACATCATAAAAAGAGACATGCTCAGATGGGATGGGCTCCACCTTTCCCGTAAAGGTAAGCATGTGTTCTCTTCTAGGTTGGTGGATCTCCTCCAGCAGGCTTTAAACTAGGCTCGATGGGGGAAGGGGAAGATGAGGGTGGAGGAAACATCGGACTTCCAGACCAAGCAACACCCACAAGTACAGCCCAGCCTAGACCGATGAGTGAAACCTGGGGAGGCACAACTGGCACCATTCCTACAGGTTGAGGAATTCCCCTCTTGTCAGCAC
>NW_017728886.1:225363339-225364711 GCF_001723895.1 Crocodylus porosus
AAGGGGAAGAGCTCGACCAGGAATTCTTAAGTCAGCTCATGGAGGTAGTGAAGTCAAAGGATGTGGTTGTCATGGGGGACCTGAACTTTCCAGGCATCTGCTGGGAAGAGCAGTCAGCCAGGTCTGACGGTTCATGTAAGTTCCTAGCCAGAATGCAGGACCTCCATCTAACCCAGGAGGTGCACATCCCCACCAGGGGAGATGCCTAGTTGGACATTTTGCTGGCCACAGGAGATGACCTGGTGAGGAGGCTGCAGGTGCTCAACCACCTGGGTGACAGCCATCATCGCCTGCTGGAATTCACCATCCAGCGCAAGGTGGCAAAGGCCTGCACCAAGGCAGCAGCCATAGATTTCAGGAGGGCAAACTTCAATGAGCTAAGGAGAATAGTTGGGGAAGCACTGAGGTCCCAGAGGGGAGGGGAGCCAGTGTCCAAGGACAGTGGTCGCTCATTAAGGAGATGATCCTCCAAGCCCAAAGGAAGGTAATCCCAACACGGATCAAAGGGAGCAGCAGGGTGCATAAGCCCCCATGGCTCACCAAAAGCATCTGGGAATGTCTCCTAGCTAAAAGGGAGGCGTACAGCCAATGGAAGAGAGGGGCTATACTGCAGTTGCTCGGGGATGCAGGGGTACAGTCAGGAAGGCCAAGGCAGAGATGGAACTGGGACTAGCTTCCCAGATTAAGGACAATAAGAAGTCCTTTTTTAAATACATAGGGGTAAAAAGAAGGTTCCTGATAATGTCGGGTCTCTGCAGGCCACGTTAGGAAATTTTGTTGTCACACCAGATGACAAAGCCAACATATTTAACAATTTCTTTGCCTCCATTTTCCTAAGCTGGGACTGGAACAGTCACCCCATCTCTGGGCCCCCCTCAGGCCCCAGGGGAGGCACACCTAAGCCAAGGGTTAGTGAGGAACTAGTTAGGGAACTTCTGGAAGGACTGGATGTATTCAAATCAGCTGGTCCATATGATTTCCACCCTAGAGTACTGAGGGAATTGGTGGAGGTCATTGCAGGACCCCTGGCACAGCTTTACAAGCACTCATGGTGCTCTGGTGTGGTGCCAGAGGACTGGAAGAGGGCCAGTGTGGTTTCCATCTTCAAAAAGGGGAGGAAGGAGAACCCGGGAAACTATAGGCCAGTTAGTCTTACCTCGATCCTGGGCAAGCTTTTTGAGAAGATTATTCTGGTGTATATCCACAAGGGGCCAGCAGAGGTGATTATGTTTAGGGGCAACAAACACAGGTTCATTAGTGGCAGATCCTTTCAGACCAACCTGGTGGCCTTCTATGACCAGATCACCAAATCCTTAGATGCAGGGGTAGCAGTGGACATAGTCTTCCTGGACTTTCGGAAGGCCTTCAACAC
>NW_017728886.1:225365316-225371688 GCF_001723895.1 Crocodylus porosus
GGTCAGGGCAGCTAGGGTCTGGAACCAACTTCCGAGAGAAGTGGTGCTGGCCCCTACCCTGGGGGTCTTTAAGAGGAGGCTGGAGCTATACCTTGCTGAGGTTGTTTGACCCCAGTACTCTTTCCTGCCATGGCAGGGGGGTCAGACTAGATGATCTACTCAGGTCCCTTCCGACGCTAGAAACTATGAAACTATAAAAAGAAACAAGGTTAGTCGTGCAGGATCTATTGACTATGAATCCATGCTGGTTGCCCTTCAGCATTATTTTTCCCACTGGACTCCCACAAATGTGGTCCTTAATTTTTTCAAAGGTGTTCCTGAGTATAGAGGTGAGACTAACTGGCTTATAGTTACCCAGATCCTCTTTTCTCCCTGTCTAGAAAAGAGGAACCACACTGGCTCTTCTCCAGTCCATTGGGACCTGTCCTGAGTGCCATGAGTGCTCAAACAGTTGTGTTAGTGGTTCAGCTATGACCCTGGCCAATTCCTTCAGCACCCTTGGATGAAGATCATCATGCATACTATAGATTACAATCCATGTCTCAGTCTTGCAAAAAGTGTAGTTACGCATTAGCACTTTCTATATCTAAGGAATGTTAGGTTGTTTTAAAATTAGCATGAGCTGCAAGCAGCTTTAAGTTGTTGTTGTAAGAGTAGTTTTCTGGTAACTCCTGAACAGATTAAGATTGCAAGTACCACAAGGACAGACCTTTCTGCAATACAGTATTTCAGTATAGCATTTTCTAGTTCTGGTAAAAAAACAAAAAAACCCCAAAAACTCAAATTTGCAAAACTGAAAGCAAATTCAATATCAGTTTTTATTCTATGCAAACATTCCACCAAGCTCAGATGAATGTCCTAATAATCAGGTCTACTGCTGTTCTGGAGGGATCTCTGTGTCTTCTATCTTTATATATACATAATTATAAATAATATTAAATATCCATTGGATAAAGAACTTAAGGCTGGATCTCTCCCATCCCAGGTAAATGCCCTAACCACTGGACTACAGAGTTAATGTTTCTCTTACTCTTTCTCTCTTCCTCATACTTAATGAATATTTATTTATTTTTATATAAAAATGGAACAGCTCCAGCAAGAGCGACACAGCGGCTGATAAAGTGATTTGAATATACACGTGGGAGAATGATGTTCAAATACCTGCTTTATTTTTTGAAGCAAAGATTTAAATCTAGCTTTTCTACTTACCTTAATGACTTTACTGTTTGGTGCTTTCTTCCATTCTTCAACCCCTCAATTGCTATACTTTTCCCTGACAAAAGGTTTCACTTGGTTTTAGGTCAGTAGAGAAGGAAAAACATTTTTTAAAAATCTTTTTCAGTACAAGAATAATGATCTTCAAACTAGACCTCAACAGAATTTAAGTGTAGCATGTCAAAGTCTGTGCCATGTTTGGCATATTTTTGTATCTGCATATATTTGTTCTACAAAATGGCTTTGTTCCTAATGGCCAACTAAGGTATTCCTATTGTGTTAGTGTTCCTAAGTTGCTGATTTAACACTTAAAAATACATTATCTCTTTTTACTTAGGCTTGATCTTAAAATATTACGAAAGAGACAAGGTACCTTTGTTTTACACTTCAGTATAGAAAAACTTGACCTCAAGGGAAATTTTAATGCATCTGAGGTCAGCTACCTCAAATACCTATATATCTGATCTTGCAAAGTGATTACTACCGACTGTCTTTTTGAAGTCCAGGACTGGGGCATAAATGGACCATGTAATAACTGAATGCTCAGCATTCAACTGCAAGTCTATAAAACACATCAATTGTGTGTTCCTTTACTGAAGTTTCTCTTGCCTCCTGAAACAGACAGAAATAATAAGAAATGAATCTTTCTCAGTAACAGAGCTGTAGAGGTCTAATTCCATAAATAAAGTAAATACACTTTTTAAATGTATGGATATTTGTGGCAGAACACTTTCTGTGCCTGCCACTTTAAGACTTAGATCAGGCAGGGCAGCTGACAGGTGTGGCCCAGCCTGATGAGGTGGTGCCATGACCACAGGAGGGCCTTGTGATTGGAGGAGGGGGCAGAGCAGCCTTCACTTTAATCCAGGCTCTCAGAGCTGAACCAGCAGCCTGCTGCTAGCAGCCAGAAGAACAACACCTGGCTGAGCTGCTGATCAGAACATCATTGGAGCTAAGGCAGGAGCTATGGGGATGGCAGAGTCCTGGTCCTGGGTATGACCAAAAACTACACCCTGCTGGGAAAGGATGGCCTGATGGGATGGCCCATGTTGAGGTACTTCCCCAGAAATTCCAGGCCGACTGTCTCCCTAGTGACAGGTGGGTAGGGGTGCCTTATAACCCCAGCCCCCACATCCTGATGGATTACCCAGTGTTAGGGCTAGGCACAGGGGCCAGGCATGTCTTCAGGTGCCTGAGCCCAATAGGATATCGGGCCCTGGTGGCCCCAGTGAGGGGGGCAGTTGAGTATGGGGCCAGGCACACTTAAGGAGAGGCACCTGAGCCCCAGTGAGGGGGCAAAGAGAGTAGCCTGGGGGGGGGGGGCGCAGAATTATGTGTTGAGGCCAACACAGAACAGGGTGTGTGGTGGTGACCTGAAGTGCTGTGCATATGGTGTGTAAAGTAGGGTCTACTCAGGAGGACCTGAAGTGCTGCAGCAGGGGAGTGCTGAATAGGGTTAAAGGAGTGACCCACAGTGAAGCACACAGGCCAACCCCCACAAGAGTGTTGATCTAAGGAGGCCCTAGTGAGAGGGCATGAGTAGAAGGCCCTAGTGGAAAGGTGTAAATTGAAGCCCCAGGAAGGGGACAGAAAGGCCAAAGTAAGTCCATGGATGCCTGAGGCCACAGTTGGGCTGGAGGCTGAGACCCCAGTAAGTCCTCAAGCATGGTGAGGCAGCATTTGGTTCAGAGGGAGACCCCAGTAAGCACTCAGATGTTGTTAGGATGAGTTTGGGTTGTAAGATTAATAACTGCCCAGTGTGAGGGCACTGTGACTGAGAGCTCTAGTGTGGAGCGAGAGTCGCATGTGAGACTCTGCAGCTTTGTTCACAGTGTGAGGCACTGGAGCAATTGGATGCCATGTGCAAGGCATGGGACATGGTATAAGGTAGGTTGGAGCCATGTATATTGTTCTAGGCATCGGGGCATTAATATGGGCAGCCTCCCACTTATTACATTTGAGTTTATTAAGCAGCAAGCTGTGGCAGGCAAGACTATGGCAGTCTGAGTTCTGGCCCCAGAGGCACCTGTCACAATAGTCAAATATCCATTTTAAGGATCTTAAGGACTTTGGGGCTTTTTAACATATCCACAACTTTTCCATAAGCTATTATAAGGAAAATATAGTCAGGATATAGCCAGAAACATTCTCTGTATAGTAACGTTGGACAACAGTAAATAACTAAACCAGCTCTTTCTCTTTCTTTCACGCATTCAAGGCCTTGACCAAACAAACCTTTCAATGTTGTATCAGGATGAAGGTAGCGTAGGGTGACATCTTGCAGACTAACTCATTCAGAAAAGCATAAGCCTCTGCAGGTGACAACCTACTTTGTCAAATGCTGTGAAAGGACTATGAAAGCACTATGAAAGACTGGAGAACTATGAAAGATGCTATGAATGCTATGAAAATTTGTATCAGAAGTTGACATTTCTTGACTTTGGACCTCTCCTCAGTTCTAAGATCAGGGCCAAAGTCAATCATATTATGTTTTCATCTCTATATATCTTGCTTTTCTGGACCTGTGTTCATATATTATGATCATTATTAGATTCCTTTCCTAAATTGCCTTTTGCTCGTTGTTTCAATAGCAGTATTGTTTATACTATCTCTGTTGCTAGTATGGAAGTTTATTTGTAACCCATTGCTTCTCAATGGTCCTGATAGATGTTGTGCACTGCTTATCAAACTGGAGAGCATGTCCTCACACTATTTAATCAGAAAGGCTGAGATGAGGTACCACACATTGGCCTAAATTTACTTACTGGAAGTAATAAAATGAGTTAAAATAAAGTCCTATAAATCCTTTCCTTTGGGATAGTCTGATAAATAAAAAGTCTGAGTGACCAAGTCCATCATGAGTTTTCCACTACATTAAATTTATCATAATGTCTGGCTGAATATCAGGTCTATCACCTGCCGACAGGTAACCATGGTAGCAACTTATTGGGTCTCTCTTATAGGAGGTGTGCATTTATGCAACTTCCTCTTTCCATTTCCTAGTTCAAGTATTTTATACTGTTTCCCTGATTGTGACTTTTTGACAGAAAGGGGAGGAATATGATGGAAGAGTTAATCTGTCCATGAGTCATACGTGATAAACATGAGTTATTGGTAATAATGAATTATTGTAATTATATAAAATCTGCATCTTTAAAAGAAGATTAAGACAAGACTATTAAAATGCAAAATCATGGTCACCTTCTGCCAAGACAATTCACATGCAAAAGCATGCTTACTAAGGCCAGTACAAAAGGGAGATGGTTTTAGACTGGGAGAGGTTTTCTTAAGGTGTTAAAATGTGAAGGTGAAACAGAAATTATTTATGCAAAGCAAGGAATGCCAACACAAAAACCAATAATGGGCAAAGCATGAAACCCTGGAGAACCCAATGGCCTTAAAAAAAATAAGGTCCTGGGCAGGTGGAGAGTTTATAGTGGTATAGTCAGCATTGTACTGCTGCAGAGAAAAAAGCTAGCCACTAACACAAACGAGGGTAACATTAACCCATCTGATGGAGAGATGCATTGGAAAGAATCAGGATAAAACTCTGATAAAATTTCATTGGTTTAAGTATTGTCTGTGTGCTTCCATCCAGGTTAGTTATTTACCAAAGGGAAACAAACTATTATCTGCTCCTCTGCCAGTTTGTAGCATGGGATGTTCATAGCAGTCTATTTTGTGGGGCAGTTGCACATCTCTTTCTTTTGAACCGTGATGTAATTTGCATTAATACAGAAAACCAATGTGAATTTAAGCAAAGTATGTATTCACCTGTCCTAACTGACTAATATATTGTAAGTGTCAGTGCAGACGAGATGTGATGTATTTAAAACATGTTAAAGTCAACCTCTTTTTTTAACTGTGTTTAAAAACATATATAGCCCAAAAGTTTAACAAGACTCAAGTCAGAGAAAAGAGAAAGGACATGAAAATTATCTGTAATTTGTTTTTCTGACGTTGTGAGTTTCTATGAAGGCTGAATAAAGGAGAAGGTGGGAGAGACTAACAGAAGCCAGTACTGTTTTACATAAAGAAACATAAGACTATTACTTCACTCTAAATAAACTTAAGGTGTTCATGTTTTATCCAGCTTAGCTTCTGTCAAGTATTGTTTTAGTTGCTTTATGCAAACTGACTTTTATTTAAACTGATTTTTCTCTCTCTCAAAAAATCCTTTTTTTTTTTAATTAGACCACTTAAATCTTGGATTGTTCAGGGAATTTCATTCAGGCTGTTCCAGGCAGAGGAAATGACTCGTAACATTTAGGAAGAGGTAGTGAAGGAAGGGTATCTAGACTCAGGGTCCAGGGCACAGTCTAAAGACAAGGTATGTTTGCATGGGTGGGAGATGAAGGGTAGCTGTAGAAAAAAGGATGTGTGGGGAAAATCCAAATGACCCAAGATAAAAACTGAGATTAAAGGGTTTATGGCAGGGTGTCCAGCCTTTCTGAATGTGGGGCTGGATTATTAAGTTTTTATCACCCAGTGGGCTCCTGAGCTGTATTCAGAGACCTCACAGGAAGTGGTATCACATAACCCCCCCCAAAACAAAAGTACAGCGTTTACTTTTGTTTCCCGTCACAGCACCTCGGGCCTCAGAAGGACCTTCAGAAGCACCTTGGAGGGCTGCATGGCAGCCTGCGGGCCATATGTTGGACAAGCCTGGTTTATGGGAACGCTCTCCAGCTAATACCTTCTGCTTTCTGCCCTGCTTCTTGTGCGCCGAGTAGACAAAAGGTGAATAAACTTTTTTATTATGCAAAGGGGTGAATTTCACACTGGAAGGACTTCTAATTGTAACCAGTCCCTTTTCCAGGTTCCTTAATACCTTAAGAGGAAAATGACTTGTTCTTTGTCTTGGGCAACTGTAGTGAGGGCTAGCACTGGTTGTCTCGGCCTTCACCTCTTGCGTCTATTCTGACTCTTGCCTGCCATGTCTTGATGATTGTAGATGTTATTAGTCGGGGGGTATTAATTGCTGCAGTAGGCTACTGACAGACCCTACTCTTTTTATCAGTGGTCCCACCTTTCCGTTGTCTCTGTTACCGACACATGGACTTTAAGGCAATACTCAGAACACACTCTGTTGTAATTAGGTGACTCTTTTGTCTTTAGAGCTCCATTACACTCTTAACCATTACAAGACAAAAAAAA
>NW_017728886.1:225371813-225372919 GCF_001723895.1 Crocodylus porosus
TCCTTATTTTTTCTATTAGCTCTCAATGGAAACAGTCAATAACTAAACCAAAATCAAAGGTAAGACTTTTTTATGCCTCCGTAGCCATTCCTTTCTTCCTTTCTCTATTTTTTCCTTTAGGGCATCCTCACTCCTATCTCTGCTTCTCACAGCTTCTCCACTTCTCTCCCTGTGTGGTCTCTCTTCGGGGAGCGCTCAGCCCCTTTTTTCGCCCAGGCCTCTCTCTCTCACTGGGCTCAGCGCCTGGATCGCCCTGCCTCCACAAGCCTCTCCTTGTTCTCCGCACTGGAGGGAACTCCACCCCTTTTCCTCCCCCTCCTCCCTGCCATGCAGCTCTGCTCCATGGCTCCTTTATGTGTAGTGAGCAGCTGCTTCTAAAATGCTGCTCTCCTGGCTTCATTGATATCTCCCCTCCGGCGTCGTCCCATGCCAGTACTTCTTCACAGCATCCTACATGATCAAGACTGGGACCCGCTGACATTTTTTCATGGTATTATTACCCTGTAAGTCTCCTTGGAAAGAATGTGCTCTATGGTGCAATACAGGTCCTTTACTTTATAGATTTTGGAGTGAAAAAGGATCATCTTTTTGCATAACACAAACATATACCCTGTGAATAAGCCTCACAGCTACAGGCCCACTTGTGTCTTATATGCACAGACCTGTACTGCAACTAGAGCAAATCCACAGCACATGGGAGTTCTGCACCTTCCTTGGCCTGTCTACACATGATGCCTTAATGCTCATTACTCTAAGTTAATGCACTTTAAGGGTACATGTCTACACATGCTTGCCCTTTAATGCATATTTAAAAATGGTGAATTTAGGCGCAAATAGTTAAAGCGCGTTAACATGTTAGACATGTTAAAGCACATTAATGCTGTGTGTGTTGACTGATTTGGGACTAACCTTAGTCCCAAGTCAGCCCACACACATCATTAATGCACTTTAGTACGTCTACATTAAGCTAATGTGCCTTAAATTTAGGCACACTTAAATGCACGTGTACACACAACCTTTGTGAACAACCCACATAAGTTCAGTGAGCATTTAGTTGCCACTGACTCTCCTAATGGGGACTCAGTTCCAGTTTTTTCTTTTCTTTT
>NW_017728886.1:225373604-225387042 GCF_001723895.1 Crocodylus porosus
TATTCCTTATGAGTGAAATGCTTTAGCCTTCCCCATTAGGTGCATAATGTAGTCAAACTCTTGTAGTTCAGCTACATATTGAGATTGTCTTGGAAAGACTGAAAGGTGTAATCTATACCTTCAGTATGGAAGAGGCTCAATGGCACAACTTTTCATGAGGTCAGACAAGGAGATGTAGGGAATGAGACTAGAACAAGACGCAATCAAGGTGTCTACGTATTGACTATATGTTCCATACAAGGTTTGTCAGAGCACACCGCTATGGGTGTTGTTAGATGCTCATGTTAAATGCACTTATGACAGGAGCATCTGTGCTTTAAGGTGAGAAAAGACAAACTAAGTTTGTACTCTGAGCATCTCCAACGTACGCTTCTGGCTGATGTTATACAGCTTGTGTTGCAGTAATATCAGTCTGTTGCAGAGGGGCAGTCTGAGCATTTTGTGCTGTTCTAGCATCACTGGATGTGCTGCTCCCAGTTCCCCCAGTGTGGATGATCTATCCTCTTAAACTCTACTGGCCTGGATGAACAGAAAGCTGGGAAGCCAGGGAGCTCTGGGAGACTGAATCCAACCACTGGAGAGCCAGACAGATCTGACAAACAGAGGCATGTCTAGGAGCTGCCAAGTCTGACCTGTGGCTCCCCAGCTCTCTCTGGTTCTTCAGTCTCCTGCACCTGCCCAATTCCCTGGCTCTCTGTCCATCTGGGGCAGTAAGGAGAGAGTGCAGAAAACAGGGGATAGGTCTTGCAGTACCACTGCTGTCAAGATGAGCAACATCTGGTGTTTTCGAAGTGACCTGCTCAAACAAGGAAGAAATTGGTTTGGACCCTCTTGTTTTCCTTCTTTCAGAACTGCAGTGCAGACTTGGCAGCTCCTAGCCACACACCTGCTCACCAGCCCTCAAGTGGCAAGTCAGAGCTGTGAAGGTCAGAGGCGGTATTAACTCTCAACGTATGACTGGTCACAGCACATTCTAACTTCAGTACTGCATAATATTCCGTACATTTGGCATGCCCAAATTGTAACCTGTAAAACACCCTATTATATCCCATGCAATTTGGAAGGTATACCTCAAGGAGGCAGCAAGATTGTTTGGACTGATCCAAAAGCACATAGCATGAAGAAATGGGATGAAATGATGAAAGAATACTTTGGGGTAAAATAAAATAAGTAGATATTACCTAATGGCAAGGAGTATTGGAGAAGTCTCTCAGATTAAGGTAGAAATATTTTCCCTTAATTTAAAAATGGAATGGATAAGAGAATAGAAGTGATGTTGGGAAAAATTCTACATTACCCAGAAAGGGGATGGACTATCTAGCCTTAGTACTTTCACCTTTAATTTTAATTAGAGTATTTTTATCCCTAACTTCAGGTGATGATATGTTTACAAATGTAGATATGAGGTACAGAAATAAACTGGAAAGATATAAAAATGCAAAGAGTAAAGGGGAGAAAGAGAAAAGGAAACAAAATGGAAGTGGTAGGAGGGAAAGCAAGAATTTTCAAAGATTTGAAGAAAAAAGGGGAGCAGATAAGATAACTGTGAAATATGGAGTTATGCGCAGAGTATCTCTTATTAGTACAATAAGGAGAATGGCAAAACTCATTAATATATTACAGTAAGCTGATTCACTTCATCCTTAAAACTCCACAGTGGGAGTTCAGTATGCCTTTGTCTCTCTTGCAAAGCCTAGGTTTTGGATTTCTGGACCTTGAAACTGTTAATGTATGTTAGTTGCAAACATTCCCCTATCCATTTCCTGCATTTTACAACTCCCTGATGATGGCAGCCATACTTAGATTTCATTGAAAATAGATTTTTATTTAGAATGTAAGATATTTCATTTCCTGTTTGTATGGCAAAGAAACGCCTGAAGCTGGATAGCTTCTCATGCGGAGGGAATGAGGTGCGCTGAGTCACTGCCCTTTGGTGTGTGACAGCTTCCTAGGAAAGGTTAGACTCAGCTCTAATCTCTTTCTGTTACAGAGTGACAGTTTCCCCATCCACCCCATTAAATAGCTTTTGATACCATTTATCTGGCATCAAAATTTAACTCTTAAAGGCATGACACTTAGTTGTAAGAGCCCCGTGCATGAAATTAAGAGTACTGCTAGGTTTATTTTTCCTTGTGTCATTAACAGCTAAACTGCTTATAAAGTTCAGCCCCAATATAAAATAATGTTAAAAAATGCCTTTACTTGGCATTTGCTAGATGAGCCCTCTAAATAATTTAATTCTAGGGAAAGCTTTATCAAAAGGTCACTTTCTAATTCTGAAAAAGTCACCATAATTTCCTTGTTAAATTTCCTGTTTGGACTATCAGTGTGTAATGCCTCGGCAAGGCATTGCTTACATGCTGTGTGCCCCTTGGATTCTCTTCTGCTAGGGGGTATTGGCTGCTAGAGTGGACATTTATCACCAAAAGTAATTCAGAAAAAAAAAATGGATTAGTTATGCATCAGTGACAGCAGGCATCTGAGCACTTGGGTTGGCTGAGACTGTTCCATTGCAGTACAACTGAGTGGCTTGTTCCTGAGGCATCCTTACTGCAGAGGATTTCACTCAGCCAATCAGAGCACATGGGGTTATATAGTCACTGACCTGTAACCATACATTTATTTCTCATGTATGCAGATTCCCATCTCTGGTTGAAGGCCTGATTTGTGTAGCTTGGTTATTCCCCAGTAAGCATATTGTTAATATGCTAATGTCTCTCCTGATTGGCTAATATTAATTGCTCCATTGTGTTTCACTGCCTCAGTATGCTTTCTTCTTTCTCATCCCATTTCTTTCTGTTCCTCATTCAGAGTCTGTTCCTGTCAATACTTCATCATCTTATGCAAGCTTCATTCTTCCCCAATTAGTATTTTGTATCTTACTATAATCTTAAATCTTTTTCTAACCATTCTCCCTCTCCAGCTCCCCACAACCTTTTCTCTCTTACTCCACAATGAGAATTTTTTCATTACATTTCATAAAACAGAATGGTGGCCTGCAAGTCTCTTATTCAGTGCTGCTAATAACAAAACTGTGGTACAATTAAAAATCAGGCAAATTAAAAAACAAAATACTGTGAAACCTGAGAACAATGTTTATCATAGAAATAAGTGGCTTCTTACCACAATGTGATTTATATACTGTGCTTTGCAGATGCAATTTACCTGACTAGAGGTTCATACACCACGCTGATAGATGCTAACCCAAACCTTAAAATGGATGGCGTGAAAGACACATTTGGCACATGTATGGCAGGTTCCTATATAGATAGTCAATGGGGTGACAAAGGAAAGTGAATGCAATGCAATTGTATTCTCCCATTATTATAAGCTCCCAAACCTGTGATAATCAGTCTTCACTCATTAATGTTCTTAATCATCATCTTTTCATATTATGATCCTTTCTTCAAGCTACTTTCCCACACTACTACCTGGTGAAGAAGAGACAATGAAATAGCCCTTTAGAGGACTGATAAATGGGGCTGTTATTCTAATGTTGCTCCAATATTCTCTTTAAAAAACAACCTAAATAAAATCTTCAAGGTTGTTTCAGTTTGCTATTCTGACATTATATACAATTTCCTTTATGGTCATTTTAAGTAACCTTTTATTATTAATCAAGTACCATATCTTAACCATATATTGACTTTCAGAATCTGGTGAGCGAGCAGATGAAAAGCTTTGACCGTTGAGCTACACAAACTTGCATGGCCACTGCTCAGGAAATAAGATGTGTTTATGATATAACTTCAAATTTGATTAAGTTGTTTCTATTTCTCTGGTGAACTTCATGTTGTGAGCCTGACAAAAAAGCCTACATCCTGCTGAAAAAGATTAGCCTTTGAATCTTCCAAAAAGAATTTAGAAGAAGCCTATTTGACTTGTTTGTAAATTAATTTTAGGCTTTTTCCAAAATGATAGATAAGTGTTTTTAGTTATCCTCTTTATCTATACAGTACACAAAAATTGGGTCCATCTCAGCTGTGTCATCATGTCCACTTCAGTTAGCATGTGTAATCTGTTTTACTTGGCTCAGGTTTCTGAAGTGAAAAAGAGACCTAAAATTACATAATCTCATCTGAATTAACAGCAACAATTCCCAGTGTGTCATTATTTTTCACACTGCTATGAAGACTTGTGATAGCAATGTTCTGAACCTGAAAACATGCCTGTCTTTCTCTCTTATTGTTTCTTTCCTAAAGACTAACAAATTTACCTGGTAAAATGATCTGAAATTAGCAAAGGTGAAAGTCCAAAGCACAGTTGCTATGAATTACCTCTGCAATACACAGCTGAGCTGGTCTAACACCTCTAACATTAATGTTGTATGGAAAAGGAGTGCACTGTGAATTATCTTCCCACTTGGATTGTATTAATATAAATAAAATACAAGAGGCCAAAGATCCTAATTTATTGCAGGATCCTATTTTTCCTTTTTCCTTCTCTTGCCAATGTGCTCAAGAGAAACTTTCTTGTTTTCCTAAGGAACACAGGCAAGAAGGATGTGTCCTAATTAATTCCACTTGTACTGGGAACTGAAAAAAAAAAAAAAAGAACTGAACTGTAACTTGTGAAGCTTTTGAACCTTCCCAGAATCCAGCATGTCTTAATAGCCGCAGGGAAAAACTTAGTCAATGAGCCTTCTACATGTGGTCCAGCAATCAGTCTATCAAGGTTCTCACTGCACAGTCCACCTCTTTAAGAGTAAATGAGGATAATAACTAAGATCAGTTTCCCCTAAGGTAGTTGAAAGTGTGAGAGTCTGCATTTTTTTTAATGTTATATGTTTTGTTCTTTCTCTTTTCATTCAGCTTCACATTTTCCCCTTCTTCCTTTTCTCCCCTTCCTCCTTTATGAGAGAGTGGATTGTCAACCTTCATTTGAAGATGTGGATTGTTCACTCTTTTCTATAGGCAGTGAGATTTTATAGATGTGCTCAACTCCTCCAGCAATTAGCTCTGAAGCCTTGTCCCTGTTGTTGAGCGACTCCTACCCTCTACAAACTTCAGGTTTGACACTGGCAGATGGAGAGTTCTTGAGGTTGTGTTAAACATAGGCACATGGGCTGGAAGGGACCCCCCTCACTGAGTCTCCTACTATCACAAACTACTGTCATATTCCTTTCACAACCTAGTCAAGCTCCCTTATAACAGTTTTTTGGACTTTGTATCCCACTGCTCGTATTGGAAGTAAAGCACTAAAAATGCTGAAATTAAAACAAATGTTTAGAATCTTGTGGTTTGTAAAGGTTCTCCCGGGGTAGCAAAAGCAGAGGAATAATTATGGGAGGGACCCAAGGAGGGTAGACAGTAAGGATAAGCAATTTGGATTCACGCTGTTACTAATGCTCACAAACAAATAATGAAACTACAGAGTAGAGCATATTATTGAGATGAAATAGAAGAAGGTTCAATAGCATAAGTGCTACTCATGCTATTTTAAGGGGAAAAAACCCATGAAGTTGGTTGGTAGACATCAAATAGACAGATTCTTCCTGTCTTTCTTACTAATGGTGCCAAGGTACCTAATTTTATACCTTACTTATATAGGCATGTTTAGTCAAAAGCTCTTTTGACCATGTATTGATTATTCACATCCCAGCTTTAAGAGTCCACAACATTTTTATTGTGTACCTTTTAATCATTTGGTCATACTGGGTGTATCTATACATGCTATTTATGCAATTGAATAAACTCTGGTGCAGCTTGCACTGGAGTTTATTGCTCCTGGACACCACATTTACATGTTCATCTGGGACCACAACACATTGAGCCAGGTCAGAGCAGCCTCAGCTGGCAGTGGGCCCAAAGTCAGCCTGCCAACCTGGATCTGCTCTGACCTGGCTCGATGTACTGTGAAGGGGCTAGCTGGGGCACAAGGATGCTACAATGCAGAGCTAGTCAGCAGGCAGCCCCTGCACTGAAGTAGCCTCATGCCCCAGCTAGCCCTGTCAGCATCAATATGTGCATTGCAATGAACTAAATAACACCACCATAGGATAATATTTGTGTTGACAAGTACAAACCTATGGCGGTATTTATTTATTTTATTTATAAATAAAATGTATTTATTTATTATCTGCTTCTTGTGGTTTCTTACCCAACTTATTTGCCATTTACTCAATATTATGTAATTAACATCCAAGCGTTAGTTTATCACTCATAATAACATAAACTTAAGATGCGGGCCTACTAATCTCTTATGTCAAAGACATAACCAAAGACATAACCAATGGGGTGTAAAAAGTGATGCTCCTATTTTTATGTTGCTCCCTATAGTTGTATTGATCTCTTAATGTTTTATCAGACTAAGCTACAGCAAGCTACTCTCCATCCTTACTTCTCTAATGGGTGTAATGGGTTAATTTTATAAATAAATTTGGAAGGTAACACTGTCATATTTTTAATTGAGTATGTGTCAAATACTTGAGGATATTGCATCACTGAATCAATCTGAATTGGACTCCTTGATCACTGGATGAACTGGTGATGGTTGAACATAGTGCTCCCAAGAAAGGGAAGACCCACCTATGGGCTAGTTGTTTTGGGGATTTCTTGAGCCTAGCACATTGGATTATAAGCCATTATTCTTTGATAATAGGTCCAATCACTTAGATGCAGATTTCCCCCTGCCCAGTATCACTCGGGGAACACATACACATTTCTAGTTCCTGCTGTGAGCTATTAGCCAATTTGGATATAGTATACTCTTGAAGAAGAGTTTTGACATCATGTAGAAGTTGACAAGGTTTGGACAGCCAAGACATATTTTCCAGATAATCAGCATGGTTTAGGATGGATGGTAGGTTTCCCTCTTCAAAGGGAATATTGATTGACTTTTGTATCTCTTTTGTATCTCTCAGCAGCTTTGGTGGTGGAAGAAAAGAGGATGGTGGACTCAAACTTCTTTGAACCTTTATAAAATGTGATCACTATGTAAGTATGCTGAAGTGAGTATAACTTCAAAAATATGATTCAGAGCCTCCAAAATTATGAGAAAAATCTAGTAAAACTCAAAATTATGGGGTTTAAGCTACAGATCTCATAAATATATGTATGTGTGTGTGTGTGTATGTATGTATGTGTATATATATTTACTTACTTGACAAATATATATTTAAAATGTTTTATGGTGCTTATATTCACAAAATAATGACAGGGAAGTAATCTCTTATTCAATTAAAACATTACTCTGTTCAAAGATTTTTTTTTTCCAGTCCTGGGTAAAACATGGTTCTGATTTCAGTTTGTTAGTAGCTATAGCAGCCCTGCTGCTCCGTGACAGTCAGAAGCCATGCCTCATGACAGAAGCATATCTCTTACACAATCTTTTGGGCAGCAGGAACTCACCCCAGCATCAGGATCTCTTCAGGGACAGGACAAGAGCCAAGCACAACAGTCTTTCACTGACAGCACTCCAAGAATTATTTCACCCTTCCATCTGTTTCCCTCTTTCTCTACTCTGCCTTATAATGGAGGCCTTCCATTCAGTAATATTCAGCTGAATTTGCTGCAGGCAATCAAAAATCCCATTCTTTAACTAGTTTTTTCCACGAGTTACTAGTAAAAGATTATTACAAGAAAGTTTAATTTTTTTTCTTTGCCCCATTCTCACTCTTTGGCACAAGTCTTAAAATACAAAATATATAATGGAATTCTGTATCTATTCTAAAATAATTATATGCCATCAGCTAAAACAACCTCCCTGCACTACTTTTCAAGCAGTCAGGCTGACATTTTTTCAAATTCCTCAGGTGGGAGGAAGAGGGTGGAGAGGAGAGGAGGGGAACAGATGAGCCTTGAATGTTTTATCATATTCTCCACTCTGGATTACATTTTCCAGTTCCTTGAACTATTAGATGCGAGTATATAAGGTAAAATTTGAGCAGTGCAGATAACAATCATCAATCTTAAAGAATAAAAATCTAAAAAGGAATGGCAAACTTTTGAATTCATACTGTTAATAATTTGGGGTCTGGTGTACAGATCAAGGGCCTGCTTAAGACTCTTTATTGTGAATAGTGTAGGACTGATAATAGAGTTTAGAAAACAGTGTCACCATGCTTAAAAATATTGAGGAAGTGGGAGGTTTTTTGTGATCCCTGCTCATTCTGAATAGTACAATTCAGTGTAACTACTATTTGGTAAGGTGGGGAGGATAGGGAAGAATTTAGCTCTACATTCTAATATTATAAAAGCCTAAGTCTATCTGACAGTCTGTCTGTCTGTTTGCCTGTCCATAATGCTGTATTTGCACTCTGATTGGCTTTCTCAGCAGCCAGTCAGAGTGCTCTACACAAACAGATGGACAGTGGAGCACTGGCATGACACTGGGGACTGAGGGACTGGAGGGGAGGGGAGCAAGGCTAGCTCTGCTTGGAGGCAGAGGGAGATGATGGGGACCAGAGTGCTCTGGCCGGTGCCCCCCACCCCCAATGACAGCTGGCAGGGAGGGGAGGTGGTAGGGAAGGGGGGTGGGAGAAGAGCGGGAAGGGGAAGTGGGGGTTACTGGTGGCTGCGCCCTGCTGCCATTGCGAATGCCGCCATGGTCACAGGCCCTGGCCCCAAGTGGTGTGGGGAGGCAGGGAGTGGCCCTGGCCCTGGCCCTGGCCCAAAATAGTGGGGAGGGGACAGGGGGAATGGTCCTGGCCCTGGCCCCAGCCCTGACCCAAAGCAGTGGGGGTGATGGGGAGAATGGCCCCAGCCCCAATGCAAAGCAGCAGGGGGGAGGAGGGGGAGTGGCCCTAGACCTCTTCCTGGCCCAAAGCAGCAGGGGAAGGGGTGGAAAACAACACAGGCCCCAGCCCCCGCCTAAGCGGCAGATGGGGGTGGAGGCGGGGAGTAGGCCTGGCCCCAGCTCAAAGCAGTGGGGAAAGGCAGGGAACAGCCCAGGCCCCAGGCTGAAGCAGTGGGGGAGGGGAGCAGCCCAGGCCCCATCCCCGGCCGAAATGGCAGGGGGGAGAGGGGAAATAGGCCCAGCCCGAGGCAGGGGGGAAGGGATGCAGGCCCCACTCGCCCCCTCCCCCATCGTTCTTGACAGGCAATTGGCTAGTACACTTTTATAACAACTCTATCTGGTAGACAGTTATGTGGAACCCTGTTTTCCAGTGGTTTCTTCTTTTTCTAGTTCAGCTAGCTCTACTACTTAAAGCAAAGGATGGGCTTCCATTTGCTTCCCTAGCTTTGGGAAGCCACATTCCCCCAGAGTTCCCTCTACTCTTCTAATTTAGTTCCCTCTTAAACCTCTCCCCTTGCTCAAAAAGAAAATTATATACAAATAATGGTCACCCCCACCCCCTTATTACAAATCCAAGAGACTGAAGATAGGAAACAGAAAGGAGCTTGCCAGCCAGTATAAATATTTTCTTATTAGCTTTACTCCACCAAACCCTCAATCTATTCCCCTATTTCATCAATGCATACATTCTCTTCTTAATGGCTTCAGGACTAGCCTCAAGCTCCTCTAGAAAAATATGCACTTGGTGGACCACTGACTTCATTGGCCAGGCTAAGATTATTGAAAATCTGAACTATCCTCAGTTGTTTTTTGTGGGATATCCAAAATACTGTAGGGAAATACCAAAGTCGGAACTCGGCTACATAGCAATACTACTTTATATCTGTTTCTACAATTTTGGCACCTCATTAGTACCAATCCCTTCTGCTACAGCCCCCAGCATCCCATCATATGTTTTGGATAGAAGGGTTTTTGCGTTTTGTTTTGTTTTTGTTTTTTTCAAGCATAGGCTTTTTCTTCTGTTCTTTAATAACCTGCCTTTCTTCCTACTCCCTTACTTTTCTCATTAACTAAGGAAAAGATGGAGGATTTTGCAATCCCTCTCTGAGATGGAGTTGATTGATTAAAACAACATCCTCAAACAGATGACATCAAATGTACCTCAGAAAACCTGGCTTAACTGCGTAGAGTTTATACTGACTTGTTGTTGGCATTTTTTAGTAATATAGCAGTATCCCTCCAGATGCTGATAGAAACAGGAAAATTTCACCTATCCTTCTGGCCCAAGTGGCCCTTCTTACCTTATGTCTTAACAAGGAACACCTTGTACAGTCATCAACAATAGTTTCCCACATCATTATAGTCATATTATGTCTGTGATTGATAGTCCCATGTAATTGTCAGACAACACTTTTGGCACAGCTCCCTGCTATCCCTGAACCACTTATGCTGTGTGATCAATAATCTTGCCACAGAATAAGCTGCTGTACTCCAAAGGATGGGCAGTACTGGGTCAGGGTGGAAAAAAAGAATTAAATGAAATCTTACGAGACAGAGACACCAAAGTAAGCTATATACAAGGGAAGAAAAGGATTGGATTAATCAGGAACTGGAGAAAAGCATAACAATGGCAGCTTCCATGGCACAAAGACTATCAAAGATTTCATCTAGTCTCTGAGTTCTTTTGGAAGCCCAGTAACAAACTGTAGGTTAAATTAAGTAGCAGATCCAGAAACAGGGCAGAGAAGCCATGCTACTCATGTACAGCAAGCTCTGAATTCACTGCATGGTTATCAAGGGCTTGTGTTGAAGCTCTTCCTGAGCAATGAATGGTGAGATCAGCAGGTAGTTGGGATGGGGTCTGGCTGGAGCCACTGCATGATGTTGCTGTTTGTCCTTCCCCTCCCTGCTGAATTCAGCAGAAGAAGAATGGAGAGGATGAGCAATGGTTGCAGCATTCATCCCCTAGCCTCTGCAACTATGCAAAAGCACAGGCTCTGGCCAGACCCTACCTCACATGTGGCACAGCCAAAAGGGGTGCAACTGTACCATTGTACCCCTTGGATCTGCCCATGCTTAAATCAGATAAAATATCAGCTATGTTGTTGTGTATTGTTTATATTATAATAGTGCCTAGGCCCTAATCAGGAATCAAGGCCATGTCATGCTAGGTACCATGCAAATGCAATGAAAATCTGGTCCCTGATTCAGAGAGATTGGCACCTATGCCAGTCTTTATTTTGATGGCAAAGTGTCACTCATGTTATATATAATGAATGACGGAAAAATGGACTTTGGAACAGGAAGACAATAAACAAGGGAGAGACAATGTGACAGACTAGGCACATCTACATGAGACATTTATTGCAGAGCTGCCTAATTATTGCTGTAGTAAAGTCTCAGCATCTACACGTGCTGCCCTATTAGGCTGCAGTAAGCTAATAAACTCTGCTGTAGGTAAGTACTTGTAAGCACAAGTACTATCCTACAGTGGTATTCTTTAGTGCGTCACAACTCAGATGGCACAAGGATGCCTCAGTGTGGGGGTTGCCTGCTGGATAGCCCCATACTGGAGCATCTGTGCCCCAGTCAGCCCCTCTGCAGCACAGTGAGCTAGGTTGGAGTAGCCATGCGCTGGCAAGCTGACTCCTTGGCCCCCCTGTCAGCCAGGGCTGCTCTGACCTGGCATAATGTGCTACAGTCCCAGGTGCACATGTAAACATGGTGCTCAAGAGCAATACTCCCATGCAGTATTCACAGGAGTTTATTGCTCACATTAACTTCACATGTAGATGTGCCCACTAGGTCAAAGTGTCAAAAACAGTAGTAAGTAACTTGGCTGTTCTTGCTCTTTTAATTATAGATTTTACAGACATTAGGGCTGGAAGGGACCTCGGAAGATCATCAAGTTCAGCTCCCCGCCCAAAGGGCAGGAAGTCAGCTGGGGTCATAGGATCCCAGCAAGATAAGGATCCAATTTGCTCTTGAAGGTGTTCAGTGTAGGTGCTTGAACCACCTCCGGTGGCAGGCTGTTCCAGACCTTGGGGGCTCGGACAGTAAAGAAATTCTTCCTTATGTCCAGCCTGAAACTGTCTCGCAGTAGTTTATGACCGTTCGACCTTGTCATCCCTTGGGGCGCTCTGGTGAACAAACGTTCCCTCAGATCCTGGTGGTCACCCCTGATAAACTTATAGGTGGCCATCAGATCACCCCTGAGCCTGCACTTTTCCAGGCTGAAAAGTTCCATGGCTCTCAGCCTGTCATCGTAAGGTCTGTTTTCCTGACTTCTGATCATGCGCGTGGCTCTTCGCTGCACTCTCTCAAGCTTCTCCACGTCCTTTTTGAATTGTGGAGCCCAAAACTGGATGCAGTACTCCAGCTGCGGCCTCACCAAGGCCGAATACAAGGGGAGAATGATGTCCCAGGATTTGCTTGAGAAGCATCTATGGATGCAAGCCAGCGTTTTGGTCACTTTAGTAGCTGCAGCATCGCATTGCAGGCTCATGTTCATCTTGTGGTCAATGATAACCCCCAAGACTCTTTCTTCCATAGTGCTAGCCAGCGTAGCACTGCCAAGCCTATAAGGATGCTGCAATTTTTTCTACCCAAGGTGGAGAACCTTGCATTTTTTGGTGTTAAACACCATCAGGTTCTCATCCGCCCATTTGCTGAGCTTGTCCAGGTCAGCCTGGATCACTCGCCTTTCATCTGGCGTGAATGCTTTGCCCCAAAGTTTGGTGTCATCGGCGAATTTGGCCGGTCAACTCATGACTCGTCATATAGACATACGGGTGTTCAGCCCATGTGATGAAATGAAACTGTATCAGCAGTAAAGATAAAATATATTTAATTGCTCAAAAAAACTTCAGAGCTGGCCAAATGAAGGTGAAGGCTACAGGTAAATTACTTTTCTCTGCTTGCTTCAGCAAGAAAGAGGAATTGTAAATAGGAGTAAATCTGGTTACATTAGACTGCAGCATAGTGTAGAGATACCAGTATCAAAGCCATAGCAGCAAGGAGCTCGGCATAGGTTGCAAAACCCATCTGAGAAGAAGCAGAAATTAGCTTCTTCTGAGTCTCTTTCTATCCTGGTTAGACTGATGATTAAAGCTAGTAGAGCTAGAGATAGCTCAGGTATCTCTGTGCTACATTGAAGTTTCTGCTGTGACTGGTGTAGACAGAAATGTGTTGATCAAGTCATAGTTCCTCCTGGTGTTTCATAGTTTCATAGTTTCTAGGGTCAAAACGGACCTGAGGAGATCATCTAGTCCGACCCCCTGCCATGGCAGGAAAGAGTACTGGGGTCAAACGACCCCAGCAAGGTGTAGCTCTAGCCTCCTCTTAAAGACCCCCAGGATAGGGGCCAGCACCACTTCTCTTGGAAGTTGGTTCCAGATCCTAGCTGCCCTCACCATGAAGTAGCGCCTCCTGATATCAAGCCTAAATCTACCCTCTGCCAGCTTGTGACCGTTATTCCAGGTCAGTCCTGGCAGTGCTCGGGGGAATAGGGACTCCCCCAGTGCCTGCTGGTCCCCCCTGACTAGTTTGTAACAAGCCACTAGATCCCCCTTTAGCCTTCTCTTGTGGAGGCGGAACAGGTTCAGGTCCCATAGCCTCTCCTCGTAGGGCCTGCCCTGCTGCCCCCTGATCATACGAGTGGCCTTCCTCTGGACCCTCTCCATGTTGTCCACATCCCTCCTAA
>NW_017728886.1:225387738-225411408 GCF_001723895.1 Crocodylus porosus
ACCACTCTCTGGGTGTGGCCCTCCAGCGAGTTGGTGACCCAATTGACTGTTTGGGTGTCAACACCACAGTCCCCCAGTTTCTTAATGAGAATGGGGTGAGAGACAGTGTTGAAGGTGTTCTGAAAGTCCAGGAAGACTATGTCCACTGCTACCCCTGCATCTAAGGATTTGGTGATCTGATCATAGAAGGCCGCCAGGTTGGTTTGACAGGACCTGCCACTAATGAACCCGTGTTGGTTGTCCCTACGCATGATCTCCCCTGCTGGCCCCTCGTGGACATGCATGATCTCCCCTGCTGGCCTCTCATGGACATGCATGATCTCCCATGCTGGCCCCTCATGTTATCCCAGCTTGCTTCAGTTTATGCTCCAGTCTTCATTCGTCATACTTTATGTAACAATCTAGCTCTTTTCCAGGTACAAAATTTGCACTTATTGTATGGTAGGCATGCAGAAAGCACTGTATAGCCAGTAGTGAACAGCTGGTCAGAGCACACAGAACACAGTAAAAATGGTAGATCCCACTCTAAGATAACCCTGGATGGATGTGGTATCAGACTTCAGGGCTGTAGTTTAGAGCAGTGGTTGCCAAACTTTTTTGATCACACACCCCTGTCAGTAAAAAATTTTTGAGCACGCATCCCCAGTATTTGTATATTTATATAAATAGAAATAGAAATTCTAATATTTTCTTCCTGTACCCCAATGGAACATCTTGTGCACCCCCTGGGGTCCACGCACCCCACTTTGGAGACTACAGTGCTCTAAACCAGTGATGAACATCTGTACCAGTCCCCATCCCACATTCCATCAGCAACCCTGGTGCTGTTCAGCCCCATGCTCACCCCCTCCCCACCCCACCCTCATGGTGGCACTCTAGCCTTGGCTAGAGCTCAACTCTTCCACCTGTGCACTTGGCCAGCTCCCAGGCTGTCACTGCAAAGAATCAGCAGGTCCACTGTTCCCAGAACCGTTCTCACTTCAGAGTGTCCAGGACACCTGGGTTCTGTGTGTATGTGTGTGGTGGGGAGAGAGGGGTTCACAGACACACACAGAACCCAAATGTCCTTTTTACACTTGTACAGAAACCAGGCATCCAGGGCACATGCGTGCACACATGTACATACAACCCAGGTGTCTGGGACATGTGCACATACACAGAACCTAGGCATCTCACACATGTGCGCACATACACATTTGGTGGGCACAGGGTGAGCTGTTTCAGCATGTATGGGACAATCATCCAGTGGCTTGTGGCCATAAGAGCACATGCCATGATGAGCTGCTGATGCATTAGGTCCAGGTGGGCAGCTGTGATGTCCCTGCTAGTCAGTCAGGGCTGGCTCAGACATTTGGCTCCACTTGGGAATCTTTGGCAGCTTATGGAGCCTGTGGGGTACACTGGGAGGTGTGTGAGACCCCCCCTACCACCTGCTGGACTTGGGCCCACCTCTCCCTGCCCCTCTCCTGAGCAGTAATGTGTGTTCTGTTTGTTCCCAACCTAACTTTGGATGCTTGGAGTAAAGCTCCAGAGTTAGAGTTCTTCCACCTCAGACTTCTTGAATGCCTGTACTTAGCCTAAAGAGCACTTACCCATCCTATTAACAAGACTTGCACTGGTTTTCTTGGAGCAGGAAGGATGCATTGTCTGGCATCATCAGGCCCATTAGACAAAGAGCCAGATAGTCCACACTTCCTTTGGTATAAATTGGAAATAATTCCATTCATTTAATGGGGCCATGATGGTAAAAAGGAGTGAATGAGAAGAGAATTGACTCAAAAGATATTTCATTTTCAGGATTCAGAAACAGATGGGGGGGAGAGAGACACACTAGAAACTCATCCCCGATATTTCTCCCAGTGGAGCTTTAATAACTTTCTTCTGAAAGAACCTTATACAAAAAGAAAAGGCTATACAGAGAGAAAAGGCTAAAATGTACTGGGAAGCAAATGCCACAGAAGAAATGTCTCTCTCATTGTTATGAGAAACTATGAAACCAGTTCTAAGAAAGCTATAAAAAAAAGTATTCAAATCACAACAGAGAAGAAAATATCAAAACAAAGTAAATTACAAAAGAAACTAAAATCAAAATCCCAGAGGTACTTTATAAATCCTTTCAGAAAAAAAGTAGGCAAAGGTAGAAACATTGTAAAGCCACATTAGTTTTTTCAATACACAACAGAAGCAACTCATACATTTTTATATCTAAAACAAAATATATTTTTCAAGGACGGAGAATAAACTAAGGAAAATGCTTGATAACTTGATAACTTATGTTATGATAACATAAAAAAATCCTCAGCACAATAATTATGTGCATAAAGTACAACCATAATTAGTACATCTCAGGAAATATTGAAAGAATTATTTACTTTCTATGAGAAACCTGATACAACTGAATGCAATGCAGCAAAAACCCGTGAAGCCGGGCATACCTTTACAAGTGGTTCCCCACCTGGGGAAATGCCTTGTTGGACCTGGTCCTGGCCAAAGGCGATGACCTGGTGCGATGGCCAGAACCAAATGGGTTAATGAGCAACTTATAGCAAAAAAAAAAGATCTGCTTCTTGAAAGTATCTGGTAACGGCATGTTAATACTGGCCAAGGCAGAGCTTGCAAGATTGTTCCCTGCAGACATATCCTGTCTGTCAGAAGCATAACCCTAATGTTAAAATTAACTGTCTGTACCAATCATAAGACTAACATGGGCCCCCAGAAATGGAACTAGAAAACAAAACTGCAAACTTTGCTGATCTAACAATTTTTACTTAAAGATCAGTAAAATTGACAAACCTGACCACAAAGTATAATTAACGCATTTCAAAAAATTCCTAGTGGGTTGAACTTAGGCAGGGAAAAATGCTAATCTCAGACCCCAAAGTGATGTGGTGTGATTTGCTTATTGGGTAAACCCAAGTTTAGGCAGTAACCTATTATAATAATTTCTAACACCTTTTAACTCCATAGGGTAACAGCTGTAGGGTAAGACTGTGAGTGGCTCTAAAGCCAACATATTAGCATAGGACAGGATGTAAAGGAACATGCATGTCAGGTGATCAGTAGGAAGGACAGAACAGAACAGAACAGTCATTGCTGTTCCAAGCCTGGACTCCAAACTCCCAGTGGGAGCAAGGACCAGATTCTGACTGAAGGACCTTCCTCTGTGCTCCCTCCGACAGCGTGGATCGGGGACACCTGACTTCACTGGATCAACTTGATGTGTACTGGCACTGAGGGACTATCAATAAGTTGCCAACCAAGTGGGAACTCTTTGTCAATTTGTCTCTCTGTTTTTATTATCATTGCCAATTTTTAACTTTTATTGTTATATTGTCTGTTTATTAGCTTAACCTTTTTATTAACTGTTATACGTATAAACCATATTTTCCTGCTTAAACATATTTTTGTTGCTATTTTGCTACTATAAGTAAAATTTATCTTTACTGTTATAAGTGAAACTTGTCTTTGCTTCATTCCCAACTCTGCCTTCTCGTTCTCAAACTAAACAGCCCTGTGGCTGATACAGTTGCAGCACTGAGTCAGCCTGCAACTAAATTGATACACTCACAGTGCCCAGCTGGCCTTTGACACCTGGTGAGGGGACTGCAGGTGCTTGACTACCTGGGCAATAGTGATCATCACCTACTGGAATTCACCATCCAGTGTAGGGTGTCAAAGGCCTGCAGCAAGGCAGCAACCCTGGACATCAGGAGGGTGGATTTCAATGAGGTAAGGAGACTAGCCAGGGAGGCACTGAGGTCCCACAGGCAAAGGGAGTTGGGAGTCCAAGAAGAGTGGTCATTCTGTAAAGAGACGATCCTCCAAGCCCAAAAGGTGACAGTCCCCATGTGGATCAAAGGGGGCAAGGGTGCTCAAAAGTCCCCATGGCTCACCAAAAGCATCCAGGAACATCTCAGCCAAAAAGGAGGCATATACCCAATGGAAGGGAGTGGCCATCACCAAGAAGGGTTATACCTCTACTGCTCGAGATCGTAGGGGGGCTGTTAGGAAGGTTAAGGCAGAGATGGAACTAGAACTAGTGACCCAGATCAAAGATAACAAGAAGTCCTTTTTTAAATACATAGGGGGTAAGAAGAAGGTACACAGGTGGTATTCTCTTCTGTCCTACCAGTGAGCGGACATGGACGATGACATGAGACCTGCATCACAGAGACCAAGTGGTGGCTTTGGGAATGGTGTCTTGAGGTGGGCTTCGGCTTCCTAGACAACAACCCACACATCATGACGGGAGACATGCTCGGATGGGATGGGCTCCACCTTTCCCCTAAAGGTAAGCATGTGTTCTCTTCTAGGTTGGTTGATCTCCTCCGGTGGGCTTTAAACTGGGCTCATCAGGGGAAGGGGAAGACAAGGGCAGAGGAAGCCTTGGACCGCTAAACCAAGCAGCACCCACAAGTACAGCCCAGCCTAGACCAATGAGCAGAACATATGCCCGGGTAAGTAACAGGGGCCAGGGCAATGCTGAGATTAGGGAGCCAGTGTACACATCCTCAGGAGGCCTCAAATGCCCCTACACAAATGCTTGTAGTATGGGAAACAATCAGGAGGAATTTACCTTCCTGCTACCTGACACCAACCCAGACATAGTGGGGCTCACCTGAAACATAGTGGGACCCAATGCATGACTGGGCAGTGAATATTAAGGGCTATAGGCTGTACAGGAGGGACAGGACAGGGAGGAAAGGTTGGGGCATGGCGCTCTACATTAAGGAGGAATACACATCCTTATCAAGTAGCACAGGGTCAGAGGAGGGGCACACTGAAGTGCTCTGGGTTAGAATAAAAGGTAGTCAAGAGGAAAGAGACTTAACGGTGGGGATGTACAACAGACGATCCAACCAAGGGGAAGAGCTAGACCGGGAATTCTTAAGTCAGCTCATGGAGGTAGTTAAGTCAAAGGATGTGGTCATCATGGGTGACCTGAACTTTCCAGACATCTGCTGGGAAGAGCAGTCATCCAGGCCTGACCTCTCACATAGGTTCCTAGCCAAAATGAAGGACCTCCCTCTAACCCAGGAAGTGCATGGCCCCACCAAGGGAGATGCCTTGTTGGACCTGGTGCTGGCCATGGGCAACTACCTGGTGAGGAGGCTGCAGGTGCTCAACCACCTAGGCAAAACAATCATTGCTTGCTGGAATACACCTTCCAGCACAAGGTGGCAAAAGCCTGCAGCAAGGCAGCAGCCCCAGATTTCAGAAGGGTGGACTTCAGTGAGCTAAGGAGAATAGTCAGGGAGGCACTGAGGTCCCAGAGGGGAGGGGAGGGGAGGGGAGTCAGGTGTCCAAGAAGCATGGTCACTCCTTAAGGAGATGATCTTCCAAACCCAAAGGGAGGTAATCCCAACACAGATCAAAGGGAACAGGAGGGCACAAAAGCCCCCATGGCTCACCAAAAGTATCCGATAATGTCTCCTAGGTAAAAGGGAGGCATACACCCAATGGAAGGGAGGGGGCCATCACCAGGGAGACTATACTGCGGTTGCTCAGGGATGCAGGGGGGCCATCAGGAAGACCAAGGCAGAGATGGAACTGGGCTAGCTATCCAGATCAAGGACAGTAAGAAGTCCTTTTTTAAGTACACAGGGGGCAAAAAGGAGATACCGGATAATGTGGGGTCCTTGCAAGACATGCTAGGAAATCTGGTCATCACACCAGACGACAAAGCTAACCTATTTAACCACTTCTTTTTCTCCATTTTCCTGAGCAGGGACTGTATCAGCCCTCCCACTGGGCCCCCCTCAGGCCCCAGGGGAGGTTGCACCTAAGCCAAGGATCAGTGAGGATCTAGTCAGGGACCTTCTAGAGGGACTGGATTAATTTAAATCAGCTGGTCCAGCTGATCTCCATCCCAGAGTGCTGAGAGAATTAGCTGAGGTCATTGCGGGACCCCTGGCATGGCTTTATGAGGACTTGTGGTGCTCCGGTGTGGTGCCAGAGGACTGGAAGAGGGCCAACATGGATCCCATCTTCAAAAAAGGGAGGGAGGAGGACTCAGGAAACTATAGGCCAGTTAGTCTTACCTCAAACCTGTGTAAGCTTTTTGAGAGAATTATCCTGGCACATGTCCACGAGGGGCCAGCAGGGGAGTTTATGCTTGGGGGCCACCAAGATGGGTTCATTAGAGGCAGGTCCTGTCAGACCAACCTGGTGGCCTTCTATGACCAGGTCACCAAATCCTTAAATGCAGGGGTAGCAGTGGATGGCTAGGATCTGGAACCAACTTCCAAGAGAAGTTGGTGCTGGCTTCTACTCTGGGGGTCTTTAAGAAGAGGCTAGAAGTACAGCTTGCTGGGGTCCTTTGACCCCAAAACTCTTTCCTGCCATGGCAGGGGGTCAGACTCAATGATCTGCTCAGGTCCCTTCTGACCCTAGAAATTATGAAACTATGCTCCATGTGCTGCAGTGGGGGGGCTGGCTGGGGCACAAGGTGCCTCAGCAGGACCTAACCATCCCCTGCGCCAAAGTACCAGCAGGTAATGGGGGAGTCCTTGTTTCCCCATGCACTACCAGGAGTGACTAGAAACAAGCTGGCAGATGGTAAATACAGACTAGACATCAGGAGGTACTACTTCTCTGTCAGGGCGGCTAAGATCTGGAACCAACTTCCAAGCGAAGTGGTGCTGGCTCCTACCCTGGGGGTCTTTAAGACAAGGCTCGACAATCACCTTGCTGGGGTCATTTAACCCCAGTACTCTTTCCTGCCATGGCAGGGGGTTGGATTTGATGATCTGCTCAGGTCCCTTCCAACTCTGCAAACTATGAAACTATGAAAGAAGGTACCAAGTAATGTGGGACCTCTGCAGAACATGCTTGGAAATCTGGTGCTAGCAGCAGACAACAAAGCTAATATCTTTAACAGATTCTTTTCTTACATTTTTCTGTGCAGGGACAGGGACATCCCCCCCGCCCCCACTGGGATTCTGGATGGACCCAGGGGAGGTGCAACCAGGCCCAGGGTCAGTGAGGACCTAATCAGGAAACTTCTGGAGGGACTGGATGTATTTAAATCAGCAGGTGGATGATCTCCACCCCAGAGTGCTGAGGGAATTGGCAGAGGTCATTGCGGGACCCCTGGCACAGCTTTATGAGCACTCGTGGTGCTCTGGCAAGGTGCTAGAGGACTGGAAAAGGGCCAATGTGGTCCCCATTTTGGAAAAAGGGAGGAAAGAGGACTCAGCAAACTATAGGCCCGTTACTCTTACCTCAGTCCTGGGAAATCTCTTTGAGAAAATTATCCAGGACCACATCTATAAGGGACCAGCAGGGGAGATTATGCTTAGGGGCAACCAGCATGGGTTCATTAGAGGCAGGTCCTGTCAGACCAACCTGGTGGCCTTCTACGACCGGGTCACAAAAGCCTTGGACACGGGTGTTGCGGTGGGTGTACTCTTTCTGGACTTTAGGAAGGCCTTCGACACTGACTGTCACCCCATCCTCATTGAAAAAAATTAGGCAACTGGTGTCAACGCCTACATAGTCAGATGGGTTGCTACTTGGCTGGAGCACTGCACCCAGAGAGGGGTGGTGGATGGGTTGTTTTTGACCTAGAGGGATGTGTGCAGTGGGGTCCCCCAGGGCTTGGTCCTCAGGCCGCACTATTCAATATCTTCATTGGCAACTTGGGTGAGGGGGTGAAAAGCACCTTGTTCCAATTTGCAGATGACACTAAGATGTGGGGAGAAGTGAGCACACTGGAGGAGAGGGACAGGCTACAGCTAGATCTGGACAGGTTACAGAAGTGGGCAGATGAGAATAGGATGGGTTTCAATAAGGACAACTGCAAGGTATTGCACCTGGGGAGAAAGAACCAGCACCATACCTACAGGCTGGGGAACTCCCCTCTAGTCAGCACAGAGGCAGAAAAGGATCTTGGTGTCATTACTGATTCCAAAATGAACATTGGCCGCCAATGTGGGGAAGCAGTCAGGAAGTCTAACTGCACCTTGTCATGCATCCATAGATGCATTATGAGCAGATCCAAGGAGGTGATCCTCCCCCTCTAGGCGACATTGGTCAGGCCGCAGTTGGAGTACTGTGTCCAGTTCTGGGCTCTGTACTTCAGGAGGGATGTGGACAGCATTGAGAGGGTCCAAAGGAGGGCCACTCACATGATTGGGGGCAACAGGATAGGCCGTATGAAGAGAGGCTATGGGACCAGAACCTATTCAACATCCACAAAAGAAGGCTGAGAGGGGACCTGGTGGCAACCTACAAACTGGCAAAGGGGGACCAGCAGGCAATGGGAGAGTCCGTGCTCCCCCAAGCACTACCGGGAGTAACAAGGAATAACAGCCATAAGTTGACTGAGAGTAGATTCAGGCTGGACATCAGGAGGCACTACTTCACAGTCAGGGCGGCTAGGAGCTGGAACCAACTTCCAAGGGAAGTGGTGCTTGCCCCTATCCTGGGGGTCTTCAAAAGGAGGCTAGACAATCACCTAGCAAGGTCGTTTGACCCCAGCATCCTTTCCTGCCCATGGCAGGGGGTCGGACTTGATGATCTGCTTAGGTCCTTTCTGACCCTACAAACTATGAAACTATGAACTCCAACATTCCAACCCAGGTGAGAGCTCACCAACAGCTGCCCCAGGAGTGGGACAGCTCCCAGCCAGCCCCTACTGGGTGGGGAATCCTTGCCCAGCAGGGGGCTCACCAGCAGCTGACCCAGAAGCAGGGCAGCTCCCAGTGAGCCCCCTCTTAAGCAGGAAAGCCCTGCTGGGCATGGGGCTCGCTGGCAGATGTGTCCTGATGTGCATGGAGCCAGGAGAGCTCTGCTGGCTGCAGCAACATCTGTCTTCCAGCCCTGTGCACATCAGGACTCATCCAAATGTGCACAGGGCCAGGAAACAGCTTCTGCTGAAGCTAACAGAGCTCTCCTGGCCCCATGTGCATTGGGACTAGCCCCAATGCCCCCTGCCATCCTCCAGACTAGTACCCCAGGGGAGCCTGGAGCTCTCCCTGGCTGTTGCAAGCGGGGAAGAGCAGGGCAAGAGCAGCCCTGTACCAGGCTGCTGCCATTGGGAGCATATTTGTTCCCATCAGGGTGCATGTGTAGACATGCTCCCAGGAGAAGTTTACTGCACAGTATTTTACTATGCAGTAAGCCTATATTGTATTAATAGCACATGTAGACATGCCCTAAGAGAGTAAAATGTGCTTTCATTTCAAGTTAAGGAAATGTACAAGGAACACATGAAGGAGATGGGCAAAGAGACAGATGACATCATCACTTAAAAGCTTTCTGAACAGATTGCTGAGAGCATTGCCTCTACAGGTGTCTTGCATGTAAAGGTTCAGAACACAGGTAGCAATGATGCAGGCTTGTTGAACTACTTAACCTGATAAAACTCTTATGTTTTTCCTGTCACCTAAATGCTTTTCCTTATGTCACCGCTAAGATTCCACCTAGATTCGTAGCTAATTCTAGCTTTGATGCTAGACCAGTAATATTTTTCATCAAACGTTATCTTAATTTGTCACTAAGCACACAGCTATCCAAAGCATATGATTTATTCTTACGGATCTCAATGCTTAGGTAGCATAAATATATAATAATGCTGGAAGGCCTTAATGGTTATTATCAAGTATATATTTGATTTATGGGCACAGTGGATCCAGTTAAAGCTGATGCCATGCTAGGCACTTCGGGCATTTATACACAAGCTCCCAGAGCTGCTTTAATTAAAGAGCCCAAAGTGTCTCATGTATCAGCATCCCCACACTGAAAAATGGTGGTGGGGGTGCTTTAACTAAAGCTCATTAAACAAGCTTTAGTTAAAGTGCCCCTCCTGCCATTTTTCAGTACAGGGATGCTGAAGTTTGTTGGCGTGCAGTAGTTACCACACTCCGGCAGACTCATTTAATCGAGTCGGCTCCAACACACTGTAATTACAGTGCATTGAAAAAGCCTTACTACTCATGTATAGGTGCCCTTCATGAGCTGAAGGCAAGAAGCAGGTAAATGCCTTTAAGCAGTTAACGCCGTTAAGCTGTTCTGTCCCAGACATTTGTCTGTATGCACGTTTGATTAGCACGGGCTGAGAGCTGAGAATTACTTGCTAATGGAAAGGTTAAATATATCAGGAACAGTAAGGTAATAAAAAGCAATCACAAAAAGTAGCAAATGAACAGAAACTAGGGGGACAGTCATGAGCTTGGCCCTGAGAGGGACCAGAGACATAGCTCCTTGGAGAACAGTATTGGCTAAAAAGGCTGGTTTGGAAATTGTGAGCAGAAAATCTGTCTGCCGTTGGTCATTCTGCCTATTCTGGGATACAGGGCTTTGTAAATAAACTACATTGCACCCTAGATACACATGACTCTATCATCCACTTCTCCTTATTCATTGTCTTGCCAGGTTTTTTTTCTATTATATGGGCTAGCCTCAAACACCAAAGATAGCAAGAATGATTTCCTAAGACTGATCAAATTCTATACCGCAAATAGGTTATCAAATCAGTGCTCCCATTCTTTAGTTTATTTGTTGAAACTGTATCAGCTGGATTGGTTGAACATCACTGTGCTCAAGAGTGCAAAGATTCAGTTGTCCTGGTGTCACTAAGGGCTGTGAGCAAAGCGTAGGCGCTTTCCCTCGTGCATCTGTTCAGGACTCCAACAGAATTAGCCTTTACTAAACACAGTCAGACTGCCACTCCCTTGAGAATGAAAGAAGTTCTATTTTAGATTTCATGGATTCTAAAGAATAGCGCTAAACAGTTTCTATGTCCATTTAATGACATTTGCCACATACTTTCGTTGTAGATTACATACATGTAGAATATTTCTGTGTTCCCTGTTACTGTATTATCTGTGAATTACCAGTTTAAATAAAGCTTACTTAAAGCATTCTCTCTTAGTGGCATGGGTATAATATGCCCTCCCTTTCTTAGAAGAGCTAGATTCTCTCATTGCAGCAGATCAACTTTTTAGTTCCAGGATAATTTCTTCACAGGGACTTCCAATGATAAAAAGAAATTGAAAATTATTAGAAACAGATTAGATTTACTATCTTATACATTATTACCCTATAAATACAGCCTAATAATTTCCTTTTTAATACATTTTATATTAACTGGAATGGAGGTTTTGGTGCTGCTTGCTTTTCCAATTTAAACTGCAAGATCATTTTCTGCAAGGTAAAAAAAAATAGCAAGGAAGCCAATTCTAACTTTAAACAGTACTTGCCCTAATTGCCAAACAACATTGTCTGCCTCAGCAGCAAAATCAATACACTTCAACTAAATATCAATATTTTGATTACTGTTTTTTTAACAATGTGCACTTCTGATATGAAACAGCTGAAAAGGCAAATAGATTTAAAAAAAGGTGTTTGGTTTTCTGAGATGAAAATCCTGAAAAGCTTTTTAAAATGTGCCTAAGATAATGTGATGTGTAGGCTCCATCCTGTCATTAATTATTCAGCATGATCGGAGATTATGTTTTAAGCTACAAAAAAATGCCTGTTGAAAACTCTAGGTGGTATTGGGGGTCTTCAGATTTGGGGTTCTGAGTCCATCAGTTTTGTAGACACTGCCAGACAAGGTCTGGATCTCCCCAGAGTTCAGCAGGAGGTGGTGTGGCAACTAGAAAATAAAAGAGCAGGAGAAAGAAGCAGGAGGATGTTTGGAACTGAGGAAAACAGGCAAATGGTGAGTGGCCTTGAAGGGGACCAGGCAAGGTAGGTGGCAAGTTAATGGCAGTATGAGAGACTGTAAAAAAAGCATATTTCAAGCATAAGTCATGGAGAGTGAGGAAGTCTGAGATGTTAGGTCTGAGTCACATGAGTGAGTGGCCCAGTCTTAAAAAATATTTTCTCCACAGAAGTTATACAACCTTAAAATAAAGCTTCTAAAAATATGGGCCAGATATCAAACTCAGTGGAGATAATGGAGTAACTCCCATTGACTGCAAAAGCCTTTAGAACAGCTCCTGCTTCTATTCATTTTCAGCTGGAAAGGAAGTTCCTTTCCCACTATTACGATGAGGCACTAGCTTTTAGTAGTTTAAATTCAAAGATCTGTTCTCTTGCACATCTGATCTGAACGATGTATTTGGCTGCAACCCAATGTTACATTTTTAATAGACAAGTTCATTCTTGACACATTTTTCAATATTGATTTATAAAGCTAGAAAACTCATCTGACAAATGGGTTCCTACTGATTTATTCAAGTCAAGAAATCTAGAGGTAATAGTTCTGTTTTCCACAAAATTCCACTTAGACAAAGATCTCTGGTAATGTAGATAATGGTACTTGTAATCTACAGACACTAGAGTTTGTCTGAGTAAGTGTAGGAAGAGTATACCCAACCCCATTTTTTTTAAAAAAGCCCACACAACTTTCCAGAAATGTACTCATTTTGTGCTGTAGAAATTGCTGAACCTGTATTTTTTATTCATTAAGTATCAGTGCTTTCCTTTTACATCACCACATCATTTATCTACAAAATTCTCTTTGTACACAGAGAATTAAGGAGCAATAAAACCTCAGCTAACTGAATAATCATTTTTAGACAATAAATCATTCCTTTTTTTCAAATATCTGTTTTTACTATTAACTTCCTTTACATCTAATTACCTTACAAAGAACTCTAATCCCCAGAGAAAATGATGGCTGTGATTTGGACCACATTGTTGCAGAAATCACATCTAAAGGGCATGCTAAGTAATCATGCAGCTTCCTGCAGAAACTCATGGACTTTATTCAAACTGTGAGACGTAGCCTTGTGTTTTGACTTTTGCCTACAAGTCTGGCAATCCTGCTCCTGGTTTCACAATGAAGAAAAAGGTAATATTTTAGTGAACAAATTCCCCAGTGATTAAGTGGAACACAGTTTGCCAGCAAAGGATGCACAGACTCAAATGAGGTATCTTTTCCCGTGGCAAATTAAGGTTGTGTCTACAAAACACAAAGGCTGGGTCCAGACATGCAAGCACGTGTGGATTGTGGCAAAAATGCATGAGTTGCACATAATCAGTGCTTGACACTACTAATTTTCAGTGCTGGGCCAAAATTTGCAACTGGGATTTCCCCGTGGCAAAAAAAATACCTAGAAAAAAAGCAAACCCTGCCAAAGTAGTGAGCACCAGAACACACAGTAGGTTGGGAAAGCGGGCAGCCCAGGGCTGCCTGCTTTGCTGTCTCTGAGTGCTGTGGAGTCTCCATGCTGAAGCACCCTGTGTCCCAGCCAGTTGTGTCCTAGTTGGCTGGGACACTGGGTGCCTCAAAACAAGGGAGCAGAAAGCCGCAGGCTAGCTGCTCCTCTTGTGTGCCTCAGTGTGGGGCTTCACTACAAAGCCCCCATACTAAGGCAACTTTGTGCCCCAGCCAGGTGGGGAGTGGCTGGTTCAGGCACAGGATGCCTCAGTGCAGGGGCTTCACAGCATGCAGAGATGGAGGAGTAGGCAGCCCTGGACTGCCTGCTCCTCCATCTCCACGTGTTGCTTCCCAGCTGGCTGGTGCACAGGGTACTTTGGCGCAGGGGATGGTTAGGTCCTGCTGAGGCACCTTGTGCCCCAGACAGCCCCCCACTGCAGCACATGGAGTATAGTTTCATAGTTTCTAGAGTCGGAAGGGACCTGAGCAGATCATCGAGTCTGACCCCCTGCCATGGCAGGAAACAGTACTGGGGTCAAAGGACCCCAGCAAGGTATACCTCTAGCCTCCTCTTAAAGAGTAGGAGTCAGCACCACTTCTCTTGGAAGTTGGTTCCAGATCCTAGCTGCCCTGACAGTGAAGCAGTGCCTCCTGATATCTAGCCTAAATCTACCCTCTGCCAGCTTGTGACCGTTATTCCTAGTCACTCCTGGTAGTGCACACGGGAACAGGGACTTCCCCAGTGCTTGCTGGTCCCCTCTGACTAGTTTGTAACAGGCCACTAGATCCCCCCTCAGCCTTCTCTTGTGGAGGCTGAGCAGGTTCAGGTCCTGTAGCCTCTCCTTGTAGGGCCTGCCCTGCTGCCCTCGATCATGCAAGTGGCCCTCCTCTGGACCCTCTCCATGTTGTCCACATCCCTCTTGAAGTGCGGCACCCAGTTTTGAAGTGTGGCATCCAGAGCAATGAAACAATGTATCCCATTGCAAAGCACACAGGCAGGGGCATGCACTGGGGCACAAAGTAGCAGCACAAATTTGTGCCACTTCTATTTATGCTTCTGCAAAGGCACACCCCTGTTCATGTGGACCCAGCCAACAGGAGGAACTTGAAGCAGAATAAATTAAGATGACTTGTCTCTTGACTTCCTTGTGACTCTAAACACAAAACCAGCTCTACTCCATTAGGTAAGAGGAACAGTCTTTACTGCCAAAATGAATTAGTGATGATGACTTTGGGGATGTTGGCCTCAGCGACCTCGAGGCGGGTGATGAGGGTGTACCAGCCTCCCTTCAGGCAGCCAAAGTTGCACTCCACCAGTGCATGGCACTGGGCTAGGCACCTGTTGAAATCTTCCTGGCGTGGGTTGAGCCAGCCAGTGTAGGCCTCCATGAGCCACAACAGCAGCAGGTAGGCAGGGTCACTAATGAGGAGAGGTGGGACAGTCACATCACCCAGCTGCAGGTCTGGAATACCAGATGCAGAATGCCCACTCTCCACTAGGACTGGCAAGGTGGAGTTCTGGAAGATGTGAGAATTGTGGGTGCTGTCAGCCCAGTGAGCACTGATGTTTGTTAAGGTGCCCCAGTGGTCCACCAGAACTTAAAGCACAACTTAGTGGAGGCCCCGCTAGCTGTAGGATGGGTGGTGGTCCCCCCCAGTGGGCAGCTGGTGGGAATGTGTGTCCCGTCCAGGGCCCCAAAGCACTGTGGAAAGCCCAGGACTCAGAATTGCCACCATCTCCAGGGTGACTTGACTTGATAGAGCACAGTGTGGTCCAGCATGTTCTGGAGGGCACCAAAGAGCTCCAGTGGTTGCCTTGCCCATCCTGAAGGTGAGCTTGAGGAAGGTGATGGCTACCCGGGTTTCTGTGAAGAGAAATAGACACATGGTGGTGGGTGCCACTTGAGGTGCAGGTGCAGCTGGTCAAGTACCTCCTGGAATGTGGCCCAGGTCATCCAGAAGGAGTCCACTCACTGCTCATCATCCCAGGTGCACTGGACAATGTAGAGCCGCCAGTCCTGGCAGGCAAGGTGGTCCCACAAGTTTCAGGGCTGAAGCCCCAGGAACTTGTTGATGGCGGTATCCATGTGGGCATCATTGGCATCCTTGCCAGGGTCCAGGTGGTGGTCCAGGGGCTGGTAGGTGACATCTTAGGGGTGGTGGGCCACAGGTGGGGTGGTGAGCCTGGTCACATGGCTGTGTGACATGTGAGGGGTGACAGCACTGAGGCCTACTTGGGCTAGGTGGCAGTCACTGTGACTGTGAAATGCAGCACGTGCAGTGGCAAACAGAAGCCCACAGCGCTGCTCAGTGCTGCTGGGCCCTGCGTGTGGAGCAGCCATTGCACATTGGGCACAGGCTCTGCAGACAGTCATAGAAGGCTGTGAGAAGGCTGTGCCAGCAGGCTGCAGACTGCTCCAGGCCAGAAAAGCATGTGGCCAGGCAACATCTCATGAGGCTGCCTTTTAAAGAGTGACCCTGGCACCCAGACAACTGTGGCTGGAGCCTCTAGTTCCCCCTGGCTGCTGCAGGAGGGTGGAGCAGGGCAAGAGGAGGCCTGAATCAGTCTACTCCCATAAGGAGCAAATCTGCTTCCAAGAGGCTGCATGTGTAAAGAACTTCCCAAGCCTGGCTTACTGTGCAGTATTTTACTGTGCAGTAAGCCTACTGCACATTAATAGTATATGTAAACATTAGGGATGTGCGAAGCTTCAGTCACCGATTTGATTCAGAAAAGATTCGGCCCAATTCAGAGGCCAAATCACTGAATCTGAATCAAATCAGGAGACTCATAAAAACCTCTGAATTGATTTGAAGAATATGAATTGATTCAGAAAAGATTCAGGAAAATATTTGGAGATTCAGTGATTTGGAAAGCAGTCTTTCAGGGAAGCAGAAATTGAGAAGAGGGAGAGAGAGCGGTGGGGGGAAAGAGTGACATCTGTAACTGGCCAGTGACTGTGATCTTTTCTTGAGTTCCCTTCCAATCATAATGCTCCACTTCCTAGATACAAAATCTCATGGACTCAAGATAGGCATTGTATTTATGACTATAAATGACACTATAGCCTGCCTGACATCTGACTTCCCAGGTTTCTCTCCACTTTTATGTGCTACACTCCCTTCCTGCCCCACCTCCCAGCCTGTCTTACCCCCTGATGCCTCCATTTCCATTTTCACTGACTAGCTTTCTTGCCTGTATTGCATGCCAGACTTTGGCTTCTTTACTATTCCATCCAGGAAGAGCATACACACCAACTACAGGTACTTCCTCAGTCTGATGAAGGGTTTTTAAATCTGAAAGCTTGCTAAGATGTATTTCTCCAACTATTCAGTTGGTCTAATAAAATAGATCAGATTGACCCAAAACACCTGGTCTGCCTGTATCCTTAGATCAACGCTACAACCTACACCCCTTAATACATACACGACATGAGTTTTACTTTGAGAATCTTGAGATGCACCTTCCCAGAAACCCCTGCACCTATCTCCTTGAAACTTGGCAGACCTTATGCCCTCAGAAGGGGTTGCCATCTCTACTATTTTCATCCAAAACTACCAAAAAATGATCAAGTTATTATTTTTTAAGTGATTCCCCATTATAGTCTGTGGCTGAATCAATTAATCTCTCCAAATCAGCTCCGAATCTTTTGAAGCCTATTCAGCCAAATTGATTTGGGACAGTGAACCAAATCTCTGAATGGAATCACTGTCACCTGAATCTGCTGAATCGGAATGCTAATCTAATACTTCCCTATCTGCACAGGCCTAGTAAACATGCCCTGGGACACTTTACTGTGGAGCTAATTAGTCTACTTGGCAGTAAAACATATGTATAGATGCACCCATTGTAAGTAAATCTCTCAGAGGAAGAGCCTTAGTATTCCTGAAATTAAAAGTTACATTCTGTTACTGATTAAAAACTTGTTCAGATAGAGGCAATGTCAAGGAAAATAGTGGCACTCCAGTCACATGAGCTACTACTAGATGTAGACCAGGAGAATTGGCCCTGTCCCAAGTGATGTCTAAAAGCTTGTTATCTAGTCAGAGCCCAACTTTTATCAAGGCAGTGGCTGATAGTGAATTTTATTAAATCCAATAACCATCTCTTACATATTAGATTTCAACTCACCAAAATGTTCAGGAGACTTGTGTTCTCAACCTAGGGAGAAAGCACTTGGTTACAGTATGGATTTTTACTAGGCCACTTATGTCTGGGACTTGCTAGAATATTCAGGCTATGATCATAAAAAAGAAGAAAGAACGACAGAGGAGGGGAAGTGAAGAGCTAGGATCTTTCACTCTGGTCAGTGTTATACAGATGTAAAACCTGTTCAAAAAGAAATGGTGAACCTTCAGTTTTCACTTAATATCGTAAGCCATAAGCATTGCAGAATTTGCCTCCGATGGCCGTGTCCAGATGAGCGTGGCCATACAGTATGTGGCCTTGTAAACTCCTCTGCAACACCACACGCTGCACATTCAGGTATTTCCTGTGTTGCTACCTTGCAGTGGGGGGAGGAGGAGGTTGATCCCTGGAAATCCAGCGGTCAAAAAAAACGACAGAAAAAAAGCAGGGTGGGGTAGTACATGTAAAGACAGTGCATGCTGCCCAAAACTGGAGCCTGGCTAGCTAGATCCACACTCCGGCTGCCAGCCAGGCTCCAAGCTGTAGGAGCAATGCATCTCCAGCTTCCCTGGAGCCCCGGACTCCTGGGCTGTTGGGGCCAGCACAGTTGCTGGCCCAAGCCTCCCCTACCCCACCTGTGGTTGCCTTGCACGTACCAGAGGGCGCATGGCACGGGCATTCCCCAGGGACAACTAGCAGCGGAACAAGGTGTCCCACTGGTAGTTGTCTCTGGGGAACCAAACATCAGTGCTCATCTGGACATGGCCTATATGTCATTCTTTATCTAGACAGTTTTTAGATAAAAGCTGCACAAATCACAGGGGGAATTTAGCCTTCAAACCGAAACTGGGTCACTTGATCCTAAACTGCATTTTGCCCTAAGCCTGTTAGTATAAAAACATTCTAATTCTTTTCTTAAATTATTTTTTTTACTCTTTTTATCCAGTCTTTTTAACTGCAAAGAGTTCCTTTGATCAGCAGGTATTGTTTCCATTGTGGTTCTGCAATATTATTATTCCATTTGCATATATGTGTGTGTGTGTGTGTGTAAACCTTAAAAAAACCCCATAATTTAGAAACATCCTGTTTATATTATACTTCAATACACTTAGGCGTCAGGATGTCATTGCTATTTCTAGGATCAAACTAGCCAGCTGTTTCCCTGGTTTTAAATGGAGCCTCCTTCAGGTGTGCTGAAGGGCTATCATGCTACTGGTGACCTCATGACACTATTAGTTTAGATTCAGATTTTGCTTTTTTTGAAGAAAATGGTGAAATATCAACAGAACAGGACCAGACCCTTTAACGGGAGCTTTCTAAATACATTGTGAGAAGTGATGAATAAATATTATTCACAAGACAATTTCATTGAGACCCTATTGTGTAGAGAACAACAAATGAGCTTGTCAGTGTCAATTTTTCTGCAAACCCAAATAATAGAGCTGGTTGCCCTTCATTCCAATTTTTCATGCCTGTGTATGCAACTATTCTGCCAAGACCTGTTTGACAGAAACTGGGGCTGGGTTTAACTGCCCAGGGGTTCCTTTAAAAAAAAAAGACCTGGAATAACACTGCCTTGACTGTCCACCCAGAAATCTGGGAAGCTAACTTACAGTGCCTGGGTAAATAGGATCAGTATTTCCTTGGGTTTTTTGGTTCCATGGGTTATTACGAGGAAAAGGGAAGCACAGTAAAACAGCAGCTTGGGAACTTGTACCACCAGTGTACCTGAGCAATAATCCTGAACCCAGTCCTGCCCAATCCTGAACCTATGGCTGATAAAGCAGGTTGCTAACTCCCTCCTTCCCCTTGTAACACCCAATTCACAGCTTGTTGTCCAGGTTGAAGAAGACTAAATCTTGGATAGGTACACCTCTTACCCCTCAGGGATGTTTAGTTTTTGGCAACCTACTCATATCTCAGCTGAAGTGACCACAGTTCTAGTACATGACATGGGTGGCTTCACCAGAGGCCACTGCTCTCAGTAGCTTGAACCCAAAAAGGTTTAGCTTCTTACAACCAATCTCACATCAGTACTGCCTTGCCCCCATTTTAAAGGGAGTTCCATTAACAAATGCAGTTTCTACCACAAATGGGGGAGTTCTGGATGAAGCCCTTTTTGTCCCTCTCTCTTGGGCTTGCAAAGGGATCTCTTAACCCTGCACTCCAGACTGTGCTGTTGGCTAGGGTAACCTCCCCCAGATGCAGTAGAGACTAGTCTTCTGTCCATTTATGATCCACAGGGCTAATAAGATATTGTTCATCTTCACAATTTAGTCATATTTTAATAAAGATGCCTTAAAATGTCACATTGCCAAAATGCAAACAGGGTCTCTCCAGTCAGTGTCACTTGCTGGCCAACAGAGGCCAGGAGAGACTTCCCTACAGAACTCTCTTATGAGGCATCTCCTATGGGAATCCTGGGAGCTCAGAGCTGCAATTCTCTCTGTTTACCAATAGGTGTTGACAGTAAGCTCCTTCTTTCTAGCTGTAGGGCAGTGGTTTTTAAACTTTTTTCATTTGCAGACCTCTAAAAAAAATTCAAATGGAGGTGCAGACCCTACTGGAAACTTGGAATGGAGGGGCAGATGGACCTCTTTGACTTTTAAATGTGGGTAGTCATATACTTCTGATTGATCAGTCATCTTTTGCACATCCCTCAAATATAGTCTGCAGATCCCCAGGGGTCCTTAAACTACAGGTTGAAAACCACTGCTGTAGGGCTTACATGTGTTTTTATTGAATTCTTCCTTTTGTAACCTGTAGTTATACAATGGAGCTCTCTATTCCTTGTACTGTGTAGACCACAGAAAGGCCCCTAAACCTTCTACAAGTTTTTTGGTACCAGTGCTTTGTATTGTAACTTGGGTAGTACAGACTCATATTTTTTAGATCCAAAGGTTCTAGACTGACAGTCCAGTTACCCAAGGGAACTATGTTATATTTGCTTTTCAGACATTCTTAACATGTCTTCAGTCCCCTCCAGCGATATAGCCAGAAGTATTTTGATCAGTCAGTTCAACAACCAAATTGGAAGAGTACAGAACAAACTTGAATATACTTTTAAAAAATGTTAGCTGAAGTAAAATCCCTCAGGAGGATTCTATTTAGCCAGTAACTTTGATTTGATGTACTATTACAGACTTCTGTAACCTATAGACTTGTCTACCTGAACATTGTTTCTTATGAGATTATTCTTTCTGATGGAGGAAAAAGAAAAGAAATGTTTACTACACAGAAATTCTGTTGAAGTTCTATCTGTAGCATTTAGCGCATGTGTATAGGGGCATGTGCACACTCGCATCAGATAAACATTAAAAACTATATATTTAATTGTAGTAATAAAATATACTGCAGTTACTTAACTACAAGGACAGACATTCAAAAAGCCTGAGCTTGAATTGATTAAATCTTTGCAGGTTAGTGTAACCTGCAACGCTTGAACTGATTTGGAGGTTTTCATTCCAGAAATGCAGGCACATGCTTGCAGTGGCTCAGGCTAGAAGCCCAGGGGCACTAGAGAAGTCCCCCCCCGCCCCCCCCGCTTCCATAGTGCTGAGCTGGGGGGGGGGTGAGAGAGGGGGCCTGGCCAGGCCCAGCACAACGCTCTGATTAGGGAGGGGTTTAAAGCCCCACTCTGCCTGCCCTGTCTCAGGTCTTTCTCCCCCTCCCTCCCTTTCTCATGGGCTGGGGTCCATGCTATGAGAGATGGGGGAAGAGAGGGGGGGATTCCTGCTTGAGCAGTGAGCAGCAAGGTGGGGTAGGACAGGGGGAAGCCAGACAGACCCTTTTATGCCTGCAGTCTCCCCCAGAACTCTGGCTAGGGAGGAAAGGGGCAGGGCCATCCTGTTCTTTGGAGGAGAAAGTGCAGCCCAGCCCAGGGCTGCAAAGCACCTGGGATGCTGGGGGACTCTGATTTAACTTAAACCAGGAAGGGGTCTGGGACAGACTTTGCATAAACTGGTTTAACCCAAATCAGTTAAGTCTGATACTACATACAACCAGGTTTATCTTAAACTAGTTTCAGCCATTTTCAAACTGGTTTATGTGTCCTGTTACAGGTTTAAACCAGTTTCTGATCGCTTATAAACTGGTTTATGTGTAATGTCTGACCCTAGCCCATGTGCTTAACTGACAACAAAATTCACAATTGCAGACCTATAGACAAGCAGCTGAACCTTTGCAAAACTGCATCTCTGTTATGAACGTTGTAATAATGTCCTTTAAAATGGCTTATTTCAAACCAGGAAAATGCAAGGGTTGGCTTAGAAAACTGATTTTCAACTGCTTGTGTGTAAAATGCTGCATTTAACTGTAGTAATATTGCAAGTAAAACCAGTTCTCATTACATCTAAATTTGGTTTCTAATTTTTAGAATCTAATCACTCCATCCATTGTTTCCCAGCCTGGATGTAAACAGACCCGACTAGACAAAGAGGGTTTAGGGCAGTAATGAAAGATAAAATGTGTAATCCATTCCCGAGTCAAGAAGATTACATGCAATACTAGCCACAGCACTTGTGTACTGTCAGAAAAAAGAAACAGGCACGCCTTAACCATGCTGGCCGAATGCCTTGGGTGGATCCAGGCTTGGGAAGGAAGTTTTTTCCTTCTCTCACACTACTGCTAGAAAAAGAAGATCAGAAAGTAAAGCTTGCATAAACCTGTAGATTCCCTTAGCCTGCAGATTCTCAAAGTGCTATTTGCTTTGGTTGAGTTAAAAACAGACTGCAGCCGAAATGGTTTGTGTGGTATGTAGTCTACACCCAGCTGGTGACCAGAAGAAAGAATCTTCACCATCCAGGTGTAAGCAGTATTAATTTTTCAAGTAAATCTGTGCTGAAAACTAAGGCTCTGAAAATAAAGGGCAAAGCATTTCTCTTCAGCAGTTTACTTGAAAGTTATGGGAACTCGTTCCATCTATTCTTGTTCACTTCACCACACTGTACAGTTTAGCAGCTGGTTATACGTCATCCCAATGCTTTGTGAAAGCAAACAAAATATTTAAGGTCACATCTGCAAGCTCTGTTTACTGTTTCTCTGACTGTTGCAAATGACTGCTTTTGCTAAAAATAAATAAATAAATAATGATCCCTCCCACTGACAATCAGACCACAGAGTGTTTTAAGTGGTAAGAAGAGAGTCACAGTAGCTAATCAGCCAATCAGTCGATCAAGAAAACTGTGAAGACTGGCTGTGCAGCTGTCTCATAGAGACATATCCTCCCGCCCCAGCATTGCACATCAGTGTCAGCTTCACAATGCACACACATAAATGCACTTTGATAGCTGCATAGTCAATCATTACTACATCATTTCAACTAACTGATGACTGTGCTTTATAGAGTGAATTCTTATTCACAGTCTGTCTCTCCATTGTAAGTGTTTTGTTTTGGACTCTTCCTCCCTCCCCCTCTGCCCATCAAGATCTACAGTTCTGACAATAATACCCCGCTCCTCCCAAAAGCCCAATTTGATAAACCCCACAGGAATTCTGACCTACAAGCTGATTTTAATAGAATTTTTTCCTGACCTGTCTCAGTTCTTTCATTTGAACTTTTCTCTGTCTCCTGTACTAGGCAAACTTGTGCCTAAAGTTCTACCCACTTATTGTCATAGTTATATATTACAGTTTAGGACTGGATTTAGGGCCCGGGCACAGGAAAATGTTACCAAGAGGTAAACCAGTGGCAGGGATTTCATTTAGTTTACACTACATTCCTGTCTGCTGCTTTTATCTGAGAGTAGATGTGAGATATCACACATGGGCAGTTTCTATGGAGGATCTGCTGAACTGTAAGCTCCCATCCTAACTTATCTTGCAGTAATGTGCTCATGCGTCCATATTGTTAGGTTTCTATGTCACTGCTGGGAATAGGATTTAGGCTTCACTTATACGCTTTCAGAAATTTTACTATAACCTCCATGTCCTTTATGATAAGAGGAAATTATTTAATTTGTCACCTGCTTGTATGGCACATCCCAATATCCTCTTTGTCTTTTATGCCAGAGCCATATTTTATGCTGACAGCTATATGATCCAGTTAGTTTTCTCTTGTACTCACTTCTATGGAATACACCCATCTCTCTATTTCTTAACTTCCACTAGCTACAATTTATAATGTATACTTCTGGTCACAGTCCAGCTCTATTTAAATCTCCTTGGATTAAATCTCTTTCTTCCACAGTATTTTCTGACCCAGCTAGTTTAGTGTCATCTGGAAACATGAAAATCATATCATGTTTGTTCTATCTTCTTCTAAATCATTTAAGTGCAGAATGAATGCATAGGACTCAACACCTGTCCTAGTGGTATTATAATCTATTAACTGCTGAAAGGAACATTTTTTTAGAAAACATTTAAACTTGGTGCCACAGTGTACCAAATATTTTGCTCCTTTCCTGTCACTAGAGACTATTTAAAAAAA
>NW_017728886.1:225412565-225418237 GCF_001723895.1 Crocodylus porosus
TCTTTCCTGCCATGGCAGGGGGTCAGACTTGATCATCTGCTCAGGTCCTTTCTGACCCTAGAAACTACAAAACTATGAAACTATGATGACTGAAGAATTAATGAAGCAAAGACTTTATTACAGAGTGAAGAGGATGAAGTTTGAATGATTGGGAGGCTACAGTATTTTTAGGAAGAAATTTTAGACTAAAAACAGACATTTAGGGTGCATCCCCATGAGCACACATGTGCAGTTTGTGTTGCAATTGACCTCTTTGAGGTACTGCAAACCACATGCACTTCACATGCAGGTGTTCACAATGCTAATAATTTGTACTGTGGCTGGTTTTTTTGACACTGGGAGGTCCTGGTGTATAAAATACCTTCACCAGAAGAAAGCAGGATGGTGCATGTGGCAGCAGCATGTGCTGCCCCAAACCAGAGCCTGGCCAGCTACAGTCACACTCCAGCTGCTGGCCAGGCTCCATGCACCTGGATCGCCAGTGCTGGAGCCCTGGGAGGCCCCTAGGATCCCAGGTGAGTTTGCCGGGGTCAGCCCAGGGCTGCCTCAGCCCTTCTTGTCCCACCCAGGGCAACTTGCTGCACTTCAAGGTATGTGTACAGGGGCCAGTGCAACCTGCGGGTGTGGTGGGAAGGGCCATTGTGATGAGCAACGGGTGGGGGCAGGCATGACCTGTGTGGGGTGGGCAGGGCTGGAGCAAGCCACAGGGGGGTGAGGATAGTGCAACCCATGGGGAGTAAGGGAGTAAGTGGAGGGGCAGTCATGATCCATGGGTGGGTTGGGGGGCTGACATGACCCACGGGTGGCATGAGGTCCCCACAATAAACTTACACCTCCCCCTCCCCCTACCAGGATATACTTGCTCAGCTCTGGCAATGACAAATGCTGAGAAAAGCAGCTGCACCCGGAGCAGCTTGTGGGATGGGAGTTGAGAGGACTGGCTGGTCGCCAGGGGAGCAAGGTGCTGGGAGGGCAAAATATAACCCAGTGTAGGGTGGGGGTGAAAAGAGCAGCCCTAGGGCTGGGGCCAATGGCAGGGTTTTCCCAGCCTTGGGGCTGCACAGTGAAAGCATACAGAAGTTCCATGCGCTAGTTTGACCTAAATTGAATTAGTCTGATACTATACAGATCCAAGTTTATCTTAAACTGGGTTCTGCAATTTTTAGATTGGTTTGTGTTTATGGAACTTCTGGAGGGTTACAGGTTTAGACTGATTGCTGGTCACTGAGACCAGGTCTGTGAGTGTAAGGTCAACCCCAGAATGAGCTAAGTTTAAATTGAGTGGCCATTTTGAACCCAATTCAACCTCCCCAAATATCTGTACTTAACCTTAGTATTTGGTTGATTGGCAGTTTTTGTTCATAGCTGTTTCAACGCAATGAATCTTTTTATTTTATGTAAATGATGTCTTTCTATCAAATTAATGTCCCCCAACTCTTTACTGAAGCTCTTAGTGTTCACAATGAGCTTCCTGTGAGAGAAACCCCCAAAGAAGTCCTACCACAAGTCAGGGAGAAACCAGCTTCATATTCCTGTATTGTAAGGTAAAACAGCAAGAAAAACAAACATCAATAAATAAAAGCACCAAATGAATATGCACACACATGATCAAGATACAAAGAAAGAGCACACACCCAATTTTAAAACCATCCTTTGCAGGTCACCTTTTAATTGGGCATCTCTAAGCTGCAGTTTTCCTTTAATGATCTGTACTACTTGGCTGGATCTGCTTGTTTGTTCATTTGAAGTAACAGAGGTTATAGTCAATGATCATTAGTTCTGTGGACTTTAAATGACCTTGCAGAACTACATACTGAAAAGAATTACAGGTTTATTCCCTTGTGCTGCTTATGTTCATTTCCGGAAAACAGTAAGAAGTTTTCAGGGAGTCTTTCTTTAGCATACCTGTAGGAAGAAGGGAGATGAAACAGTCAGAGGGTCTTTCAGTTGCCCTTTGTGGAATAGAATCCAACTGCAAAAGAGGCGGAATCGCTTTAAAATCTTGAGATTTCTTACCAAAGAGCCCATATAAATCAAATTTATGTAGCATGTCTCTGTATTCTGAGGCCCCTGAGCTTACTGAAAGGGTAACCCTCTACAAGTTTTCTGGAACTTGCTTGTTCACTCAGACACTAAATGTTGTTTTGCTTGGTACTTAATCTAGTTAAATAATGAGGGAATTTCACACAGTTTGCTACCACGTCCAAAACCAACTTTCTCATACAGCTGAAATACAAACAGTGACTTCTTTAACAGTCTTGAACTTGGTATGTGTTACATGGAATGTAACCTTTGAGTATAGGGCTGGGTTTAAGCAATTATCTTTTCTCATGTTAATCTTGCCCGTGATCTGATTATATTGTATATGCAGGATATTAAATACAAGCACACAGGCCTTAGGCTTTAAGTTCAAAAGCAGTGTATAGTCTCTCAGATAAACATCATGATGAAAACTTGCAGTACCATAGTAAAATGCTAATTAAAAATAATAAGACTAGTACTAATATGTACAATTGTGTGATGGTTCAGTGCATAAGAAAGCTTGCCCCCTCCAAGTTTAACTGAATGCAGTGAAAAACAGAAAGATTCTGTCACATATGCTAACATACAGCAGTTGCAGATGTCATAAGTATTTTAAGGTTAATTTGATTTTAAAACATCAATAATGCCTGCTTACAGACATGAAAAAAGGCTCTTTAAGCTCAGTGTGCCCCCGTGCTAAGCACAACGTATGCCCAGGAAAAGAAGCACTAGTTGGACCTGTCTCAACCAATGTCTATATAGACTGGGTGCTTCAGCAGGGCTTTCTGGTGCTTTTATCTAATAGCTGATTGAATCTATTAGATAAAAGTGCCAAAAAACTCTGCTGAAGCATGCAGTTTATACAGAGGCTATGGAGCTGGGTTGAACTAACGTGCTGCCTCTTCCAGTAAAGCACTTTTTTCTCACATCTGTCAGCACCCTATAATAATAGCAGGTTTTGGTTCTTGATTCACTTGAAAAATTGTACAAGGTGCAATGTGATTCACAGTGCCCTGCGCTACCATTATCAAATTGCTCCTGTTTCTCACTTGTGGCATGCTGTGTGTTGTCTCTCAATGTTTGTCTTAAAAGCTGAACAGTTGTATCAGTTTCTGAGATGTTCTCATCAAGTGCCTAAAGGTCATAACTCCTCACAGTTCTCCTACTAGCAGTGGCAGTTTTTACATGTAGCCATATTCTCTAATCTCATGGGGATAGTCTATCTAATGTAATATTCTCACCTCTATGCTACTCGTGAACTGAAATAAAGGCAATTTAGAGGGAAAATGTGACATGGCAATATGAATAATGCTTGAATAATTTTATTTGTTCTGAGTGAAATAATTAAAGGAAAGGTTGCTGGGATGACAGGTATTAGAAACATCTGTTTTTTTAAAACATGGGGTACATCTACATGTACACTTTACTGTGAAGCTGACTAATTAGCTCTGCAGTAAACCATCACTGTCTACACGTGCTGACATCAGGGCATAGTAAATTAATTGACTCCATTGTAAGATAGTATTATCTTATGATGGAGTCATTAACTATGCAGAAAGCACATGTGGCCAGTGGCCAGGATTGCAGCAGTTTGAGCCAGGGCAGAGCAGCCCTGGGTTGGTAGCAGGCTCCGGTGGTCAGTCATATGGGTCTGTACTTTGGGCAGTCTTGTGCCCCAGCCAGCCCTTCCACCACCTACTGTGCTCCACCCCAGCTCAAACTGCTGCAGTCCTGGGAGCATGTGAAGATGCTGCACCTGGGAGTAGCTGCCTCTGGCATGAACTGTACCAGCGTTTATTGAGGCATACTAATTGCACATGTAGATGCACCCACAGTTTATACCAAACAGAAGTATAACTAGGAATAGATGCAGAATGGCTGCCTGTTAACAAGTTGGCTCATGGTCATCCTGTGGTTGTCATAGATGGTTTCATTTAAAAAATATTTGTGTTTACATATTCGGTTTATATGTTTATGAGCTTGATATTGTTTTATCCTTGAATTTACTGAGCACATCCCATGAGATCAGTGGCAGCTAAAGATATTCAGTAGCTAATAAAGTGTTCAACATCCAATAGGACGGGCTCTTTGTGAAGTCCAGAAAAGGTATTAATGATCTATTAACTAGGCTGGGGATAGCTGTTCCCACTCAAATGCCATGACTATGGCTCAGATGATACAAAAACTTTCCCTACTGTTTCTTCCCCAAAGCTATAGTTTTCTTACCTTTTTAGAGGTTATTAAATCTTTTCATATGAATAAATCAAGCTTGCTGAGTAGGCAGCCATCATTCAAGAAATTACAACATGTCAAACTCATAACACTTAATCTATTGGAAATATGATGGTGGTCAAGAAAGGTTAGTTACATCAGGTATGAAGAAAGGTCAATCTTAAGCAACAAGACCAGGGTTTGATTTCCTGGTCCAAGACATTGTAAAACCCTAACTTGGAAACAACATTATTTCAGACAAGATTTTAAATGATAATAAATGAATGAACAAATGAGCATAAAGGAAAAATGGGGAATAACTCTTAAAGCAAACTTTCACCACTTTAATCCACAGGAGTTCTTTTTCATTAGGAAAAAAGGTGTAAAGTATCTAAGAACTCATGAGGTCACCTGAGTAAATCACCAACACATGTGGAATCAGATCGTTCTTTGACCAAAATCTGAGACATTAATTTGAGTAGTTGAGATAATTATTAGATAAATGCTGCGCTGCAACACAGGCTAGAAAAATTATACATTCTTCATAATCACTTTTCACTGCCAGCACTTAAAAACAATGCTACAAAGGTTTAGCAATATGTAACCACTACGTTCCATATATTGTAATAGAGTAGTGGGTCTCAATCTTCTCAGATATGAGGAACCTCTTGATAGATTTGTGGCGCCTCTTTGAAAATTTCAGCTTTTACTTTTCACTCTTTTCTTGACAATCACTCCCATGCCACCCTTGAAGCACTGTCATGGCACCCTGGCTGAGAATCACTGTATTGGAGCCATGACTTGAAGACCGAAGCACAACTAGGAGCCCATTGTGCTAGGCACTGGATACATGTACACAAGAATAATATAATTATGAATAGGAAGGAAGGCAGTAGTTAATATAAACTCTCTATTAAAATATAGTCCACAAGCTTTGGAAACCCCATCCTGATATTTTGTACTGAGTTACACTGTGGGTGCATCTACACGTGCACTTTACTGAAGAGTTGACAAATTAGCTCTGCAGTAAAGCCTCACCATCAATACCATTAGGTCACAGTAAACTAATAAACTGCCCAAGACAAGTACTATCTCATGGTGGAGTTATTTAGTTCATAGCAGTACACATGTAGACAGTGACCATGGCTGGCTGAAGTAGAAGGGTGCTTCAGTATGGAGCTGTCTGTCAACTAGTCCTGCACTGTAGCTCCCTTAGACCCCAGCCAGCCCCTCCACAGCACACTGAGCCATGGGGGAGCAGCTCTGGGCTGGCAGACTGACTCCTCTCCCAACGCCCCCCCCACCGGCCCTCAGTCAGCTAGGGCTGCACTGTCCTGGCTCAACATGCTGCAAATTTTGGTGCACGTGTAAACGCTGTGCCCAGGAGCAATAACAAAAAAAATACTGCAGATGCTCAGGGAAAACTATTTATATATAAG
>NW_017728886.1:225418248-225438902 GCF_001723895.1 Crocodylus porosus
GGCTCCGGTGGTCAGTCATATGGGTCTGTACTTTGGGCAGTCTTGTGCCCCAGCCAGCCCTTCCACCACCTACTGTGCTCCACCCCAGCTCAAACTGCTGCAGTCCTGGGAGCATGTGAAGATGCTGCACCTGGGAGTAGCTGCCTCTGGCATGAACTGTACCAGCGTTTATTGAGGCATACTAATTGCACATGTAGATGCACCCACAGTTTATACCAAACAGAAGTATAACTAGGAATAGATGCAGAATGGCTGCCTGTTAACAAGTTGGCTCATGGTCATCCTGTGGTTGTCATAGATGGTTTCATTTAAAAAATATTTGTGTTTACATATTCGGTTTATATGTTTATGAGCTTGATATTGTTTTATCCTTGAATTTACTGAGCACATCCCATGAGATCAGTGGCAGCTAAAGATATTCAGTAGCTAATAAAGTGTTCAACATCCAATAGGATGGGCTCTTTGTGAAGTCCAGAAAAGGTATTAATGATCTATTAACTAGGCTGGGGATAGCTGTTCCCACTCAAATGCCATGACTATGGCTCAGATGATACAAAAACTTTCCCTACTGTTTCTTCCCCAAAGCTATAGTTTTCTTACCTTTTTAGAGGTTATTAAATCTTTTCATATGAATAAATCAAGCTTGCTGAGTAGGCAGCCATCATTCAAGAAATTACAACATGTCAAACTCATAACACTTAATCTATTGGAAATATGATGGTGGTCAAGAAAGGTTAGTTACATCAGGTATGAAGAAAGGTCAATCTTAAGCAACAAGACCAGGGTTTGATTTCCTGGTCCAAGACATTGTAAAACCCTAACTTGGAAACAACATTATTTCAGACAAGATTTTAAATGATAATAAATGAATGAACAAATGAGCATAAAGGAAAAATGGGGAATAACTCTTAAAGCAAACTTTCACCACTTTAATCCACAGGAGTTCTTTTTCATTAGGAAAAAAGGTGTAAAGTATCTAAGAACTCATGAGGTCACCTGAGTAAATCACCAACACATGTGGAATCAGATCGTTCTTTGACCAAAATCTGAGACATTAATTTGAGTAGTTGAGATAATTATTAGATAAATGCTGCGCTGCAACACAGGCTAGAAAAATTATACATTCTTCATAATCACTTTTCACTGCCAGCACTTAAAAACAATGCTACAAAGGTTTAGCAATATGTAACCACTACGTTCCATATATTGTAATAGAGTAGTGGGTCTCAATCTTCTCAGATATGAGGAACCTCTTGATAGATTTGTGGCGCCTCTTTGAAAATTTCAGCTTTTACTTTTCACTCTTTTCTTGACAATCACTCCCATGCCACCCTTGAAGCACTGTCATGGCACCCTGGCTGAGAATCACTGTATTGGAGCCATGACTTGAAGACCGAAGCACAACTAGGAGCCCATTGTGCTAGGCACTGGATACATGTACACAAGAATAATATAATTATGAATAGGAAGGAAGGCAGTAGTTAATATAAACTCTCTATTAAAATATAGTCCACAAGCTTTGGAAACCCCATCCTGATATTTTGTACTGAGTTACACTGTGGGTGCATCTACACGTGCACTTTACTGAAGAGTTGACAAATTAGCTCTGCAGTAAAGCCTCACCATCAATACCATTAGGTCACAGTAAACTAATAAACTGCCCAAGACAAGTACTATCTCATGGTGGAGTTATTTAGTTCATAGCAGTACACATGTAGACAGTGACCATGGCTGGCTGAAGTAGAAGGGTGCTTCAGTATGGAGCTGTCTGTCAACTAGTCCTGCACTGTAGCTCCCTTAGACCCCAGCCAGCCCCTCCACAGCACACTGAGCCATGGGGGAGCAGCTCTGGGCTGGCAGACTGACTCCTCTCCCAACGCCCCCCCCACCGGCCCTCAGTCAGCTAGGGCTGCACTGTCCTGGCTCAACATGCTGCAAATTTTGGTGCACGTGTAAACGCTGTGCCCAGGAGCAATAACAAAAAAAATACTGCAGATGCTCAGGGAAAACTATTTATATATAAGGAACTTAACGAGTTTTTAAGACTGCTATAGGTTCAAATTCTGCCTTGACTTTTATTCTGTGCCACTTCAATGGCTTCAAAGGATTTCACAAGATGTAAATGTTGGCAGCATTTGGACATTAAGGTATTCTCACACTAGTTAAATTCTAGTAAGGAGAGAGAAGGTTTGCAGTATGTTGAAATGTGAATTATATTTGATAACATCTTTGAAAAGTTTCATGCCAATAGAATAAGAGGCATGAATAATCTGTGTTCAAATGATTGATCTGTGCTTGCTTACTACAAACATTTGTGTTTACAAAAAATGAAATTTGCTCCAAGCTAAATTTAATTTAACTTGGGGATGGACAGTCTTTGAAGTCTTAGGGTTCATAAAGCAGCCACAAATTGAAATCCAAATGAAAACATTCTATTGGTTTGACTATCACCATTTTAGAAAGGAAGGGCATTAGAAAATAACTGTATAACTTTTGAAATATGGAAGGTAAATGATTATTTCTGATAGCAAATAAGAGATTCTAGCCGTATAATAGTCTTCATCTTTTAAGATCTCTCATAAGAAGTGCTATTTCTAACACATTGCTCTTTTTATGCTTCATGTGTTTTGCCTTTGTAACACAAGACCTTTCCACTTTCTGCCACTTTTCGAAAGCAGCGGTGTTGCCTTCTTTTTCAGTTGTCCCTGCTGTATAAGGAGCTAAAAGGTTGTCTCTGTTTTGTGTGTGTAGCAGGGTACTCTCCAATTAAAAGGTTTTTTCCAACCTTTATTTTAAAGGCATATCAGGGATATAACAGCCTTTTTGGTAGAAGTGTTCATCAGTGACTAAAATATGGAGTAGTAACTTCTTAAATCCATTGCTGAAAGAGAGAGGTTGAGTTGTCAATAAAGAACATTTTTCTTCCAATGGTATTAGTTAATTAGTTAAATAACATACCTTTCTTCCCTCCAAAAAAACCCAAAACAAAACAAAAAAAGTTTTAAATTCTTTGAATAAAAATAAGTGTCTGTCTCCCTCAATTAATGAGATTTCACTCTCTTGGTATCTCTCATATGCCAGATTGATGAGACTTACAGTAGCCCATGGAGTCCTGCATAGGAAACAAGAATGTGACCTGAATTTCTAATATAAAACTCAAATGCAACGTTTCCTTCTACAAAAAAAAAAAAATTAAAACTTGTAGAGCTGTAATAAACAGTGACAATCATGCTACCATTATGCCAGTGATAATATGTGTTTCTTTAGGCCCTGCAATATGAACCGGAAGCTGGTAGGATGGGTACTCCTGGAACACAGCATAAACAGTTACCTGTAAATAATTAATTTTTAGTCACCAGGACATGCTGGATGCTTCTGGATAATGTATGTATATTCTGTGAATATCAGTAGGAAAGTAAAAACAAACTTTAAGCAGAGAGACAGCAGAGAAAAAAATAAAAACTTAAAAAATAACCTTTCAAGCTCTTGCATCTGTGGCCCTCAGTCAAGCATCTAAAGTCATTATATTTCACCCTGCAATTCAGGAATCACTGTCAGAAATGACAAACTCTTCCTACTTGTTTTGAAATTGTAGCCTTCGTGCTGAGTCAGCCTGGTCATGAGCAGCACTTTGTGTCAGGGGCTGAGAAGAAGCACTGCTTCCAGATCTATTGATTCTGCATGGGACAAGTGGTCCCACAGCAGCCCTGGGTGCCTTGAATTCCTTTCCAGGGTACCAAACATTTTAAGCACTATTAGGTGCATAAACACGATTCACAGAATAAACCCAGGGATTTGAAATATTAATCCTTAGCATTAAACATTTTGACCTGTTGGGGTCTTTCTGGACTCTTTGCAGCAGCACAATTGCTGTATTATTTTCCTGTAATCAAAAAATGAGTGAAAAATAAGAGCTGACATTTTCTGAAGGGTTCTTGCATCTAAAAGGTTGAGAACCACTGGTTTCATCAAACAAAGGAAATCAACCCAGGCTTCTTCTCTTTAACCTAAATAGCCGGGGTAACCTGGGTATGGACCATTTATTGTTTTTAATTGTATGTATTATCTGGTGCCTATAGGTTCTGATTAGGTGCTGTGGCTACAGCGTGGTATATACTCTACATTTTCTTGTTACCTTAGAGACAATACCCCTGAGGCAACAATCGCTCTCAAATGAAATGGGTTTAGCACCAAGGATAACTACAGTTCTGTACAGCAATGATTTATATAAAAAATTGGCACATTTGTTTAAAAAAATTGATGTTCGAGTGTTTGGGGTACAGCAGAATAAATTACTGTAGGCAGCTAAAAGAATTAAAGATATAGTACTCTTGTACAGCAGCCTGCAGTATATACAATTGACTGTCATCCAAATAAGTTTTATGTGAGGAAAACAGAATGCTATGTGCTAGAATGGCTCAAGGAAGATCAAGCTGCAGCAAAAAGCTCTGACCATTTGTAATCTGATTTTCAAGGTTGCCATTGCTGTGATCTGGGGAGTTTTTAAAAATTAATTGCTTCTTTCACCCTCTTAACAATGATAAAATATAATGGAAGACATTATTTAAAGACATCCATTGGAAAATAATTTTGAGGTTTGTTATGTCACAACATTTCTTGCGATGAGCAGAGACAAGGGCATGGACCATATGTTCCGTGTACAAGGTTTAGATTTCGCAATAGGTCATTGTATTTATTTAAGAGAGACCTAGCATAAATGTACAAATGACATGTGTTTTCTTCATGAGATAATTCCCTTAATATGCTGGAGGACACTCCTACAGGTACAGACAAAAAGATAATGAAGTGGGATTTTAGCAAGTTAAAAATTGAAAACTTGGTTCTTCTCATTTGCATAGATATTTTTATGGTGAGCTTTTGAACATAAAATAGATTTATAACATGCATACTCTTCATTCTTGGTGCAACACAGCTATAACTATGATCCACCACTAGATGGCAGAAGCAAGGCTTCTGCTGCTTTGGGGAAAATGGACTCCTTTAATCCTTTCTGGTAATACAGTGAAATGAACTCTGAACAGCTGCTGTGAGCCATAGGCTCCGTTTTGCTTTCTTCTGGAAATACTCTTGCTGTGTCCCTGGTTGCACAGCTCTGAACCCAGTGGGGAATCGGCTTCTCAGGGGATGACACAGACTCTCTCCAGTTCTGATGCCTGCTCCCTGTGCAAGTTTTAGCTCAGTCTCCCTTAGCTGGGGGCTGAGTCTCTGTCCCCTCTCTTTAGGGCTGGTACTGGCTCCTCCCCAGCTTCTCCTCCTCTTTTCCCTCCCTCAGCTTTTTATGGTTCAGTAACAGCCAATCAGAGCCCTCAGTTCGCAATTCAAATGCTTCAAAGAAAGCATGCACCATGCACTGCATACTCTCTTGTCTTATAAAGCTTACTCACCCTTTGCAAAATTGCTGCCCTTTTTCTAGCAGGGTTCTTAAACACAGCTCACCCACTCAGCTTGCAGCCAAGTGAGCTTTGCAGCTGCTACATCAGGGGTGGGCAATTATTTCAGGCGGAGGGCTGCTTACTGTGTTTTGGCAAGGCATCAAGGGGCGCATGACAGGCAGCCAGGAGCAGATAAATATTAACTTTTAAAACTTTTTAGGGGCTCTGCAGCCCAGATAGAATGGCCTGGTGGGTTGTATCTGGCCTGCGGACTGCAGTTTGCCCACACCTGTGCTACATATACTGTAAGGCAGAATACCAAGAACACCCTATAACATGCCACAGGTTAAAATAGTGGAAATGAGTGCACTGTCAAAAACTCATTGGAAAAACAGGGAAGTCATTAGTCATTATTTTTTCAGAGGTTTCAAGGAGAAAGGACTGGGCCCAAACAGCATAGGAAGGCAAAAACCTCTACAGTTTATGCCATTCTGACCTAGGGAAAACTTACTTTCTGACTTCATATTTGGTAGTTGTTATGACCCTGAGTGGAAGAGCAAGACCCTCTAGCTAAGAACCTCTGGGTTTTCTAAGTACTGCTAGGAGCACCATCATACCCCAGTCAAAACCCTCCAGCCTTAGCTGTGGCCAGCAACCCAGTGCTTTGTAGCTAGGCTGTCCAAGTAGTGGCCCATGTGCTGTATGAGGCCTACAGCAATTGTCCCACTGCTCTGGCAGAGAAAGGCCTGGAGCAGAGCATGCAGTATTGTGGCACTGGCTGTGGGGCTGGAAATAGGGGAGCTATGAGCTGCCCATGCATTCCGTGCAGTAAGGGGCAGGGGGCCACATACCATTGGTACCACCTGCAGGGCAAGGTGAGCTGGATCCCAAGGGGCTGTGTAATTTCAACACAGCTTATGTGGTAATGAAAACCTTGGGGGGGGGGGGGTGCAGCTGGGTATCATCAGGGTCCAAACCTGCAGCATGCAGCAAGTGCAATGTGCAGCTGTAAACTGAGATAAAGTTAGACAGCCCTGTTTCAGAGGAAGGTACTCCTTTAATCTTTTTTCATAATTAGGGTGTCCATATGGGACAATGTGAAATCTGGGAGAATGTAAAATCTGGGATGCTGCCCTGCCCTTTCCTCTCCCCACCACTCCCAACTGTTGTAGGCAGAGGTAGGTTGTGCCTGGGATGCTTGTGTCTGGGATGCTCATTTTATTGATCAGCTTATGCCTGGGATGCTCATTTTAATTTTCACTGGCTGGCCAGGACCAGCCTTCAAAATCTAGGACTGTCCCAGCCAATTCAGGACATATAGTCACCCTATTCATAAGCAAGGATCCAGGTTTTCTCTGATTTAAAAAAATCCCCAATTTCTGGTAAAAATTGTAACTCCAAATCCACATTTCTCCATTATTTAAATGAAACACCACTAATATATATCTCTATATACACTTATTTAAACCAAAAATAGGGGATGTTCTTTAAATCAGAGAAAACCAGGATCCCTGTTCATAAGGAAACATCTTCTCTGCATTAACCATCACAGTGATGTTTCTTTGAACCTATTCCAGTCTAAGTTAATGTTTTTTCGATCTTGGTGACCAGAATTGACAGAGTAGTCTAAGTGGAGTCCTACTGATGCCTTGTACTATAGCATTAATACCTCCATGTACATAGTGTATACATACATATGCTGCCTAAAACAGCCCCAAGATTGCATTAGCCTTTCACAGCTGTATTGCAAAGGCAGCTCATGGTTTCTCATAATTTACATCAGGGGAAGTCCAAGTAGTCATTTTGCTATGAAATCAGCATTTGTGGTGATTCTGTCTTTCACTTTTATCTGTCACTGTTTAACAGTTTGAATTCTAATTTGGTTTTGTCTATAGTGAACACCAGTGTGTTACTTCTAAAAGGGATAACACTTTTATAAATGCTGTAATCTTCAATGCTTTGGACAAATGCTATCTATACATAAATCATCCAAGACTGAAATGAAAATAAACTCTTGAGATGATCTAACATCAAGGTTTCTGCAAGTTCCCATTAAGAAATTATGTAAACAGAGACCTTCATAGGAGAAGTGTGCTGCTGTATACAAAAGTATAAAGTGCACAAATACTGGCTTCTTAAGAAAACATTGAACTGCTTAAAAAATAGAGGGGGAAAAGACTCAGGAAAGAGCTGAATCTTAGATGTATGTCTTAGACTACAATTCTTCACCTGGAGGACTCTTAAAAAGATATGCTAATGGTTGAAACTGATGAAGATTTCATGCTTGATAATGTAATTAATATCCTCATTAATATGAGTCTTATTTATGATCCTGAGATTTGTTTCCAGATTGGTGACCAAAGAAAATTCAAGATTATAAGGAGCATTTACCTCTTATTTTTTTTCTGTGACCTCATCTGAAGCACTGGTAAACCATGCATTAGCATTTCTCTATGGCAAGGTTAAGACTTTGCTCTGTGTGATAACTAGGATTCTTTTGAAGCTGTTTGAAAAGTTCTCCATTTATTACAAAGCCTGGAGGCTATCCAGCCAGAATGAATGGGACACTTCTTTTGCAAGCAGTTCCCATGGCAGCAATTCTACGAAAGATCTTTTGTTCCAATCCTTTTAATGCTGTTGTAGACTACGATACATTATGTCAACTTTTCAGTGCTCCCTTATGTTTAAGATGTAGATGAAGGATCATATTATTGCTGTCCAACTCAGCTCTAATACCCAATTTATTCACACAAGAGAGAAAGTTTTTTTCTTTTTGACCCCTGTATTTTATGAGCAACTTTAATTTCTCAATTTATTTAATATATAGCCTCACCAAAGAAGAAGTGAAAGGAAGTTGAAAATATTAGACAAAAACTACTAGAAATTATTTTTTTACACCAAAGCAGGCTTGACAGACTTGGCCATGTATAAATAATACATTATAAATCCTCTTGGACCAGCATCCTTCTCAGATAAGGTAAGAAAGGCCTAGAACTGGTATTACAATTTGAACTGTGAATAAAGGACAGCCATGAAACTCTCTTGTGAACACATTTCAATTTCCCCTCAAAAAAAGACATTATACTGGTCCTCATGTAGGCCAAGAAATGATAAATAGCTTCAAAGGGACAGTCACTACTTAGAATACAGCTGCATCCAGAAGGATGTGAAAGGATTTACTTTGGTTGTATTTACTGAAGTTTCTCTTATTTTCTTTCCCTTGTCTATTTTTCCAATGGTTTCTTTGTTGCTGTCTTTCTCAAGGCTGGTACAGAAATCACAATCATTTGCCAGCTACACACAACTGTGTTTTAACTGTATGACTAGCTAAATATACCTACTATAGAAATTCTGATTAATGTAAGAGGGGCATCTTCCTCGGAATAACCCTTCCCCCCAAAATACAAAACAAAACCCTTGTCAGAATTTCAGAACCTTCATTATTTTAAATGTCTCAAAATGTTGGATTCAGTAAAAAAAAAATCAACCAACACAAATAGCATTGTTTATAAACACTCTTAAATAAATATATATAAAAATAAATAAATTCTTCCCCTCAAATACAACAAAGATCTCTTAAATAAAGTTCTCTTAAATCCCCCACCACCTTTGCAAAGTTAAGTACTAGCTAATATTACATGCACGGAGCCAAATTGTTCAGCGGAGCAGAAGGACTTTAAGCACTCCAATGGTGTAACTATACAAAATGTGAAAGCCCAGATGTCCAAACATCTTTCAGTTGTATTAAAGGAGCTTAAATAGCCTAGTTTACATGAAGAGCAAAGAAGATGGGTGTAAATCAGACAAACTCCAAATCTTAGAACACAGCAGCCAAAAACATGACTGGGTGTGGAAAGTGTGCCAGTAGTAGGGGCAAAACAATAATCTACATCCACAGGAAAGTTGCCAGGGACTGTGTGGAAAAGCAAAATTAAGGATCTAAAAGGCTTCAGGGAGTTAAATTGAAAAAAAAATCACAACAAAGTGAACACTCAACACCACACACAACAGATGCTATGACTAGGATTTAAATAAAAGTCAACTAGAAAATTGTAAGCAACTTTCTTATTAGTGAAAACCTAGGAACAAAGCATGCACAGGCCAAGAAAAGATGTTTAGTATCTAATGGGAGAATCCCTGTTCTCCCCAGAGAAACCAGAAGTGTACAGACATTCAGGACTTTTCTCCCAGAGGAAAAATGGCTGTTCTGGGATAAAAATAACCTAGCAACAATGAGGGTTAATTTGCTCCCAGGAGAGTTTCTCCCGGGACACTGAGCATCTATTCATTTTCCCCTTGCTTAACTCCTCCTGGAGTCACGCCAGTCTGGAGAGGGCAGAGGGGAATGTGTAGCTTTTCCCCAGTTCTGTAGACCAGGAAGATGACTGTGGCAGTGACTTGGTCTTGTCTCTTGACAACAAAATAGTGTCTGCTTAAGAGAATGCTTGCTGAGGCATCCTGTGACAGCTAAACCGGCTTTCTGAGGGTTAAATCTGGTTTTCTGCTGCTTATCTATGTATTGCAGAATGCTTATAGCTAGAAGAAAGAGTGTAAAAGGATGCCATTGTGGTTAAGAATTTCCTGTATTTTGTTAGTGTATTTTGCCATAGCTTAAAGCCAGCTTCATTAGCAATGGCGCAGCTAAAATTAATCATATAAGGAAAACGCAATGGCTTGTACTGCTATTGGTTAGTCATATAAGGAAAGTTTGTAGTATAGAACTATAATTGGCTGCAAGCAAACAGCTAGCTCCAAAAAATCTATAAATTTGCTGGCGCATCCAGAAATCGGCTGAAGGAAAGCGGCATGGTAAAGGAAGCTGTCATTGTGAAAGATAAGCTGCAGACCTAGATTCAGCAGAGTGGTTATTCCTGAGAAGCTTGAAGACTGAATACTAGAGTCCTTCCCAGTACCTTGTTGGACAGCGTAGATTGGGGACACCCGACTTCACTAGATTTCAAGAGGCTTGTTGTATACCAGGCATAAAAGGGGACTGCCAATAAGTTGCCCACTTGGAGATTTACTGTCTGTCTTTGTTGTGTTGTTAAGCTTTGCGTAATTACGTGTTTGTTAGATCAATAAACCTTTCTTATATTTTCACCCTGACCACTCTCTCAATCCCAAACCAGCCCACTGCAGGCAGCTGGGACAGGTGATGTAAGCAGCAGCCACCTCTCCCTACCTATTTCCCCAAATTGAGCTGTCCCTGGTTTTGAGAAGAGGCCAGGAGAGGTGGCTCCTGTCAGCTTCCTCTTGCCACTCCCACTGCCCAGGGATAGCAATTTAAAAGCAATTTAAAAGCTGGCAGCTGTGGTTCTGGGCTCAGGGAACCTGTTTCTTAAATTTATACTTAGCTTTCTTAAATTTTAGACATTAGGGCTGGAAGGGACCTTGTAAGAGCATCAGGCTAGGGTCACATGATCCCAACAAGATAGGCATCTAAATGTTTCCTGGAAGTGTCCAGAGTAGGTACTTGCACCACCTCTGGGGGGAGTCTATTCTATGCCTTGGGGGTTCGGATACTAAAGAAGTTTTTCCTTATGTCCAGCCTAAAACAGTCTTCCAGGAGTTTGTGACTGTTGGACCTTGTCTTCGCTCCGGATGCTCTAGTGAACAACCATTTCCTCAGACCCTGATGCACATCCCTTAAGTACTTGTAGGCCGCCTCCAAGTTACCCCTGAGCCTATGCTTCTCCAGGCTGAAACGTCCCATGGCTCTCAGTCTCTCTCCATAAAGCATGCTCTCTTGCCCTCTGATTATGCTCATGGCTCTTTTCTGGACTCTTTCAAGCTTGTCCACATCCTTTCTGAATTGTGGAGTCCAAAATTGAATGCAGTAATCCAGCTGTGGCCTCACCAAGGCCAAGAACAGCAGAAGAATGACTTCCTGGGTCTTGCTTGAGACGTGAGCCAGAGTTTTGTTCACTTTGCCAGCTGCAGTATTGCATTGGTGACCCATGTTCATCCTGTGGTAAATCATGAAACCAAAGTCTCTTTCAGTCATAGCACTAGTGAGTGTAGCACTGTCAAGCCTATAAGTGTGGTGTGGGTTTTTTCCCCTGAGATGGAACACCTTGCATTTCTCTATATTACATGCCATTGAGGTCAGCCTGTATCTCCAGCCTATCCTCAAGCGTGGACACTCTTCCCCATAGATTTAACACAGTATCTGGTGTTAATCATGTAGGATTGTGGCTTTCAAACTGTATTCTGCAGAACCCTGGGGTTCTGTGTTAGATCATCAGAGTTCTCCAAAGATTTGGGGGATAATGGCAGCCCAGTAGCAACATGCCTCCACTGCTGGTCCAATTTTCCTGGTTCCATGTCAGCTCACACAGCTCAGAACCAGGGCTAGGGGTTCCAAGGCAGAAGTAGTGATATGAACATTTCATATAGTTTCATACAATTCATATAAAGTGTCCTGTGACATTAGCAAATTTGACAACCATTTTGCTGTAGGGAAAAAGTAATCGGGGCCCATGACAAGTGATATCTTTTATTAGAGCAACAAGATTTTTGCAAAAAAAAAATTATTTAACTGCAAGCTTTCAGGCACAAAGACCCTTTATCAGGCATCAGAGAAAAGTTTGTAAAAGTTTTCCTGGGTAGAAATGAAAGTTCATATTTCATAGGGAATTCATTCATTGTGCTAAATGTCATGCCTAACCCTTCAGAAAAGCAATGTGGTCCTAGAGACCTGGGTGCAGTGGCCTTACCATAGATCCACTTCATAACCTTGGGTAAATCACTTCATCTCTTTGTGTCTTTTTCCCCTCACCCCTTTAGCCTGTCTTGTCTACGTAGACTATAATCTGTTCATAGCATGAACTGATGCTTATTGTGTACCTATGATGTGCCTAACAATACCACAGTTTCAGCTGGTGCCTCTAGGTGCTGTAGTAATAGAACTAATAATGATGATTTAGTGGAAGGTGCTTTGGAAAAGCAAAGAATTATTATATTATTATTGCTAAAATGTAGTGAAAAAATGTAGCTGTCTCAGAGGCCAACCAATTTTCTTAACAGTTGGAGTCAGCTTAATCCAAAAGCAGGTCTTACCTCACTCTTGGATCTCTTTCTGTTTCTCTCTCTCTGTACTTTTCTATTCAATTTTTGTGGAGGCAAATACATCAATTTTCAAATTAAGCACGCTGTATTATAGCAACTTGAAGGTGGCCTAATTTTCTCTGATTTCACATACTCTATTATTAATGAGAAATCCAGCCTAATTATATTTCCATATGCCTTGAAATTAAAAATGACAGACCCTTACAGAACACAGAGACATTTTCCAGTCAACCATTAACACTAGCACACACATTGTTTATTTTTTCTGGCAATTGGTCTTTGCTTTTTAAGCTCCAAAGTAATGTTAATTTAATAATACAGGATAGAGTTCAACGCTGGAAAAAGCCTTACTGTCCCATTAGGGCTTATACACAGCCCTAAACCTTCTCATTCCTCTATCTGAAAAGCCAGTAATCCCTTTGGCCATAGAAGAAAGTGGTTTCCGGTAGGACATAGGAATTAAATACTTGCATTGTCTGTTTCTGAAAGATCTCTAAAGGCCATTCAGCAAAGTATTACAGAGTTTAGGCTTGTTTTTTTGTAAATGAACTTTTCTTTTATTTAAAGGTGACCTGAAAAGGAAACTATTTGGATTTTTGCCCCCTTTTTTTTCTTTAATTGTATACAGACGGCCTGAAAAAGTATTTGATTTGTTTTTAATTTTCTGCTTTTTTTTTTTTTTACATGCAGGAAGGCTGAAGAACTCTAAGCAAACAACACCAGCTTAACTGTGTTAATTTAATTGCATTATTCAGACTTTAAAATGTGTTGGTTTTATTTTTTTTCCCTCTAATTATTAACACCTATTTGACGCAAACACCCGAGGATCACAGAGAGAAAAGATGGCTTTGTTTATGATCCATACTTCATTCCCTTCTGTGATGCATTGAAAAAGTCTTCCATCTTCTTGGGAGTCTCCAGGAAAAAAAACCTCAAAAGAAACCAGATGCAAGGCTTTTCTAATATTCACTCAAAAAATAGTTTAAGAAGTCAGCACACCTCTACTCACCAGCCTACCTCAGTGATGGACATTTTCAAACATTAGGAAATAAAACAATAGAGCATAAGTCCATTATATGATCAGTGGGTGCATCTAAATGTACGCTTTACTGTGGAGATGACTAATTAGTTCTGCAGCAAAGCATTACTATCTACACGCGAGCCTGTTAGTTTCATAGTTTCATAATAGGTAGGGTTGGAAGGGACTAAGTAGATCATCAAGTCCAACTCCCTGCCACAGGCAGGAAAGGATGTTGGGGTCAAATGACCCCGGCTAGGTGATTGTCTAGGCTCCTTCTGAAGACCCCCAGGGTAGGAGCGAGCACCATTTCCCTTTGAAGTTGGTTCCAGATCCTAGCCGTGCCGACTGTGAAGTAGCGCCTCCTGATGTCTAGCCAGAAAATACTCTCAGTCAACGTATGCCATTATATCTTGTTACTCCCACTAGTGCTCAGGGAACAGGGACTCTCCCATTGCCTGCTGGTCTCCCTTGGCAAGTTTATATATGGCCACCAGATCCCCTCTCAACCTTCTCTTGTGGGGGCTGAATAAGTTCAGGTCCCATAGCCTCTCCTCGTAGGGTCTGCCCTGCTGCCCCCGATCATGCAAGTGGCCCTCCTTTGGACCCTCTCGATGCTGGCCACATCCCTCCTGAAGAGCGGCACCAGAACTGGACGCAGTACTCCAGCTGCGGCCTGACCAATGTCGCATAGAGGGGGAGGATCACCTCTTTGGACCTCCTCGTGATGCATCTGTGGATGCACACGGTGCATTTGGCCTTCCTGGCCACGTCCCCACATTGGCAGCCCATGTTCATCTTGAAATCAATAATGACACCAAGATCCTTTTCTGCCTCTGTGCTGACTAGAAGGGAGATCCCCAACCTGTAGGTATGGTGCTGGTTCTTTCTCCCTAGGTGCAGTACCTTGCACTTGTCAGTATTGAATCCCATCCTGTTCTCATCCGCCCACCCGTGGAACCTGTCCAGATCTAGTTGCAGCCTGTCCCTCTCCTCCAGTGTGCCCACTTCTCCCCACATCTTAGTGTCACCTGTGAATTTGAACAGGGTGCTTTTCACCCCCTTGTCCAAGTCACTGATGAGCACAGTAAATTAATTACCTCTGCTGTAGGATAGTACTGTCCAAGAATAATACCATCCTACAGTGGAGTAGCTATGTGCCCAAAATGTACATGTAGATGGTAACTGAGGCATGAGGGTGCTACAGAGTGGGGGCTGTCCACTGGCTAGCCCTGCACTATAGCACCCTCATGCCCCAGCCTGCCTGTCTACAGCACATTGAGCTGGACTGGAACAGCTCAGAGCTGGCAGGCTGACCCCCTAGGCATCCTGCCAGCCCAGGGCTGCTCTGCCCCAGCTTAATGTGCTGCAGTCCTGTGAGCTCATGTAGATGAGGCACCTGGGAGCAATAAACTCTAGCATGAACTGTGAAAAAGGAGAACTCCTTGCGTTCTTATTGAACTCAGTAGGCAAAAAAGCGATTTAGTAACTCACAAGAACGCGCCCATCGTACTGCTTTTCTGGGTAATTTTTTTTCTGTGGCTCAGTATATTTGGCTCTGCATGATGCTCTGAATTGCAAAATCAAGGAATCAATTCAGTTTTTGAACCAGAAACTATAAGGGCACTATTATATTTAATGTCATAAAACTCTTCTAAAGAAATTATCTGTATTCATAGTTGGCATATAACAAGTAAGGAAACATTTAGTCAAATTGTTTCAAGACCTTGCTCCAACAATATACACAAAAAGGTAGTTCAAACTTTTCACATCACCATTATGCATCATGTGTTTCTTCCTGAACTAGACTCTATGTCATCTCACTTGCCCCAACTTCCCATGTCAGATGACTCTACAATGGATGACTATATCAAGCCTAATAGTCATGTCTAATACAGCATATTTTTCTGCCTCAGAAGATTTGCACTCCAGGTAGTTGATAAAACACCTTGCAAATGTTACTTCAAAAAAGTCAGGCTCATGCTACAAGCACCTAGTAGACATGACATTACACAATAGCTTCATGGAATATATTGATATGGAACGGTAGATTAATGAAAGCATTTCTCAAGTAATATCAGAGCAGGAAATCTGAATTCTTCATCAATGCAACCAAGGAAATAGTTCCTTCTGGAATCTTGTTGGAACACAGTATATCACAGCTTTGATCAGTCTGAAGTGCATCTGTTTTTTCAATATATTATACAATTACTGTTATTACAATGTCTGGAGTTGCAGACATTCTACCTGGAGCCAGATGCAGCTCAGAGAGTTGAAATCAAGTTTTAAATAATAAAGGAGTCAGCCAACAGTTATGCAGCCAAAAGTAGATGTGTAAGGAAATATTCTATTATCTACTCATTTCATGCATATTTGTACTGTTCTTCTTGTTCATATTCTTTTCTCCCATTTGTGTAAAAAACAAACAAACAAACAGCCAAACAAAGCAATTTAAAACAATGTAAAATTCTCAGGATCAAGGTTATTTTTCAGAAAGAAAGCAGTGCCATTAAAATTAAAATATTGTTTTATTCCCCCAATATGTCTGGCATAAATGACATGCAATTTCATAAGCTAATTTATTTTTCTCAATTTATTATGAATTCATAGACTTGCTGCCCATCTTAAACCAAGTAGAGGTGATCTCTGAAAATTTTTGAAAATCTTTTATGCACACTGCTCAGCTGCCCCTCAATGAGCTCATTGAGAAGGAAACAAGAACTGGACTTGAGAGTTGGAATAGATTTATTTATGTTTAATTCCAAATACTTCCACAGTATAATTTGGAAAATGAAGTATGTTACACACATTGTTCATCTAGGTAGCAGCTATGTCAGAAGTAACCATAAGGATAGTTCATTCATATTGTTTCAATAAGTTATTTTTATAATGTCTGACCTTGATTTATAGTCAATATGGTTTTTTCCCATCCTTGCAGCGATTTACAACAAAGTAATCATGTAGCAGCACTGTCACAAAAGTATTATCATTATCTAATAACTGTGATTCCAGCACAGCACTATAGTCACAGCACAGTAAATTAATGGTAGAACTAGGCATGAAGTCTAGATGTCCTTTCTTGGTTTTTAAGAAATGTTGAATTTATAGTGACACATGTAAAACATGGTTCCAGGCAATAACACTTTCTTAACTTGGGCAGCTGACATAAGACTAGCAGTGTGATACAAAAACAGGTAAAATTCAGAAACTTACATTGTACTGTGTTTTGATTTTTTTAAGTTAATATGATTCCAGGACAAAGCTAGACCTAAGAGAAACAAATCCCATGGAATATGAAGAATAGTTTTCTATCCATTAAATCTAGAAGTATGTGTTTTTATACAAGTCTATCCAGTATTTGTTTCCCTACCATACACACCTGCCATAATGCGTCCCCCCCCACACACACACACACTGGATGCCTATGGAAAAATAAGAACTCAGAGACAGATTTAAAAATAACATTGCTTGTGTCTTGGAATGTAAAACATTGTTAAAAACTTAATAGTCAAACACAGGATTTTTTTCCAAAAAGAAATCTGAAATTCAGTTTTGAAGTTATAATCCATATTCAGGAAAAGTTGATACTAAAATACCTAAAGGAAATACTTAAATATGTGGGTGGTGAGGCTAGAAGAAGAGAAGAAGAGGGAATACACGAAGAGTGATAGATGAGAAAAATGTAGGAATCTTTCCTATGCATAATATAGTGGCAGGAAAAGTTTGAAAAAGAATACAAGCTGGCTATATAGTAATTAAAAATGTGTTGGGCTGCATATCTCACTTTTGACACAAAAGTTGCTGCTGCTCTACTAATTAAATTAAGAATTTATTCAGTATTTATTGCTTCCCTTTAGTTTATTTGACTATGTGAAATAAATACACACAATTTTTTAAAGTGACTACGTTTCTGCCTATCTGTTCATTTTTATATCTAAGACTGGCTTTTGAACTTCTAAATTGTAGCATACTAAATCATTCTGATGATTATTATGTGGTAAATATAATTGTTTAGGTATTTTGTAAATTCCTGAACTAGAGACAAATCTGTGAACCAAAGGGTTCATTCAGTTTGCATGTCCAAACACTCACTTCCACGTATATATAAAGAATGCCTGTTTAAAATGTGGAATCTAAGATAGGAATCTTAACATTTCCTCTTTCTGTTGAAATTGATCAGAGCTTCAAGGGGCAGCAAGTTTCAACATGGAAAAACTACCTTTCCAAATAGATTGCCCTTTGCTGATATATCTCCATTTGCAGATCTGGCTATTAGAATAGGTTTTATAGTAAAGTACTGAACAAACTGAGCCACTGGTAACCATAACTGACTCCAACTTATGCTCATATTCACGAGGTCTGTACTCTGTCCACGTTTAAGTCCTTCTTAATGTCTCACTTCTGTCACATTGGGTGCATGTATATATGCCAGGAGGCAGCTCCAACACTCTGTAACAGCACACCAGAGTCTTCTGGAGTGTGCCAATAAGTGTGCTGCCACTAGGTTTTGCATTTCGTGTATCAGGATCACTGTGTGCTTCAAAATGGTGGCAGGGGTACTTTACCTCTAGCTCGTTTGATGAGCTTTAGTTAAAGTACCACTGCCACCATTTTGAAGCGTGGAGATACTGATGCATGAGACACTGTGGTGCTTTAATTAGAGCAGCTCTTGGAGCCGCTCTAATTAAAGCACTGCCCCACCCTCGGAGCATGTGTAGAAATGCCCATTACCTTAACTGAATTGTATTAACTTGCTTTAGAAAGTCCTTCTGTTTCTTCCCTTCTCCAAACTTACCTCTTCTCCTGTCCCTTCTTCTTCTACTGAGTACACTGTAAATGTAAATAATGTTCATTGCATACCAGTATAACAAGTAAGACTAGCATGAAGATAAGAATGGGGTACAGAAAAATGCACGTGTGCATCCCATGTGTTCCAAAGGTGAGGCAAACTCTGAAGCTTGGTGTCTTCTACCACTCTACTAATATCAGAGAAAGTTTTGGGGTGTAATCCTGCTGTCCCTGAAATGACTGGGATTTCTGCCATTGACTTACATCGGGTCAGGATTTAATTTCTGGATCCTTTAAATTCCACCTGCAGGAAGATTCTTTTTCCTACAGGAAACCAATATTAATCACTGGAATTCACTCGGCAGGGCGGGAAGTCTCCTGTAGGGCAGGTGGAATTTTAATGCCTCAGACCCAAATTGTGCATAATTTAATAATTCAGTTGGATATGCTTTACAACCAAAAGTAAGTCTTGTGATATTATATATCATATCATAATCCTTTACATGCAACACATGGCATAACAAAAATGTGTATTTTACCTTTGCCAGGTCATCTGCTTTAGTTTTTAGCAAGCCACAGTTGAAGTGACTCACCAGAGAAGTGTGCAAAATGCCACAAAATAGTGCATCCATTCAGACATTTTGTACAAACTCCTTTGTTGTGTTCTCATCTATGTGACAGGTGAAGTTCCCTGAATTCAGCTATGTTCACAGAGATTTGCAGAGGTTTCAGAGACAGTGTCGTGAAAACAGAATTCACCTCATCGTGATATGAAACAATTAAATCAAAGGTGTAAGATTATTTAGCTGTTTTCAGTAAAAAGCATCCAATTAGTCTCTGAATCTTAACTACAGCAATTATACATGTTATTGCATGTTTTTCATAGATTCAAAAAAACCCAGAAAAACAAAAGCCCCCCAAAAACAAAATAGGACTTCTAGCTGAAGGCAATGATGGCATATTCAGGTGTAGCAAAAAGAACGCTCTGTACGAGCATGTGAAAAAAATAAAGAATCCAGCTTCACCCTCCATTCACCTTTGAGTCTGCAGAACAGTTAGGGGAAAAAAACATTTTTTTACCTTAAATTTGAGATAGAAATTGATAAATACCATAAACATTATGCTTCATAAGTTCTATAGGTCAGCTTTCAGAGGCAATATATTTGTATGGCGTATTTTGGTTCTACATGTATATTTATAAATTATCTACATCACTTGAAAGTGTCATGTAGCATCAAAAGTGGCTCAAAAGGTTTTGCTGAAAATTAATATATTTTTCTGTGTTATTAAGAAAGCCAGAATTATTTTTTCTGTATTGTTTTAAGTCAGTTCTGGCACTAGTCATAATAATCTTTGCAACGGAAATAAATATTCAAAGGAAGTGGTTTGGGGATTTCTATTGCTAGCTAGAGCCTATATAACTGTTCAGGTTTTTGGTGGATATTCCAGGAGCCCAAAAATATAAACCCAGTAAAATCAAGGGAAGTACCTTATGGTGTCAGTTGTGACATTGGTTGACTGGAATCAGACCAGAGTCAATCAGGGACTTTCTGTCTGGAAGAAACATGACTTCTGGCTTCTTGGAGGCAGGACTTTTGTCTCAATTTGACTTGCTTCTGATAATGAACCATTATCCCTGATTCCACTTCTATAGAGCCTGATTACTAACTTTATTGAGAAACAAGGGACAGAACATATTTACTGACCATGACTACACAAGATGCTGACTGTGCAGTAGTTCATTACTACTGCGCAGTAGTATCACATGGCACAAAGTGTGATGTGACGCTACTGCACAGTAGTAATGAGCTACTGCATCATCAGCATCACCTAAAAGCCTTTTGGCGATACTACTGAGCAGTAACTATGGTTATGGCACAGTCCTTTAGTACTTGTTTATACGTGTACTAAATAACTGCACAGTAATGACTGCACAGTCAGCATCTTGTGTAGACGGGGCCACTGAGGGTGTGTCCAGACAAGTGCTCACATGCCTCTGGCCCCGTCTCAAACCCCTATGAGACGAGGCAAGAGGCACATGCGGGAATGAAAAAATGTTTGTCCCCTGGATATCCAGGGGTCTAAAAAAAACAAAGTTAAAAAAAGTGGGGCAGGGTATGGACCGTGCCCTGAGGCAACTGGAGGCTGTGTCCTCCACAGAGATGCTCTGGCTGCCACAGTGTCTCTATGGTTGGCCCCTTACCCTGACGCTGAAATGCACAGCCTGCCAGACAGTGCAGTACCAGGGCTCCAGTGCCAGTAAGTAATGGGTCGGGAGGCTGGAGGAGGAGGGAGGGGACTATGGGGGGCCCCTTTCAGCTCTGCCAAATCTCCAAGCCCCCAGTCCCTGCTTTGCTCAGCCCCATCCCCTGCCTGCCCCCCCCACC
>NW_017728886.1:225439020-225462779 GCF_001723895.1 Crocodylus porosus
CCTGCCCCCCCAATCTTCCTGATCACTTCCCTGCCTGACCCCACCTCCTGCCTTCCCCCCAACCCCTCCGATCCCTGACCGCCCCCCACCCCAGTATTCCCAGAGGTTAAAAAAAACCCCAAAACTCACCCTGGCAATTACCAGCAGTCTGGCTGCAGTGTATCTCACTGGGGCCCCACCCACCCAGTGCGGGACAGAGAGACAACGCCACCAGCCCCAGCCTGGGCCCTTCTGTCCCGCACTGCCATGTGCTGCCTGGCGGGACTCTGCCAGGAGGCCCTGAAGCCACCCCCACCCCTGCTTCTAGGGTAAGTAGAGACTTTTTTTCCCCTTTTTTTCTTCTTTTTGTCTTTAAAGTGATGATGTCTGGGGTTGGTGGGACAGCCATGGGGGCCTGAGGGAGTGGGACTGGGTGGGGCAGCAATTGGGGGGCTGTGGTGGGGCATGTAGGCCTTGCAGAGGCGGTGGTAGCCCCTGCAGGGGCCATTTGGTCCCTGTTGGAGGGCGGTAGCCCCTGTGTGGGGTCTGAACCCTGTGTTGGGGAGCTGTAACCCCTGTGGGAGGGCAACAAAATATATATTCATGTATTCATGAAACATGTATTTAGAGTTCACTTTATTATTATGATAGAGACACTGGTAAGCTTCCACATTACTTTAACACTGTAGATATATCAATAAAGCATTGTCCAACTGATTGCTGTCTCTGTCTCTCTCTCTTTATAGTTGTTGTTTGTCTTACTTGTGGAAGAACATGGGTTTGGGGTATTTTACAGAGTGACTGCGATTTTTTTTGTCAGGGATTTTTCAGTTTTCCAATAGGGAACACCAGAATTCCTGCTGGGGAGGCCAATGGCAGAACCCTGACTGGTCAGAGCTGGCACCTTGGACCCATCTGGCTGTGGCTGACCTCCTGGCCAAATGGAGCCAGGAGAACATGCTTTGACAGTTGAAAGCAGGCCACCACACCCAGAACATCCTCCGGGTGATAGTTGCCCAGATGGCCAGGCAGAGGAGGGCACATGTGGCAGTGGTGCCGCACAAAGGCCAATTTTGCAGCCACAGCCCACTGGCAGCTGGCCCAGAGGGGAAGATGCCTCTACTGGCTGTGCAGTCCTCATCCGGGTCTGGCAGGTATGCACAGCCAGGCAGCAGCCCCCACTGCCAGACTGCTGCAGTGGGTAGAAGGTGCAGGGAACTCTCAGGGCTGCTGCAGCAGTCCAGCTGGCACAAGGGGTAGTGTCCCAGGTACCAATTGGCCAGGCCCGAGAAGCTCCTGAGAGTGAATAGCCCTGACCTACTTGCCAGGGGTGCTTTTGGTACTGCTGGGTCCAGGACAGGGCAGCTTTTTATACTGCTGGGGACAGCACAGGTGCTGGCCTTGGGCTCTAGCTCCCTCTGGCTGCAGATCTGGGAGGAACCAGGCAGGGTTATTTTGCCCCTAGTGGCACAATTTGCTCCTCCTCAACGAGGCAAAAAGCCCCGGCTCAAATTTGCACCACTTCTATTTGAGCTGCTGCAAGTGCACATATTTTCATGTGTGGGCACGCCCTGAGAGGGCAAATCTGAGCTTTCATTGAACCCATGGTAACTTTTTGTACAGCTGCACTGATGATCAGTTGTATAGCACTAACAGTATGAGGCTCCTCTTCCCACCGGAGCAGAGAATTGTCTTCTGCTTAGTGTTGGCAGAGAGTATAGCAAGATTAATAAGTACAGGATAGGCTCATGAATGAAGACTCATGGATGCTGCCAGAGAGAGGGGGAAGAGGAGAATGGAGTAAATTTTACTCCCACCTGCTGATGAATCATGTGGATGATAATACTTGTTTTTAGATTTCTAGGACTATAAGTATTACTCTAAGCTGTACGTTGGAAACCTGTTGTATTGAGGTTATATTTACACAGAACAAGTTCCCTGAAAACTGAGAATTATAAGCAGAATTGTAACTAATAGCCAAGAAACAATTAGGGACTTTTATTTTCACTGTAAAAGGAGTTTAATTTTATCCATTTCCTCTATGAACGGGTTTTATTTAAAAAAATAAAGAAAAAGAGGAGAGCAACATTAGATTCTCATACCTTGAAATTCTATTTTTTAGGGTGTTACTTCTGGGAATGGCTAAAAAAATACTGCTACACCCACCATGGGTGTTGTCAGTGTCAACAGTCTCAGTAGCAAAATATTTGCTCTTCCCTCATGGGGCTCTGAACAGAGTTTCCAAAGTTTTTTGAAGGCTTTCAGTCCACCATTATTACAAATGTTGCTAAATGATAGGTTAAACTCTCAAATAAGAGTCTGTCAGAGTACTGAGAGGTCAAGTCATGGGTAGAGAAACCAAGAAGTTGACTCTGCCAAACCTTCTGCTAAGTGTTAAGGGCAGCTCATTGAAGAGAGTCTTGAATCCAGATTCTCTCATTTACAAATCTTACCTTTCCTGAAATAGTAGATTTTTCATATCCATAAATGATTCCTATGCATTATTTCCATTCCTAATATAAAAACAGGAGGCAATGCCTGGGGTAGCTATGAGGAGAGAAAATACCAACCACAGATTTTTACAGCAAAAAATTTCACTGTGTATATTTAAACACCTCTTAGGGAAACAAAGTCTGTCTTACACTTTTGATAACTTTAAGAATATAGATCTGCATACTATCATTATAACAAACTCTCTAGATTTTCATGCTGATTACATTTTTTTTTAAAACCACTGGAAATGATGAACTAGTTATTTGTATTTTAAATAGATTTTCTAACATTGTTTAACTTGAAAGTTTACAGTATCATTACAGTGCTCTGCCCACAGTAAATATTAAGTAGTAATTTTCCATCTGGACAGGGCAACATGTCATCCAGATGGTGACTGGTGTTTATTCTGAAGTCTTCTCTAAACATTTGCACACTGATAAATTAAAATTATTCTTCCTATTCTGAGCAGAAATTGCTTTGTTTTTTTGCACTGTAATAGCATTACATTCAGAGTAAGGATAGGAAATGTACCCATTATTCCTTTAGGAAAGGTTGTGACATGGATCTAGGCAGGGAATAAAGCTTGATTGTAAGGATGACAAGCTTAATATCTAATCCTGTCTGCGTAGTATTGGTTTACACAGAGGTACATATGAGGAAATCCTGTTTGGGCTAATGTGTATGCTTTCATGTAATACATATTAACTGTTAAGCAGCTAGATAATTGCCAGATAGATGCCACATAGAAACTGGTATTTAATTTCCTCATTCATGGGAAGTCCATAAATAGGCACTGGACCATAGAAGTGGAAAATTTCTAGACCAGGAATGTTCAATGCCCAGTCCATGGGCCAAATCTGGCCCATGGAGCCCTTTCATCTGGCCTTCGGGGCTCACCATAGGTTTGGAAATTTGGCAGCATGGGAGCAGTGGCAGTCATCACTGCCACTACTCTCATGCAGTCAAATTTCCAAGCTTCACATGGCTGGATTGGGCTTAAGCCATTGACACATTGCTGAATTGGGCCCCAGCCACTCCCGCAGCAGCTGGATTGGAACTGGGCCTGGGCTGCTGCCAGGTCGCAGGACTGGGCCCTGGCTGGGCTGTTACTGCATGGCGAAATTGGATCCTGGCCAAGCTCTTGCCACACAGCAGTGTTGGGCCCCAGCCAGGTTTGTGCCACGAGGCTGGATCTGACCTTAGCCTATGCCTGCCGTGCACACTGGATTGGGTCCATGGACCTGCTTATCTGGCCCATAAGTGAAAAGGTTGAGCACCACTGCTCTAGACTACTAGAATATAAGCTAAGGTATTTGTCTTTTGTGGAGACAATATCAATCAACTTGGACTTTCTTTGGTGTTCTGGATATGCTGCTTCTTCCTCAGCTAATGTCTTCTAAGATGAAAGACTGTTTTATTCAGGAGTGGAAAAGACAAATAACATGAGCAGAAAGGATGCTTGTTCTTCTACTAAAGAGAAAGCTGATGTTCTAAAAAAGAAAATATTTTCAGTTTTAAAGGTCTGATGCAAAATTACTGTATAGATGATCTGGGACTACCATCTTCATTTGAAAAATTGAAAGTTAGCCATGAAATCATAGGAAAACGGAGATAAAATGGAATTCGAAGTCATCTAGTCCAATCCCTTACTCAAGGCAGGGATTGGACTAGATAATTCCTTATCTCCAATTAAACCATCCCATCTAAGTGTTTGGCCAAGCTGCAATGAACCTTCCAATGGTGGAAATTCCACAACCTGTCCAGATAAGCTTTTCCAGTATTTTTTCATTACAAATTTATTATTTTTAAAATGCAACAAAAAATCATATATATATAAGCAATAAAGCAGAAGAGAAAAAAAGTAGGGAAGACGGAGGGATAAAAGAAGAAGAGAGAAGTGTGAAAAAGGACTAACTGAGTTACCAAAATATTCTAAGAATGTTTTTGAAGTTGCCCTGAACTTTTTAAAGCAGGTAAGCCTGTTAAACATGGCTCTCTACATAGAGATACATCTCTCATTGTACTAGATGTCAACCTTTGGGGATGTTCTACTTTTTCAGTGCAGTAGTATATGACCTACTTTTCAAATGCAGTGTCACCAGTAAGTCCCACTGTGCAAAAGCAATCTGGGAAGGATTCAGTTTGAATTCCTTAAGTCCGTGATTCCCAAAGGTTGTGCCATAGCACACTAGTTTGCTGCGAGAGCGGCAGAAGTGTGCTGCAAAAAATACTTTAGCAGTATCAGATCTGGCCCATGAAACCATGTCATCTGGCCTGCAGGGTTCCCTGCAGGTCTGGAAACGTGGCAATGGAGGAGCACTGGCAAATCTCAGTGCAACTTTTCCCCTCCTCCCAAAATTCCAAGCCTTGCATGGATGGATCAGGTCCCGTCCATGTTGGCCCCGTGCAGAGGGATCAGGCCATACCAGTCCCATGAAAAGGGATGAGGCGCCACTCATTCAGCCTGGAGGGCCAAAAGTTTGGGCACCACTGCCTAAGTCTTACTTATATATGTATAGAGGCAAGGATGTGACGGTCCAGAAATTATGCGAGAGGCAAGGAACATCATAGATACAACATATCATTATTATACTACCATATATACATGAATACCTGTTTGGCTGGAAGGGTAAAGTGTGATGCCGATTTGAATCCAGAAAAAGCGTGTGCCCCAGGTATTAACAGTTTCTGAAACAGGGCCTTAGGTATTTGCCCAAGAGCACACATATCTGCCAAAGGTATTACCACTGTGTTCAGAACCATGTTCACTCTAGTGATAATTTCTTTCAGGGCAGGATGGAAACATGTGATTAAGCATTGCCTGAAACGCATTGTATCTGCAGCAAGTATCTACTGGCAGTTTATTTAATGTTTTAAATTTAAAGTCTGCCCAGGGCAGATGAAAAATTATTTTTTGTTGGTTAAGACCAAGTCTAAGATAAATTGTTGATGTTTGAATGTTGTAAATTGCTGATTTCCACTCAGATTCTGTTATCTTAGTGGATACCTAGGTCTTCATTCTACTTCAGTCATAAATAGCCTGTATCAGGTCTGTTATGTGATATTATATATTTATTTATGGCACAGAATGGGGAAGAAAAGCAGATTTCAACACAAAATGAATATATGTGGAGTATTTCCCACACACAAAGCTTCAGGTCCAAAATGATTTTCTAATATTTGATGCACCCACTTATATTGGCATCACCCTCATATTTAGAAAGTTCTCTATTATCAAACCTAAGATCCAACTTCCTTTGTTGCAATTTAAGACTGTCCCTTCTTGTTTTTCCTCCTGTAGACACAGAGAACAGTGATTTCCATCCTCTTTATAATAACCCTTTCTTTATTTGAAGACTTTTAGGAAATTTTCTCTTTAGCCTTCACTTCTCCAAACCAAATAACTTCAGTTCTTCCAGTTGTGTCTCGTATGCCTCATTCTCCACTGCACTCCATACATTTTGTTCATGCCATTCAAAATGCTATGCTCAAAACTGGATAAAGGACTCCTACCGACAGTTCATCAGAGCAGTTGCTGATCAGAGCAGTTTGAGTTAATATTCTTCAGTGGTACTCCCTTTCACCTATTCTGTAGAACAGGCAGGATCGTAACCCAATGCCATCCCAAACACCTTTGGGGTCAGGAGCACCACTGTACATAAAAAACATAAGGAGGTTCTTGACATACCAGTAAACAGGCTCATTGCAAACTGTGGCATGATAGAGCAAGTGTCTAAAATAGTGTGCTTGCTGTGTTCACCATGTGAACTAGGAGGAGTGGTAGTATCACTGAAATCAGTGATACAGCCATTCAGTTATGCGATATTGCCCAGTGAACAGGACCATGGACTGGTAATTAAGAAACTATGAATTCTGTTTGTGGCTCAGTGTAACCTTGGGCAAATTTCCTCCCCTCTACTATTTATAACTGGATAATTGAATATTGTGTTTTAGTATATGCTTGTGAAGTAATTAGCATAACAGGGCCTGATCTCAATTTGGGCTTTTAGGCTCAACTGTAATAAAAATAAAAAATAATACTATCTCTCATCCATCCATCTCTCTGCCATTACAAAATTGTTTTCTAAGGTGCATTTTCTAGTGTCGTTGTCATTCCCTTAGTCATCATTTGGTTAAGCTGTATATACATAATTCTCTTGTTCTCTCCTTAGAAATCAGTCCCACCAGCCCTCAATTCATTTTTATTGCTTTTCTTTTAAGGAGGGAGTTAAGTGGACACTAATAGAAAACTAGTCCTGCATTTTCCAAGATTCTTATCAGCAATAACAGAGTTTTATGTTCTCCATAAGCAGTGTAACATATACATTTCTCAAAAATAAGGTAAATTGATTTAAGAAATTTTTGCTTAGGTAGCATTCAACACGCTTCATAATGTCCATGTTAGTTTGATTGGCAGATCAATTTCCATTATAACTTCCTGTTTCTTCATTGTCATCACTTTTCAGAGCGCAGGAACAAAAATTTCTACATTTAGGACCAGTTTGTCAATTTAGACTCATCTGTCCCTCCACTAGGGATCATACAACTTTGGCCTTACCTGGGCAGGCCCTAACTTGTGTATTCAGTTGACAGATTTTGAAGCCTGAACACACATGTACGTTTGGAGAAAAGGGGATGATATGTGCAAAAATCACATGCACTTTCAAAGGACAGCAGAAAAAAGGATCAAACAGATGTGCCATAGATGAGTATAAATGGAGACTGATTGTTGAGATTTATGTTTGTACTCTACCAATTTCTAGTGAACAGCTTGAGGAGAATGTGCAAAAATGCATTTACCAAATTAGAAAAAGAAATATTACCGCCTCCCCGTCTCTTTTTTAGAAGTGTGTTATAGGAAACATAATTGAAATGTTACAGGCCATACAGAACTTGAAATGTGCTCTCGACTTAATCCTAATGCCAAAATAGAGCCTCATCTTATATTTTTTAATTCAGTATATATCTAAGCGTTTGAAAATAACACTCTTATTTCAAGATACATACCAGCTAACATTGCTGCATGTACCGCTGTAGGAATACTTCATAAAACCTACATCATTCTCTCTCATTTTTTGAGAGTCATAGCCTAGCTAGTATGGTGACCAAAACTGAATTATGCATTTTTCACTTAATAAAAGAATGCAAAAATTTCCTTTAAAAGTGGTGGTGCCTACGTATGCCTATACAACAGACAAATAATGATAAAGATATTTAAATGCTCAACTGACAGTCAATTACTCACATGAGTAATTCAGCCTTGTTGCAATTCCATACATAAGATACTGCTCACCTGAGTAAATGGTGTTAAGTGTCTAGCCCAAAGAATAACAAATTATTTCAAGTTATCTGTAGGGAAATGAGAAAAAAAAAGATGATTTTGCTGTGAAAAGGACCATTCTAGAGCTGTCAAGGGAATAGACAGATTGCTAAAGGTAGCATAATATAACAAGAATAGGCAGAGCTATCTAGATCACTGAACAGCATGGCATAGATAAAATTAATCTAAACAGTTGGTATAAAGTGTTAATTGCCTCAACTTCTCAGAGACTAGAGTACATGCTATGCTGTTTGACCCAGTTCTTATTCGTGTTAATTAAAGATGGACTCAAACCAACTTTTATATTTGAATATAAACAGATTTTGGGGACACTTGGATAAGGATCTAAGTTTTGTGCCTGGCTTTTATCTCTATAATGGATCAAGCCAAAACCCTGGATCCAACCTCATAGGCCCTAAATTTGGGGCACATTTCAATCTGCTCTGGGCTTAGTGGTTTAGGCCTGTTTCCAATTTTAATAAATGTTCTTATGTAGCCTGATCCTATAAGGCCTTAAACTTTCTGAATTAGGCCTACACAGAACCTAATCACGTGCTTAATTTTATGTATTAGAGTAGTTCCATTGACTTCAGGGAGACTGCTCACATGCTTGAAATTAAGCATGTACTTAAGGGTTCCTAGGCATGTGCAGGGAGCCTGCTCCAACTCCCTGGAATTCCAGCACATCAAAGCAGACTCGACTGATCAAGTCTGCTGGAGTGTGCAAATTAATGTGGCCCAGCAGCCTCCTGCATCAAATGTATCAGTGCTCCTGCACTGAAAAATGGCAGTGGGTGCTTTAAACTAAAGTTCCTTCAGTGTGTTTTAGTTTGAAGCACCCTGCTGCCATTTTTCTATGCATGGACACTGCTGCATGTGATGCTCCTGGTGCTTTTATTTAGCGTGGCTCTTGGAGCTGCATGAAGTAAAGTGCTACACCCCCCCCCCCCATAAATGCCTTGCAGATAGAGCCCATGGAAAATGGACACATAATATACAGGGGATTGAATTTAAGCAGTACATTTAATAAAGCATTACTTGCAAACATACAGATTTAAAAGTCAAAAAGATAATTCTGTACCAACCGTTCAAAACCCTTCTTCATTTCTCTTAATGCAGAAACTCTATGACAAATTACTGAGCAGTTGGAAAAAAAATATTATAAAAGAATCTGAGATAAGAATCAAAAGGTAGACCATCTTAGCCAAGACCAATGTCCATAAATACAGCCTTTCAAACAGGTTTCACTAACTGAGTGTCAAGTATAATCTGCCTTATACATCACTATGTAAGATCATGAAGTATTAATGTGTTAGTCAATAAAATAATTCCAGATAAGGTCAGACACCTCAGGTGTTATCTCCAGGACTACAATTGCTGTTGCAACATAAGTTCATGAACAGCATGTGACATTTTGCATTTTAACAGAGAAAAGATCAGTTGGAAGCAATAAGCTGTTTGTAGATAACCTAAAAGAGAGAGATAAATATTAAGTATACCTATATTAATGGCACACATATGGCATGCAGTTCTGTTATAATCATATGAATTGAACTTAATAGGTCTGATTTGCTGCCCTGTTTTGGTTTTCTTAGAAAAGTTAGATGGTGCAAGGAATGTTGGAATGACTTGACTCCCCACAGCTTCAGTTGAATTCTGGATTTGAGAAGTGCATAGGGTTATGGCCACAACACTGTGCTCGCCCCAACCCCTGTTGACAAATGGTTCAATGGGGACCATTGATAGCTATGTTCGTTAAAGCAGCCTAGGGGTTGCTCAGACCTATCCTGAAGTCGAATAGAAAACAACAGGCATAAGCCATTCTTTAATAGCACTTTTCTTTGTGGTCTTGAAAAGATATTGGCTGCTACGGAAAATCTGCACCTGATGTCTTCCAGTAAGAGATTACCAGTGCACTCAAGAGAAAAAGAGAGAAAGTAAAAAAGAAAATTTACATAAAAAGGTTCTCAAGTATCTATGTTCTTGAGTAAGATGTAAGTGGAAACAAAAGCTGTACATTACACATAATTTTCTTGTGATTAGTGTGAAGTTGTAAGATACGATAAATTCTTATAAGTATAATACTGTCAGAATTGTTCGTTTTAAAAAAGGAATTAAACAGTTGTTACTGTTCAGATGTCTGATTTTGATTAGGCTGCCTGCAAAAGCAGACATACAACTGAACTCAAAGATCTATGATTGCTCTTAGATCAGCATTTCATTTTCCCTAAGATTGGATGGGCCTCAATATGAAACACAGCAGTATTGTGTAGGCTATTTGCAAGGAAAATAAAGTCTTGGAGGAAATTATAAATCAAAATTAAACCAGAGTAACTGGGATTGCAAGCACTATATAGATTTATCTAGTGTTGATAATACCTTAGCAGGGTACAGAATAGAATATGCCAGAAAACTTCCACAGAAATCTCTCCTCTCTCAGAGCAGTTGCACAGTTGGATTCTGATAGAGTTTAATTAGAAAGCAAGAGTCTTTGGAAGGAAACAGCTTTACATATATCATATATATGTCCACATATATGCAAGGTTACCAATAACATTAGGTCCCAATCCAGCAGGGGGTTTTACACAGAAAAAATCTCTTTATACTAATGTGGTGGACTCACACATACAGCCCGGCACATCCAGGCTCAGCAAATCTCCATTATGATTGACGGAGCTCATCCACCAATCAGGTAATGACAGGGAGGAGCTTGCCCTGCCCCTACCCAGGGTGAGGTGGAGAGTCCCGGACCTGGTTTAAGCCTGCACTCTGCAGGTCCAGCAGAACTTGGGGGGGGAGGAGCCTCCAATGAGAATAAAAGGAGCTGCATACCCAGCACGTGGCAGATACACTGAGGATGGAAACGATAGTAGGGCAAAGAAGAGCTGGGGAAGAGCTGCCCAGCGGGCAGGTGCTGTTGCCTTGAAGAGCACCTGTGGATGCCTCTCACCAGATAGGAGTGGCGAGCAGCTTCAGCCCCAGTCCGTGCACAGTGCAGTGCATGGGGTGAGACCCTGGGAGCTGTGTGAGACAGCCTGGGTCTCCAGCCACTCAGTGCACAGCATGGTGCATGGAGCCAGACCCTGGGAGCAAGAGGCTTGGGTCTGCAACCCCTGGCATGCAGTCAGGGTTCCTAGTGCACAGAGCCAGCGAGAACCATCTGCAGTGGCTCGAGGTGCTATCTCCCAGCACGTGGCGGGGAACCTGGTACAGAAGACGCTGCACAGAGGGGCCAGGAGTAGACCGAGCCCCAGAACCCCACAAGGTGGTCTGGGCCTCCAACCCTGAGCAAAAGCCAAAGCCCCCAAGAGCATGTGACAGTGCTCAAGGCTATGAACAAGGAGCCGCCCAGCAGGACCAGCGGCTCCAGAGGCTTCTCCAAACAAGGAGCCACTTGCCTGAGGAGATGAGGACCCGCACCTGAGCATCGGATTCATGAATTGCTCGGGGAAAAGGTTCCCACAGGGGAGGGGAAGTCCTTCTTGGCTAGAAAGGGGTTCCTGGAGAAGAGGTCCATGGAGGGTCCCTTCTGAGTTTACGGACTGCCTAGGGAGCTTGGTGCGATGCCCAAAGGGCAATAAGGTCTTCCCTCACAGGTCACTCGAGCGTGACCCAGGTCCCAGGAACATGGCAGGGCCCAGGTGACCTTTTAATGGTTTAAGGTTCTTCTGCACTTACGTGCCTTATAATTTGTGATACTGCACCTTATATTTTGTGATATTGTATCCTGTGAATTGTGTGCTCCTGTATCCATAAGAAAATCAACATTAGAATGTAAGATCTATATCGAGGTCCTGCTAGGACCCCTCCCCATTACTTGCCTGTGTTTACTTGTAACTTATCTGAATCCTGGTTGTGATCATCCATTGGAGAGAAACAAGGTTATTAGTCCTATATTATATGTAAATATTTGTATCAATTTTATATTAACAGTTATCTTTATTAATATTTACCAAATGTATTTATTTAAAATTTGTATATAGCTGAATATTATCCTGACCTGGCTCTATAGGGAGCAGGGAGCCTGCTCTCAGCTTGCAGATCTCTCCCACAGCCAATCCCCTTCAATCAGAAAGGGGAGTACATACCGTGGGTAGACCAAGGCCACACTAAGATGAAACTTATATTGATTTCAAGACTGAGGACAGTGTAAGACCTTGTTTTTGCACTAAGCAAAATTCTGCTTTAGGCACAAACCTGAGCTTTTAATTATAGGACCTTTGAGTCACTGTTCCCCCGAGCACCGCCAGGAGTGACCAGGAATAACGGTCACAAGCTGGCAGAGGGTAGGTTTAGGTTAGATATCAGGAGGCGCTACTTCACGGTCAGGGCGGCTAGGGTCTGGAACCAGCTTCCAAGAGAAGTGGTGCAGGATCCTACCCTGGGGGGTCTTTAAGAGGAGGTTAGATGCTCATCTTGCCGGGGTCGTTTGACCCCAGTACTCTTTCCTGCCATGGCAGGGGGTCAGACTAGATGTTCTGCTCAGGTCCCTTCTGACCCTAGAAACTATGAAACTATGAGTCTGGGATTCTCTCTCATTTTGAATATATACAATACCAAGGATTATCCAAATGAGGGCCTTCAGGCATTATTGTAATGCAAATAAATAATAACAGCAGTTAGTAATTAAGGCATCAGATAATGTATTCAAATACACAAAAGCTTACAGTGTGGTTTGTCTGTTTGAAAAGGTGTTTTTTAATACAGAAAACTTCCCTAAGTTAGTTCATGAAGTTTTGCTTCTATTTAAAAATGGTGTTATGTAAACTGTGATGCATTCTATAGAATAAGTGTTTAAGGTTTCAATGATCAATCTAGCTACTCTCTTGATCAAAGAATTTACAGTGAGCTCATTGCCTGGTGGGTCTTGCTATCCTTCTCATAATAACAAGCAACTCAGCTGCAAAGATTAAAGTGCCTGTCTTGAACATTTCTTTAATGGTAATATAGAAAACATTGTGATCAATAGAAATTGGGGACTGGATTCTTACCTCCCACAGGGACACCAGAGGAAAGAGAAAAGCTAGTCTAAGCAATTGTGTTAGTCTCATTGGTCAATGATCTCCTTTAGGCAATGCACAAAGATTGATCTAATTTTTTTATTTGAGCTGCCTTCAATACCATTGACAATGAAACCCTGCTGACACTGCTGTAGTCTCTGATAAGAGCAGATAAAGCCATGTCTGAATCGCTGCATTATTTTCTCTGAGGAGACATTGTAGATCATATTGGGCAGTTGCTCATGTTCTCCTAAGGCTCGTTTCTGCTAAATACTGTACAGTTCTTCTCTGCCCCTTTTTTGTTCACCATGTAAGTGAAGCTGCTAAAGAACATATCAAAGCTGTGCCTAAAGCAGGGGTAGGCAATTATTTCAGATAGACAGCCACTTACCAAGTTTTGGCAAGCTGTCGAGGGCTGCATGGGTAGCCCTGCCCCTTGACAGGTGCCCTGCCCCCTGGTCACCATCTTGGGACTGGAAGTCCTGCCCCTAATATCTGACCTTTACTGACAGAAGTCCCTCCCCTTGCCCCTAGAAGGACTACTTTGAGGAAGAGGTTTTGCCATCTTAGAACGGAGAGAAAAAACAAATGATATACTAAAAATCAAACATCCATAATAATATATTTTAATTTAATTTAAAAAATATATTTTTGTCCTGATTTGTGTATGTTTGTGCTGTATATGTATAAGTGTTTACATAATAGCTCAAAATGCACTCTTACTCTTGTATAGTGTGTGGGGTGTACAGGGTGTCAGGGGGTATAGGTGGGTGGGTATGGGGAGGTTCTGGGGATGTGTGTGTATGTGGTATTTGTGGGGTGTATGATTGTGTGTGAGGGAGGGTGGGGGTGTGGCATTTGCAGGAAGGGTTGGAGGTCATGTGGGGTGTCCATGGGAGCCCTCTGCATGTGCCCCCCTGAGCTGGTCAGCACCCATCCTTCTCACAAAAGCCCAGAACCTGAGTGCCCTGTGGCACTTTCCTGCCACCACCAACAGTGTGCAGCCCCAGAGCACCTCACACATGCTCTGCACTGCCTGGCCATGGTGTGTTCTGCTGCCCTTGGGTGTGCAGCAGTAGTAATGGGGACCAGCACATGCAGCTACAACCCTTTGCGCTCTGAGTGATTACAGGAAAAACTGCCCAGAGGAGGTGAGGGGGAGGGGCCGCTTTTGCCCACACTGAACAGTAATTTCTGTCCAGCTGCTGCTGCCACTGCTCAGCCCCAATGAGGGAGTCCAGAGCCAGTGCTGGCGCCCAGGCTGAGCAGTGGTAGCACAGGACAAACTACTACTCAGTGTAGGAGAAAAGTGGCCCCTCCCCCTCCCCTCCCCACCACCATTTTCCCCACTTTCCTGCCCACTGGCCCACTGTTCCTGTACCATGTGGCTCCCAGCTGTATGGCTGGACTGCAGAACTTAGCAGGAGCTGGCCTGGCTCTAAGGACTGGGGCGATTGCCAGCAGTCCTCCCCTGTCTCCTCGCCTCTCCCTCTGCTCCTACCCAAATTTCCCACTCCAAAGCAGGGAGGCAAGTGCTTCTGGCTGGGGAGGGGGCAGGCCACGTGAGCCTTGCTGTTGTAGGGTCCTCCCATGGCTTCCCCTGGGTCCTACTGCCTCTGGCTCCTGTCATCTTTGACAGGCAGCCAGGGGATGATAAATATTATTTTTCTAAATTTTTTACGGGCCCCACAGGCTGGAAAGGTTGGCTTGGTGGGCCAGTTCCAGAATGTATTGCTTGTTAATCAGACTCATCTTAAGAAACAAGTGGTGGCATGGCAGAAGGTGTGATTGTATGGATTGTGTGTTAACTCCCATCACACCTTAATCTGCATGTATGAAGGGGGCCTAAGTGTCATTAAGAGCTTATTGAATATCCTATTAGAACAGTGATTCTAAATCTTTCAGCCTCATTGGCTGGATGAATGGCACGGGGCCAGTCTAGCGGCTGAATCCCATGCACGGTGTCAGTCTACAGACCAGATCCTGCCTAGGGTCATTGCATGGGAATGGTCTGTGGGTGTAATCCAGGGTATTGGCCCATCCCTGAAAGCCAGCATGCTCTAGCATTCAGGACCACGTTAGCCAGCCTGTGGAGATTCCCCTGGGTCCAGAAATCTGGCAGCAGGGGAGCCAAATTTCTGAACCCATGGAGAGACCTACGAGCTGGATGACATGACTTCACAGGCTGAATCTGGCCTGTGAGTCACAGGTTGACCGTGACTGTATTAGAACATAGACAGAGGAGAACCCATGGGTTGAAACCTGGTACAATGAGATGGCACAGCTGGCAACTATGGGAGTGCCACATTTATCAGTCTTAACTGCAACGAAAAGTTCACTGAAATTTGGAAAGAATTCTTAGATTAATTCAGTCATTAAAAATTAGTCCCTCTGAACTTCTATTTTCTTCTTCTATCTTTTCCTCTTCCTTCCTTTTGCTTTTCTTTTTTCATGTTCTTTTCCCCTTTATTAGTTATTGTAACAGACGTGTACATAGTTCACATATATTTGATACATATATGGTGTGTGTATATAGTGTCATAGTTTCATAGATGTTAGAGGATGGAACGGACCTTTACAGATCATTGGGTCCAGCCTCCATGCGCTTAGGCAGGAAAGACTGCTAGGGTCAGATGACCCCAGCAAGGTGGACATCAAGACACTTTTTGAAGATTGTCAGGGTAGATGATTGTATCACCTCTGAGGGTAGCCTGTTCCAAACCCTTGGCACTCAACTTGTAAAGAAGTTTTTCTTTATGTTTAGCCAGAAGCAATCTTCAATAGTTTGTGCCAATTATTTCTTGTACTCCCCCGGGAGACCTTGGTGAATAGATGCTCCCCCAGGCCCTGATGTATGCCCCTGTTGTACTTATAGGCTGCCACCAAGTCCCCTCTGAGTCTTGTCTTTTCGAGGCTGAACAGTCCCAAGTCTTTCAGCCTCTCCTCGTATGACCTGGTCTCTAGGCCGATAATCATGGGTGTGGTTTTTGTACTACTTTTAAATCATCAATAAAAAAGAAAAAAATATATTGTTCTCTTTTTTCATAACATATTTGAGAGTTTTTTACATTCTCTGTCAATGTTGGGAGGAATGGGAGTGTGTGCATGGTCTAGAATGTGTAAGTGTGTCTTCCTGAATGCCAAGATGTCTATTAGTATGAAGTAGAAAGAGTCCATCAGTGAGGAAGGAAGGAGATGCCACACTTTATTCTAGAACATGGTAGTTTACAAAACTATCTAGGAGGTGATGGCATAAGACACAGTGCTGAGCTCCACAAGCAAATAAGGGTCCCATTCCTGCTATTTTATCTAAAGTGAAATGAAATGCAGAATTTAATTGTCATCATCATTGCCCTTTCACCAGTTGCCTCCCCTAATTTATAAATTATGTACTGTTCAGTTTTTTCCAGACTTGCTAAGAAACTGCAACTGATCATATTTTTATCACTGATTTATCTAACTTATTAGGGAAAACTATAAAAGATGACATAGCAAAAAACCCCAGAAATCGTGTGTGGGTACGTAATAGCACATAAAAAATATACCAGGAAAGGTCATACAATCCACTGTTTCCAGTGGGAAAAAAGATTGGGAGTTTGTTACTGAATTCAGTTGGAACAGAACTCATCCTATATTGCCTGGTTTTAAAAAAACATCTACTGTGTTATGAATAAAATACCAGTGAATGTAATCTGGATGATAATCTTGTGCTGGCCAATAGAATCAATGAAAAGTCTTTTACAGTTAAATTTCTCACTTTGTTTAGTTTTTCAATTACCACTATTTTACATAAATTAATTGCTATCTTTGTGGTGATTAAAATTTTTAAATAGGTGATTTTAACTGAATGAGCTCAGGCTCTTCAACATGTATTTGACTGTTACTTAAACTTTATTTCCAAATTTCCTTCTAATCAAACTGTTTTCATAAAGGTAAAACCTTTACACCCTTATAGTTTAGTGCAGGGGTTTTCAACCTTTTTGGGTCAGTGTACCCCCAGCAGCTGGTCAAGAAGGCAGGAGCCCCTCGGTGGCCAAACAAGCAGGAGGGGGCGGGGGGCCGGTGCTCCGCCCGTGGCTGATCGATGACTGTGCTGGTGGCGTGGCAGTGGAAGTGCTGGTGGTGAAAGTGCCAGCAGTGTCGGCCACTGCTGAATATCTCCTGAGGCCAAATACCCCCAGGGGTATGCATACCCTCAGTTGAAAACCCCTGGTTTAGTGGATAGGTTTATCAAAACTGTGAGCATGTACATCTTATATTATTTTAACAGGAACTAATAGTCATTCATTGGAGTTCACACTGCAAGTGCAGGAAATCCCTTCCAAAACACATTTTAAAACTATGCAAAATTATTTTACCTACTAATTGTATTTGTTCTAAATACATCATCCTATAAAATGATCTCCCATATGTTGATCCCTATATTAATCCAAGCATAACAGTGATTTTAAAGAAGTCTTAAATGTTGAAGAACCACACTGGTCTTGTGAAGCTGTTTTCTGAGACTGTTTATTCCTGGTTATTTTGCATGGGGCTAAGAAACTGAACTCTTCAAAGTCTCTACTTTCTTATCATCCTTATCAATGAAGGAGTGAGTTGTATTCCAAATAAGACTTTTCAATCAAGTCTGAATTGTTGAGACTCCCACTGGCAATAAATGTTTTGCAGGGAAGGGACAGAAATTCTAGTCTTAGCAAGTAGCTCCAATCTGACAGTGTCTGATGAAATGAGCTTGGGATCATGAAAGCTCATCTGTAATTTAATTAGTCTATAAGGTGCAACTCCACCCTACCTTGTACTTTAAGGAAACATTTACGTTTTAAACTTTAGTTTAAAGGATAGTTACATGTACTCTGACCCGGAGCATCTATTGAAATAGGTGCCACTTCATAGAAAATACATGCAAAATTCTTCGAAGTGGGGCTGATACAATGAAATATTTTTTTAAAATTCAGAAGCAATTCAGTGTTATGCTCAGGATGGGAAATGGTTCTAACATGAACATTTTCAGAAATCTGTTCAGAGCCAGATAGGTCAGGCTTTCTTTTAAACTTGTGCAAAGTAAATATTTTATCCAGAGACAAGCAAAAATATACATAGTCAGGTTTCAAGAACTGCAATTCTCAGCAAATTCAGGAAATGCTATAATTATGTTTGCATCCAGTAAACACACTAAACACTGTCCTAAACAGTATATTTTTAATCTCTTGACAACCACAAGGAATGGACAGCAAACTGCAAACTCCAAAGTCCTAAGTGAGAGGCAATACCTCTGCAAAGAATTCAGGCCCATGCAAAATGTTTCAGCAAAATTACTCCTCAGGAACTATTCCTCAAGTTTTATGATAAACTATTTTCCACCTCGGATTTTCTATCTAGGTCATTATTATTACTATAATAAAGCACAGAAACACCATAAAAGTCAAAGAACATATATACTTGTTGGTATGCATGGGAAGGGCTGTCACATCTTGGGTGCTGAAGGAGAAATATTTATTTTCAGGAGAGACAAAGTCTGAAATTATGACCGGTCCTCCTTTGGACCAAGAGTCATCAGCTTTTCCACATCCAACCCCACACATCACCGATGATTAATCTCATTTTGCCTCACAACAGGGCTGCCCAACTGCTGGACAACAGGCCACGTATGGCCAGCGAAGGGTTAAGTTTCTACTTTGCTGCTGCTCCTGCATTGCTGTAGCTGCAGCTGGGGGCTCTATCCCTCTCTCTGACTTCCTGGCCTTCCTGCCCCTACCCAAGGGTGTAGCTGACAGCAGGGTCAGGGATGGGGGAGTGCTCTGAGTAGGAGAGGCTGCCAGAGCTGGGCTTAGCCTCCACTGCCCCTCTAGAGCAGCCAATGCAAGGGGATGCCAACCTGGAAGAGAAGGGTCTTGCCCAGCCCAGTCCCTGAGCCCCAGTTGAGGGCTTCCCAGGAACAGCACGGGGATCGCTGGGGCCTAGGCACAAGTGCAGGAAGCAGAACAGCAAGGACTGGCACTGCTCAGAGCCACAAAGCAGTGTGTGGTACAGCTGCAGCTGGAGTCATGTCCTGGTGCTGGGACGGAGCTGCTCCCAGGAGGGAGCTACTGGGGACAGACAGAGGCTGTGGGTCAGGAGTAAGGGGCACTGGCAGGCTGTGGGTTGAGAGTGAAGGGCAAGGGTAGGGGCAGGGAAACAGCATATCAGTGCTGTTCAGTGCCACATATCCTGGTGAGCAAATGAGGCAGAGGCAGTTCTGCTTTTTCTATGACAAAACAACCCAAACAAAAATAAATGACAAAGTGTATAGATATTTAGAATTCATTTTATTATGATGATAGAGGCACTGGTAGGCTTCCAAAGTGCTTTAAAATTGTGAATATATCAATAAAACATTGCCTAACTGATCTCTCTCTATATAGTGTTGTTTCATAATAATTGCAGAAGAACATGGATTTGGGGTATTTGAAGGAGAGAATTTGGGGGTTTTTTATCAGGGAATTTGCAGTTTTTAAACAGGGAACACCAGGATCTCTGCTAGTGGCAAGTGGCAGGACTTGGACAAAGGAGCCTGCCCAGGGCCAGCATCAGGTACCCAGTTGGAGGGCAGACGAGGTGGCTGACCTCCTGGCCATTTGGGGCCAGAAGACATCACAGCAGTTCCTCCTGAAGACAACCTCTTCAGGTAAGGCCCACTGGCAGCTGGCTCAGAAGTGCAGGCAGCTCTGCTGCAGTGCCTGTATTACAGCCCAAATGGCCAGGTGGTCCCTGTCTGGGCTGGAAGGTGTGCAGCCATGGGGCTGCAGGTCCAGGGTCATCCCGGGAGGGTGGAGGGGGAAATTGGGATGACCACCCCAGGCCTTGCTCTTTGGAGGGCCCTGTAGAGTGGGGTGGAGCAGCGGCAGTGCAGAACCAGGCGCAGCAGCAACTCTGTGCCCAGCCACTCGCTACCCCCACACTCACCACCTGATGCCACTGGCATTGGTGGCAGCAGCTTCTTTGGGTCTGGAGCCCAGATCAAAGCAGGGGTGGGGCTTTGCATGGGCTGATTTGCCCCAGGCTCCACACCCTGCTGAGGTCAACTCTGCATGGGTCCAAGGAGGCAGATGCTGTTGCAAGTGGCAGCAAGTTACAGCCAGGCAGCAGCTCCCACTGCCAGACTGCTGCAGTGGCTAGAGGGTGCAGGGGCCACTCTAGGTAGGGCTGCTCCAGCAATCCAGCTGGCACAAGGGACTAGTGTCCCCAGGTACTAACTGGCTGGGCCTCAGAAGTTTCTGAAGGTAAGTAGCCCTAGGACAGCTTTTTTGTATTGCTTGGGTTAGCACAGCCTCTAACTCCCCCTGGATGAAGATCTGGGAGGAGCTGGGCTGGGTCAGTTTGCCCCAAGTGGCACAATTTGCCCCACAGCAAAACGCATGTTCAGGTACATGTGCTGAGGCACAAATCTCTGGCACAAATTTGTGTCACTGCTGTTTGAGCTTCTGCAGGTGCATGTGCCTGTGTCCAGATGAGCGTGTCCATGCAGTATGTGGTGCCATGAACACATCTGTGGTGCCACATACTGCACTTTCAGATATTCTCCGTGCTGCAAGGAAATGCTGACTGTGTGCACTGCTCTGCTTTTTCTTCCCGTGGGTTTTCCAGGTGTCCAAAAAGAACCATGGGGGAAAAAAACCAGAGCAGCACATGCATGGGCAGCACATGCTGCTCAAAAGTGGAGCCAGGCTGCCCAAAGGTGTGCTGTGGTTGCTGGTCAGGCTCTGCACAGCAGAATCACCACTGCTTCAGCCCAAGGAGGCCCCCAGGGCCCCAGATAGGCTGCTGGAGCCAGCACAGTGCTAGCTCCAGCCTCCCCTACTCCACCCACGTTAACTTGCTGTGCATCAAAGCACGTGGCGTGCTGCCACTACTTGTCCCTGGGGAAACAAACTTCCACACTCATATGGAGGAGGCCTTTGAGTATATAGTATAGTAATATCAAACAGAGAAACATTCTTAATCTGAAATAATACTTCATATTCTGTCACCTCTGCAGAATGCACCTGCTCTCACTGCCCAGGACCGAGACTGCTAGAGCAATTCCATGTGCAACACAACCCTGAACCAGGTTCAGGGGTGCTGTGAATGGTGCAGATCCCAGCAAGGGAGCAGTCTCGCTGGGACAGGTGGCGCATGTTATACATGGCACCCACTCCAGCCAGCCCAGGACTTGTGCTACATGTGGTGCCTGCCCTGCCTGGGCTGTGCCACACAGCACCTGTTCCAGCTGGCTTGGAACTTGCACTGCATGTTATGCCCACAGTGCTGCATCCAGAGTGGGTCCCAGACTGACTGGAACAGGCACTGTGTGCAGTGCAGATCCCAGAGTGTCTGGAGCAGTGTGCTGTATATCTGGCACATGGGAGGGAGAAAGAGCTGTGGGGCCCTACTCCAGCCTCTGGTGTACTGATTGGCCCTACGCTACTCATCTGGCCTGTAGGACCAGAAAAGTTTGACACCCCTATTGTATGGGTGTCTCTACACATGCTATTAGCACAGAGCAGTACACTTCAGCACATATTACACTGGAGTTTATTGTCCCCCGGCATGTCATTTGAATATGCACCCAGGACCACAGCATGTTCAGCCAGGTTGGAGCAGCCCCAGTTGGTAGGGGGCCTGGAGAGTCAGCCTGCCAGCCCGGAGTTGCACCAACCCAGCTCAATGTGCTGTGGAGAGGCCGGCTAGGGCATGAAGGTGTTCCAGTGCAGAGCTAGCCAACAGGCAACCCCTACCCTGAAGCACTCTTGTGCTCCAGTCAGCCCGGTCTGTGTCTAAATATGCATTGCTGCACACAGAATCACTCCACAGTGTTTACAAATACTACTCTGTTGCAGAGCTTATCGCTTGCCTGCAGCCTGATAGGGCCACACGTGTAGGTTCCAAGATATTTACTGCAGAGCTAATTAGGCAAGTCTGCAGTAAATGTCTCATGTAAACATGCCTCCTGTGTTTTAAAAATTAAATCAGAACGGGCATTTTCCTTGCTCCATTGGATAGTATGACTCAGGCCAACAAAAATGTGTGTTGCTTTACCTGAAAAATATGACTTGCCTTTCTCTGCTTTTTTATTTCCTCCTTTCTTCTGTATTATGTTTTCCAATATTTATCCATCAGTGTTTTTGTTGGTTGGTAGAACATACAAGCCCTCTTACTCTAAAAAATGAGTGCCTCTCACTAACAAGATGGCTTTCTCCTCAAAAGGCGACTGTTTCAGGACTGCAGAAGTTTTGGCAAGAAGTGCTAAATAGATAAGTAAAGTATTCTTATCTGTAACCCTTCTCTGCTAATAAACAGATGCAAAAAGAACATAGGCACCTACATGCAGCTTATTTGGAACATAGAGCTTCAGGCCAAGAATACAAACTATAAAATTCCTGCCCCAAAACATTTAATCACTTGAGAGTTTGTAAGTGCCTAAGTTTCTGCCAGTAAAGTTACTTAAAAGCCTGAAGTTCTGCTATTGCCCAGAGGCACCAACATCTTGGAACAGAGAAACGTCTTGGCGCCTAAGCCCAATTGTTATTTTAAATTGCCAATTGCTCAAATTAAGAACAAGACCTTAGAAAGAGGGGATAAGGCAAAATGCTGTGTTTATTGATTACATGAAGCAGATACATAAGCTTGGACACACCAGTCATACAAATAGACATACAAAAGTATACATACAATCAGACAGAGATAGACATACAGACAATACCACTCCAGTAAGTTGTTATAGTTACTAGCAGAAGTTACTCAATGTTAGCACTGGATGTCCAGGTCCAGGCGTATTGAGGGTGATAGGAGCGGGGAAAGAACAGACATGCCTGTGCTCCATGAGGTTGCAGGGAGTGGATTCGCCATCTTGGCTTGTCTGCATCTCACTTCTATAGGGATTTCAAGTCTTTGTTCAGCATTAGGGGTTTTCCATGCTCAGTTTTTAATTAGAGGTTGTTTCTTGGTGTTATCTCAACTTGAGGTCATTCCAGTGTATCGCCGATGAGGTCATTCCAGTAAAGTTAGTATCTTCATTGGTATCTTTGCCTTGAAGCATTATGTGCATCGCCGAGTTGGTATTTCAATCATTGTGTAGTCAGTAACATTGCCTTGAAGCACTGTGTAGTTCAAATGGCAGGATATGCAAAATTCCTTCTTTTTACTGTCTTCTTTGCACCTGATCACAGGCAACTTCTTCAGTCATCCATTAATTAGCTTAATCAGTTTACTGTCTGGTAACTTATACATTGGCACCTTGTTGACTACACAATCAGTTAAATTTTCTTCTGTTTTCATGCAAATACTTACCTTCTTTCACCATTCACCCTCTCACACACATTCATGTACACAGGGCATACGAAGTTCATCTATTCATGTCAAGCAGGGAACAAGCACAAAATGGAGTTTTAGTTGTTCATACAATCATAGAGGTTGATCAATTCAATACTATTATCATTTAAACATAATAACTAATATGCAAAAATTCATACTACACAATCAGGATGAGAAACCTAAGCGCCTGCATGTCTAAGTCTCTGAAGGCGCTTGATCTTATAGGCATGCTTAAAACTTAAGCCCCAGACTAGAGATGGAAGTGGGATGATATACTCACTACCAATCCTGTTGAAACTGTGCCACTGGGCAAGCAAAAGTGCAAAACTCATAGGACCAGAGAGAGAAAAATTCTGGGACTCTACAGCATAGGACTATAGCTCTTTATAGCTCCCAAGAGACATTATGCATTTTTGCCTTTGAAGTTGTATTTGATAGATATACAGTGCTGGGAGCATGGATTGAAACCCAGACTTTTCCTCTCCCGGGATGATATTCTCACTACTAGACTGCAGAGTCATACTCCTGCTTGTTTGCTTGCTTACTCTCTCTCTATATCGCTCTCTGGCCCTGTGAATGTTTCATGGTGGCACAGCAGCACATTTTCCACAGGAGAGGTGGGTAGTGCACCCCAGCTT
>NW_017728886.1:225463039-225470509 GCF_001723895.1 Crocodylus porosus
TGCTTCACCTAAGTCCCTTTCTGGATCCATGAAGTAGGTCCTGTCCTGTAGACACCATGGGTATACAATTTTCTACTGCCTCTTCCATACTTAATTTTGCCTCACTTTTTTTTTTAAGTGATCATGAAGTCCACAAAGTCTCTATTTACAGGAGAGTGAATTCTTATGGAAGAAATAGACAATTTAATTCTTGCCACTACTTTTCTAACAACTATCAGAATCCCAAAGAGCCTCTGCCTTAGAGGTAGTTTGTTGGTTGTCATAGTGGCTATATTATTTCATTTTCTCTATTATTACTGTATTTTTAAGTCTTTTAACATTTTCTTCTGGGCTTCTGATACACTTCAGCCATATCTGGGGGGAAGTTGGGAGGAATCGGTATTTCCGTCAGAACACCCTTGGTGGTGGGTGCACTGAAGTGACCAAGCAGGCGTTGGTCACTTCAGCAGTTTCTTTCTTCTCTGTGTTAACAGATTATATTGTAAATTTGTTTCCTCATAACAAGTAGAAACAAAATTCTCTCAATCTGGCACTAACAAATAATGCTACGTACTATTTCTCTTCATCTACAAAACTTCTTATGGCCTCTGAGACAAGGGCTTCACCTTTCCTTCTGGAAATCAACCTTTTTCCAGAGTGCAGTACAATGCATGATAGCACAATTCATTTTAGTGGTCACACATTGTACCTGTTTGAAACCCATTTAAAAGAAATAGCTGACAGAAAGTCTGTTAGGAATTTGAAAATTCAAAAGATGGCAAATGGGGTAGGTAAGGAAAACAAGATTATTTCTGCTCCCCACCCTCCGCCCCATATAGGCTGGTATTATATAGGCATCAACAAACATAGATATAAGCAAGGTTTTCTGTAATGTTTAAATGTCCTGGTAGCAACCAGGCTTATGGTACCAAACTGGGGAGAATCCGAGTCATTTCTTCCTTTTTGCAAAACTTAATTTTCTCATCACTCACAGCTGAAGGAGGGATGTGGTCATTTGCCGTTTAAAGTCTTTTTCTCTGCCTCCCTTCTTAATTACAGGTTTCTCTTCCAAATTCCACCAGCTGCTGCCCTTAAAATGGATAAACAAATCAAGTTGAGATTTACACGACAAGTCAGAAAATACATGGGGATTCAACAGGGGTTGTGGGGAGGAGGGAGAATGATTCTTAGGAGAGTTTGTGGCTGTGTTTTTAAGAAGGTTAGGGCGGGTTGATTTTTCATATATATTCAAGTTTAGTGGTACCTGTTAAAATCAAAAAGTGTATGAAGTCAAACTGAATAGAATACTGTGTTCAAACTATCTAAAAGGGAAGTGGCAGGTTTAATACACAAATAAGGGGGCTCAAAGCCTACTTGTCAGTAAAGGGTCTAACTCAAAACCTCCAGAATGAAGAAACCAAAACCTGATAGCTCTACTTACAGGGAACAGAGCATCTCCATATTCAATGTTGTCCAAATTAGAAGCAATGCTATTTGTACCTTGATATTAGATTTTTCCACACCTGTTTTCCCTTTTGTTGGATTCACTGACTTCTCCATTGGATTTCCAGTTCTCAGCTTCTGGGCTCCTTTTAAGTGTCTTAGCCAAGCTAATATAATTTGGCAATGTAGAAACTGAGGCAGTCTTTGACAATTAAAGGAAGGTCACTTAATTAATGCTATCATTAAGTGCGTATGGAAAAGAAATCTTGTCAAACTAACTTGATATTTTTTATGAGACTACAAGTCTGGCTGATACTGAGAATGGTGCTGTTGTAGCAGACTCTTCCAAGATACCTGGCTTTATACCAGTTGATATTTTGAGTAAGAAACTAAAATGATATAAAACAACCTTGAATATCAGATGAGCCCATGGTAATTAGATTTTATGTATGGAAAATGTCTTAATTTGTTATAATTTTCCAGGTATAGAATCTAACTATTGGAAGGTTGTCTTGAATCCCCCCACTCCCCTCTCCCCTGCAGCAATGCTACAGCAAGGGAAGCAGTGCTGGGGTGGAGGGGGGGAAAGAGGTCTGCCTTAGTCACTTCGCCCCCTACAGCCTCCCTGCCCTCTGCCATTTGCAACCTCCCCCCACCCCCCTGCATTTCCTGACAGCTTCTGCCCTACCCCCAACTCCTCCCCAGTCTGTCTCTTCCCCTCCTCTCCCCTTACCGTTGATGCTGCTCAGGCTTTTGCATCCCAGAGCGCAGCACATGAAACCTCCATCCTTGCCTGGTCATGCAGCAGTGTCAGTGCTGCTGATTGACTAAGCAGGAGGAGGAGTTTCCATGCGCTCCATGCCCAGGAGAGACCCCAGCCTGAGCTGGGGCCAAGCTGTACCTGACAGTAAGGGGAAAGAAGAGGGGGCAGGGAAAAAGCTGCAAAGGGGAAACAGGGAAGTGGCGGGTAGGAGGCTGCTGTAGGTCTATCTGTAGCCCTGACCTGGGTTCAGGGCCAGAGTCAAGCTGCAGAAGCTGCCTGCTCTCCCCTCTGCTCCCTATGGATATACAAGAGGCTTTTTTCCCCATGCTGATTGGGTGGACCTCATCTTTTATTTAAGTAAATATAGCAAATGGATTAAAAACTATCTTAACTGTAACTTTAAGTGGGGAAACAGCTAGTCAGTATGTTTTTAGTGGGGTTCCACAGGGATGTGTTCTTGATTGTAAACTATTTCTTTTGTCAGTGACCAGGGAGACAGTAAATCATTACTAGTAACATTTGCAGAAGACAAAGATTGAGAGAATGGTAAATAACGAAGAGGATAGACCACTTGCGTAGACCACTAGAACACTTGGGCACAAGCAGAGTATTGAAATATGGCTAAGTATAAGGCCATACATTTAGGAACAAAGAATGTAAGCTATACAATGGTAGACTGTATACTAAGAAGCATCAGCTCTGATAATGGCTTGGGGATCATGGTGGATGTTCAAGTGAACATGTGCTGCAAGTGCAACATTAAGGCTAAAAGGGGATATGTATGGAGAAGGTAATATTGGCTAGTAGTAAAGAGATTCTGTTACTTCTGTATTAGCACGGCCTTGACTGCACTGAACCAGTGTCAGCAATTCTGGTGTCTATTGTTCAAAAAAGTATGTTATAAATTAGGGATGATTCAGAGAAGAGGCAGACAGGTGGTCAAAATATACCTTAGAGTGAGAAACTCAAGGATCCTATATGTCAGTCACATGTTAACTCTTCTCCCCACTCTCCTGCAAGGCTACTTCCTTCTTCCTTCTCCTCGGTGTCTTTCTATATTTAATAGCTAGGCATTTGGCAGATTTCCATGAATAATACTAAAACTTCTAGCTGGTTTCCCATAGCCTGTAATCTGGTCCAGACAGATTTTTCCACCAAGATAAGGCAGTCCCCTTCTAGATTATTTTGGGGGGTTTTGCTGCACGTTCTGCCTTCTGAGGAAGTTATGTTCTTGCTTCTTATCAGGTGACTCACATGGCTGTCATCTGACCCTCAGCATCATATCCATCATCTAAAAGGCAAATATCTAGGCAAAGGTGGATATTAATTCGACTCCCTTAGAAACCAGACTATGAGATTACTCATTGTATTTGTGGTTCAAGGAGAGGAGTCAGGGGCGTGCAGCCATGCCCCATTCAGCTGTGCAGCACGTGCTCAATATATGAGCTCCACAGCTGACCAGCGTGGACTCTTGCCTAGGCTCACCCTCAAGTTGGCTTATGTCAGATAGCTGGTGAGCTGAGAGAGCTCCCTATGCAAATGGAGCATAGCCAAAAGGTGATGTGACCACACCACTGCTCCCTCCTTGGATCCACCTCTGGCTCAATGTATTGAACCTAGAGTTTGAATCTGATTCTCAGTAGAGCTAAGATTCTTCTGGAAGAGGCAGAATGATTTCAATTCCTAGTGAAGTTAACAGAGCCTTCTTCCTGAAAGACAAAGCAGGTAGGATCAGGAACTAGATCCAAAATATATCTATTGGCTTCCATGAGAATGGGAGTGTTTTATTTCACTTGCACATACAGATCTACATGACAGATAACAAACAGCCCTGAATGGTATTAGACAGAAGATCTGATCCAATAATTAAAAAAAATCGTTACAAATAATTACTGTATGATTTTCTACTGAATACCTTTTAGCACGATCATATTCAGCTATCTGTAGGACTGATTGATATAAGTAGCCACAAACAGATTAAGTAGCCACAAACAGATATGCTAAGTGCCACAATTTCTGGGAGAAATATCCCATGCAGCAAATCATTCTACTTTTCTGAATTTTATCTTTGCACTTAGTTGTTAAAATATTTGGCCCTGGAAAGATGAGATCTTGGCTGATGCTCCTGAATTCTCCCCGCAAGAGGTGGAGTATGTTGTAATACTGACTACTTAACCCAGCTATTGTTTCCCCAAGCAGACTCCCTTTTTCCTTCCTTTTTTGCATACATAAATGTTACCAAACACCCCAATATCTATGTAAGAAAAGTTCAAATGAATGATAATCCTAAAAACCCACAATATATTGTGTACTAGACTTACCAGGTCCTGATTGGCTGCTTGTGGTAAGCAGCATGTATGCAGGTAAAGACAGACAAATATCTGAGAGTTCATGCCACCCTTTCACAAGGTTAGCTACTGTCTTCAGCAAAAACTTGGCATACCTCCTTAGTACTTCCTTCCCCATGACAGAAAGCAATGCCCTAACTAATAGCGGAGCATAGGAAGAACCTAATTTTCAGAGGTGCTGATCACTCATCACTGAGGTCACTCTTTCAGATATTTATATATGGGTTTACATAGTCAAGACCCTAATTTTGAAAATAACCTTTTTTTGCTATGGTTCACATTGTAACTGGGACATATCACTAAGAATTATCACTACACAGGAATTTAGGACCTCTCACTTTGTTTGATTTATATGCTGCCCTTCCAAATAAAAGTCCAGGGCAGATTACACTAAGAGAAAAGAGCTTACAAGAAGGGAGCAGAATAACTTATAATACATAAGAGTGGCAAGTGAACAAAACAACTTAAAAGGGAAGTAGACTTTAGATTTACAAGCCCAAGATATATACCAAAACACCTGCTCATCTGCTGCCTACCCCAGGAGATGCCTAAATTTCCTCAGTGTCTTTTTCCAGAAGCAAATTCTCTAAGTGCTGGAATGTCATCTGCTACATATGTGTTGAAACAGCACCGAGCTCTTCTGAACCTAAGCCCCAGCAGGATTCACAAATTAGGTGTTTCTCTGTTCAGCCTGTCTTTAGGGTTTGATCTGCTAGCATTCTCAAACCATGCTACTGGACAATAGGGCTGTGTTAGGACAACAATTCGATCAATTGTTTCAGATCACTGTCCCTGATTCAATTCAGCCAAATCCAAGTCTGACGATTCAATGCTGATTCGGTGAATCAGCAATTCAGGCACAGGTACAGCTTTAAAAGTTTTTTCTACATACCTTGAGATAGCAGTGTTGCTCGTGATTGCTGTAGTGCTGGGGCAGATGCAGGGTCCCACAACAGGGACAGGGGCTCTCCAGTGTGCTTGGCAGGGAACCGGAAGTGGACCAAAAGTACTTCTGGTCCACTTCTGGGTCTGCTGGGGAGCGTGCTAGGGGGCCCCCGTGTACCCACCCTGGGCTGGCAATTGGCCACAGGGGGACCCCGGATGCCCTACCAGACCCAGGAGGCACCAGTCGCCAAGCCAGGGAGGTGCGGGGAGGCCCTCCCAGTACACTTCCCAGTAGACCAGGAAATGGACTGGAAGTGCTTCTGGTCCACTTCCAAGGCTGCTGCCGAGCATGCTTCAGAGCCCCCCATGCTTCTGTGGGATACTGCATCTGCCCCACCATTGCAGCATTCAGAGCCCCTGGTATGTAGAAAAACATTTAAAGCTGTCTCTATGTCTGAATGGCCAAATCTGTCTGAATCTCTCCTAATCAATTTGGAGAGATTAAAGGATCCTCTGATTCAATTGGGATTTGGAGATTCAGCCACTAAATTGGGCAGAATCTCTGCCGAATCGAATCATGGACCAAAGGTTTGCACAGTCCTACTGGACAAGTCCTCACACAAAGAGAGAAGCGTGTCAGTAGCAAAGCCAGAAAGAGGGCAAGGGAGGTGCAACCCTGCTACTTCGGCTGTTGTGGATATGCACTGAACTCTGAGCTCGCTGCCCAGGCGGTGAGGGTTCCTCCTGAAGTCCCACATGAGCAGCGGAGCCCTGAGCTCACAAACTGATCAGGTGACGGTCTGACTGGAGCTCCTGTTTATACAGGTCTGGATCCCAGGGGGTGAACACTGCTGCTGTTTACCTTTCCTCTCCCTGCTTAATTCAACAGCAGAGAAAAGGAAGGGATAAGCAGCAGTGGCAGCACTCACCCTCTAAGTCAGGGGTGGGCAATTATTTTGGGCAGAGGGCAGCTTAGCAAGTTATACCAAGCTGTCAAGGGCCACATGGATAACCCCGCCCCTTGACAGGTGCCCTACCCTTGGTCGCCATCTTGGGACTGGATGTCCCACCCCTGACCTCTGACCCTTGCCCCGGATGTACTCCTTCAGAGAAGACGGTTTTAGCTATCTAAGAGGCTGCCCCAAGCCTCATGGCCATGTTTGTGCTCCGGCAGCTTCTGCTGCTGCCAGGAGACCAGCAGCTGCCAGGGAAGGGCCTGTCAGGCTTGAGGGGCAGTGTGGGGGGCTTCTGGAGCCACTGGGGATGGCACAAGTTGGTGGGGATGTGGCCTGGGCATGGGAAACCCAAGGAGGTGGTGCAGAACTTGCACTGAGCGCCTGAGGCTTTGGGTAGCAAAGGCTTGGCTGCCCCACCCCCACAGGTGGCCCAGGGGTTGCCACCACCCCAGAGGGATGGCCCAGCCCCCCCACACCCTGCCGGGGCCCAGCAGCCTGACAACAGCTTGCACTCCAGCCCTGGGACAGGCAGGAAGGCTTTGCGAGGAGCCAGAGCAGAGCAGTGGCTGTTTTTCTGCTTTACAAACTCCTGCAGCTGCCAGGAGGCTGGGGACCCTGGGGAAGCTCCTGTACAGCCCTGGAGGCAGTGCAGGGGGTGACTTGAGGCCACTGGTGGTGGCATATGGCTTGGGATGTGGGAAGTCCTGGGATACAGCACGGGAGTTGCATCTTGCGCCTGAGGCTTGGGATGGCAGCAGCCCGGCTGCCCCCACCCACAGGTATCCCCAACAGGTGCCACCACCCTAGGGGGAAGGTCTGGTCCCCCCCTGCCCCACAGAGGCCCAGTGGGCCGGTAGCAGCTTGCCTTCACAGCTCCAGGATGGGTGGGAGGCTGTGCCAGGAGCCAGATTGGAGCAGCGGCTACTTTTTTCCTCTGAAAGCTTCTGCAGCTTCCCCAAGCTTCCCATGCCCTGGGCCAGGACCCTGCCAGGTCATGCCACCCCCAGCAGCCTCAGGAGGTGACCCATGCTGCCCCTGGAGCTGGCCAGGAGCTTCCCCAGGGCCTCTGGGCTCCTCAAGGCCACAGGAACTTCTG
>NW_017728886.1:225470724-225530191 GCF_001723895.1 Crocodylus porosus
GCAGGGCTCAGATCAGGCTGGCAGGTGCCCGGGGTGCAGCTGCCTGGGCTCTCTGGAGCCAGGCCAGGATGCCCCAGCAGGGAGAGGGGAGCCACCCTTCTCTGGGGCCTGTGAGCGCTGGCTCCTGTATGCTTCCTCACTCCCAGCCCCCCCGCCCCAACCCTGTGGTCAGATGAGGCCCAGCGTGACCCCCAAACTCCTCTTACCTGAGCTTCCCACTCCAGCATGGGCAGGAACAGCCTCAGAGTCCCTCCGGCTAGGGGTAGTGGGGCGTGGGGGCCCTGCTTTTCCAGGGGCCTGGCTTCCGCTGGGTCCTAATGCCCCTGGCTCCTGTGACTTTTGACTGGAGCCAGAGGCAAATAAATATTAATTATTAAAACATTTCTTGGGGCCCCGCGGATCCAGCCCGCGAGCCGTATTTTGCCTACCCCTGCTCTAAGCTCTGGAACTGTGTAAAAGTATAGGTTCCAACCAGACCCCATGCCAAGAGCTCATGTGCCACACAGCCCAAGGAGACTTGTGACTATGCTGCCATAATCTCTTTGGAACCACCCTGAAAGCTGTGTTCTGTTTTTTACCCAACAGCTCACTGGTGGTGTGTTCACTTGGGATGTATAAGATGATGGTTCAAATCCTGGATTCAAATCAGAGGAGGAACTTGAAACTGGATGTCCTAAACCCTAGGTGAGTACTGTAGCCACTTGGCTTTTGACTAAAGGGAATACTGTCAACTCCCACTTTCAGATTAGTGTTTTGAGTTAGAAAGGATTGATCTGGTTTGCTGCCTCGCTTCAGGAGCAGGCTAGTAGAATGGAACAATGAACCATCACCTACCCCAATATTAGACATATTGATCCAGATATATCCAAAAGAACTTAGACACCTAGATTATACACCTCTCTGCCCAAAGTTTAAGTGCCTGGTTAGGAACCCAGAACACTGTGTTAGGCACCTAAACTTCATCTATAGTTTGGCTCTTCAGAACGGGGCCCCAAATAACCAGCAGGCTGAGCATGGAGCCACCCAACATCATTGCAGTCAGCCTGCATCTTTCTAAAGCAAGCTAACAGGGAAGTGCTGATATATGGATCAGTCCTAGAATGCACCCTTGGTGGCTCAGGCCTGCAAGCTAGTATGGAGTCTATTCAAGGAAAAGGTAAGGTAGGTTTGCACCTTATATCTACCCTGCCTTCTGCTTGACTTAAGATAAACATGGCTGCCTATGGTTGTATATTCAAGTTCCACAGCACATAATCCTCTCCTCCAGGTGTTCTTGCTTTTGAGGAACTAGGTTTGGCTCACTCTTAAAACACTGGTGATGGTGGTGGGGAAAGAGGGGTGCCGTTGCCTTTTCATGCCATTTCTTTCTCTCTCTCAATTTATAATGCAACAAGCAGGGTGAAGCAAAAGTGGCAACAAGCAGGGTGAAGCAAAAGTGGCTTCAACTGACCACTTTTAACGTTTTTATGCACTTATTTTCTTAAGTGCAAATAGAGGGGAAGGGTTAAAACTCATATTTAAAAGGAAAAAAGTGGGTGCAGGTGCATGCTGATATAGACAGGTTATCCTATAATGCCTAAAAAATCACTGTTCAGAATGAAAATGCTGATGCACTCTACACAATCGAGTGTCTGTCACTGTAATGCACGTAGGCAACTTCAGGATGTGTGTGTACATCAGTTTTGATTTAATAGAAAACTAAATGATTTACGAACAGGACTACTCAGGCAAGGAAAATATAAATGGCCTCTACACTCTGTAACACCACAAAGCCCAGACTTTACTTTAGACAGTTAGATTACCCTGCCATGTTGTGAGAAGCTGATTTTCCACCCTAGAGATATGATCTGTTAAGGATACTTTTTCAGTTTTTTAGGATGGGAAAATATATATGATTATAGCCCAGATGTTTGAATTTATTTGACATTTCATGGCTTTGGCCTTCCCATATTTTCCCCTCCTTGCTGGATCTGGCCCTCTCTGTTTAGCTGCCAGAGGAATGCAGCTGACATCTAAGAAGTTTCCTTGATGTAACATAAATATTAGGTTTTAACACTTGCTGGTCCACATTATGGGATCAATCTACCCTTTCCATACACACAATGTAACTCTTCTTCCAGTTAGCAGAAGCTTTACTGTGCCAGGTTCTCAGCTGTGTTTACTGATTACTTTTTTGGGTAATATGTAGCTGCAGCACTTCTGAATCATTTCTTTTGCATTTGTCAAGCTACTCCCCAAGTTTGTTATAGCCTATGAACCTAAAAACCACACGCTTTCCTGCATCACAACAATTAAAACAAGAGAAAACAAATGGAGTATCCTGCACTTTTTTTTCCTTTCTTTCTTTTTTTGGGGGGGGCATTCTAAGTCTTTTATGCTTGATGCAGATTTTTTTTCTGTGCAGTTTAAATGACAGAGCCATTGAATATAGCTTTCTCATTTAAATTGCATTAAGCTGTCATTCTTCAAGTCAGATTATTCCTTGCTACCCTACTCATGTTACATTATGGAGATGAGGATTTCACCTGAAAAGAAACAGAAAGGTCAAGCCAAACAGAATAGGAACAGCCCCAAAGAGCATTTTATATACATTCTTTTCCTGGGCAAATGATATCTATGCCAAAACATTAAATCCTGTAAATTATAGTTTACTCTGGGCATCTTTACCTTTCACAACCCTTATGCTACAGTTCATAATGCTGGAGAGATTCCTTATTTTCTCATAAAGGCCAAGCAATTTCTCTAGTCTTAAAGGACCAGTCATCAACAATCAAACATATAATCATTCACCTGCCCCTATACAGATTCAGCCAATAGAAACACAATATAAACATGTCAGACGCAACAATTTTTTAAATCCTAAATTTAACATTAAAAACCTTATTTGAAGTCATTTACCCTTATTGTTCCTAAAAATAACTAGTTACTGAAGTAATATATGTGTATGTACATACAATAGCATGTTAGACTGATTTTTTTTAGGCACTGGCATAATGTCAAGCACCTATGTAGATACTTTCAAGTCCAACTCACTACATTATTTGGTTAAGGACTTTAAGCAAAGTACAGGGTCAAGTATACAGAGCTCATATGAAGTTTTTCTTCCCTTCTGGTTTTACTAAAAACAGAGTAGAGATTAAAGGCCCTCAACCAGCGCCCACTGAAGTCAATTGGAATGTTGTAATTCATTTCAGCAGAAAAAGACTGGGCTATTGCAAAAAAAATTGTGCCATGAAAACTGCATGGTTATAAAGATAGTGTAAGGCTTTAAGACAGAAATGTTATTTTTTTTGGTTGTCTAAGTTTCTCCATTGGAAATGTATTAACATGTCTTCCTGTTATGGGCTATAGACAGCAATCCTAGAGGCCACTGGGAAACATAGATCTCCTGGTTTCTGTTCTTTTTTTTTCTGGGCAGGGTGCAGATAGTAAAGATTATGAAGAATAGATGGGAGGGTCAGAGTTTAATATAGTATCATTGCATTTGATATTTCTTTCTGCCTCCTACGATGTTATAATTACTTCTGATAATTTCTCATCCTGTACAGGCAACAGGTAGGCCTGTTTTAAGAGCTCATGACCTTTATCATAATGCTATTAAAGAAAAGTAATTGTTATCACTGGTGTTTAGCTAAAGCTGTATTTGCTTCTTCCACAGACAGGAGAGTATTTTGTCCTAAAAGTTTGTCAAACATTTGTCACTTACCATAAAGACAGGTGGTCATGTTAGTCTGAAGTCAGGCAGCAGGCACGGCAGCCTCTAGGGTGCCAGCCTGTCCTGCCATCTCCCAAATATAAGGTGAACCCAATAAAAGATATTAGCTCACCTCAAACATCAGTCTTCTGTCATGACATAAAAAATCCCATTTTGCTTTTATTATCAGGCATTTTGTTCTATCATCCAAGGCTTAGCAAGTACTTTACTCATTGGGCCAGAAAGAGAATGAGAATTCCTTTCTATAATTAAGTCTGTACTTTGGTGGTTAGGTCACTGACTTTGGTTTAATTTGTTCCAGTCCCCGCTCTTATGTATATTTCAACATTTTTTATGAAAAAGAACAGGATGCACTGGAAAAGCTGAGAGGTACCTCAGACTACCATGTTGCCCAAGGAGCAGGGATCTGGTGCCAGATCTCCTGCACCCCAGTTGAGAGCATTCACCCTTAGAGTATTGGACCAAATGGTACCTTCATTCTTCCTGGTCATTGCTATATTTTCTAAGAGTACCGGCTGTGCTCCAACCTCCATAATTAGCCTAGGTACTGCTTCTTAGCAGTAAGTTTGTTAGATATTGATGTGAAGCATATTAGGCAAATACGGCTGAGCCCTGGTTTAGCATTTAAATCATCTACCTCCATCTTATAATTGCTGGATTCTACACTGGTATCTGTAGTGCAGACTCACATTTAGGATATTCCATCATACATTCACAAATAATGCAAGGATATCACCTCCTCTTAAATTAAGCCTTACACAAATTTGCAATCAATATTTTCTCAGAAATATAACAATAAGTGAGTTTTGAGCACATCATCTGATTCAGTGCTGAACGTACTGATGAACCAGCTTTTTTATGTATTTGTAAGTTTGGCTCTATTGCCACAGTGATTTACATCCCTTCTGTTTTTCACTTTATTTGGTTTGCCTGGCTTTCTTCAGCAAGGACAGAGAAAACTTGATGTATACTTCATAGCCACCTATCCCAGAATTAGGGCAGCCTTAATTTAAACAGGCAGCTAAGAACCCATTAAAATGAGTTATCCTGTTCCTTTCAGTCTGAAAGCAAATTGACATCTTTGTTGGATTTCCTGTAGTTTGTTTAACAAACAAACCAAAGAAAACATTCACCTGCAGGATGAGGACAGCAAGCAGTTTAAAGCTGATGGCAGGTGTTGTTAGTAACTAATCCCAAAAAAATCCCCCTTAAACTAAAAGCATTTTTTTTTCCACATTAGATGAGGTGCTGCTCTGACAGTTTTGTATTTAAAGTATAAAATACGAAATTTGAACTTGCACCTTTCTACATGAAGTTGCTTAACATGAAAACAAGATTGATAATGTGGCATTTGCCACAGGGCCTGCCTAAATTTTGGGGGTCTTGTGAGGACAAAGTCACCAGGCTACATGTAGATGGGCTGAGTCAGGCAAATTTATAGGCCTGGTATTTAGATTATTATTGTTAGGCTAACAAATTATTATCTATCATTACAATTAGCTAACGGGTGGCTTTATGCCCAGTATACATTTCCATCCATCTGATATCTAAGAGAAAAAATTCTTTAGTTTGCTCAAAAATATTGAGGTGACTTGCAGTCACCTATCACACTGTATATTATATAAATGAGCTTGGTTACTATTGTGTGTAGTCCTTTAAAACTGGTAATGTTTTGTTATTAGCTTAAATTTGATACCATCACCTTAGCAAGACCTCATTCCTTCTGTGGCTCATTCCTATTTATTCTGATGAGCAAATTAAGAAATTTACCTTTTATGAAAGGTAGGGAGTGGAAAAGACCAAGGAAAAACATCTGAAACAGCAAATTGCAGGTCCAGGTCCTGTCCTTTACCGGCAAGATACAACTAATCAGCATTACAATCAATGTGAGTTTTTCATATTCTTTCAGGAAAATATCATTCTTAGTACTAATAGACTCATTTTGGGATGAGCAAATGTTAAACTTGCAAGTCCTTCTGTAGTGCATATTGTGGCTACTTGCCATAACTTCAGTCTTCATCTTTTATGAAAGTCATTTAAAATGTCATTTATCATTGGACTGAAGTGAAGTGTGTACCCTTGACAGTCTTTAGAGATGTTTATATTGAGTATCCTTGGCAGTATGAAACAAAAGGAAGGTAGGTTTCCTATATGTCTGTTCAGTGGACATAATTGAATGCTGTGTTCATTTTAGAAAGTAAAACAAATATTTCAGTGAAGCCTCACTGCTATCACAGACTTATGTATGCACTGGAGGCCAACAATTACATGCCCATATTATTCAAAGGTAATAATATCAGCAGCCGGAATCTAATAATTTTCATACCCCAATTATTCAATTACATTTTTCATTTTTATCTGTGCACAGCAGAAAATACACACCTCTTCAATATTGAATGAATTAACACTGTAGATGCATTTAATTCAAAGGGTTTAACAGATATGGAAATAAGAGCTAGATCCAATAAAGAGCTTTGATGCTTACAAGTTATACACTGCCGCAGCCACCTGTGGAGGGTTCGGGATTGAGAGTATGGTCGGGGGTAGAAAGGTAAAAAAGGTTTATTAACTTAACAAAAACACAACTACGCGTAGTAACAAGACAAACAATGACAGACAAAAGCAATTCACGTCGGCAACTTATCGGCAGTCCCCTCTGATGCCTGATACACAGCAAGCCTCTCTTTCCACAAAGTTCAGCAAAGTCAGGCATCCCCGAGCAACGCTGTCTGAGGGGTACAGGAAGGACCCTGGAATGCAGGTCTTGGGCTCCTCGAGGTCCACAGGCCCACTGGTCCAGGCAACAGCTAACTAATCCTTTTCACAGAGCTTCATCTTCCTTCTGAATGCTTTCCAGATATTCCAGCTAAATTATAGCTTCTGAAGGACACTGATAACGTACGACCACTCAGATTCCTTTTACTTCAACTGTCCTTAGACTGACCAATAGCAGTACAAGCCTTGCATTCCTTTGATAAGGTAATTTTAAATATGCCACAGAGCCTTACTACTTCAAGGCTTTGCTAAATTTACTAGGCCTTACTTTTAGTAACAACATGTAGCTTACTATCTAAACAAATACAGAAAAACACTTGGTCTAATCTTCATAGAGCCTTTAACAAGCACCTTTATCACACAGACATACTTTTCAGCTGCCACAACAGACGACAGTGGCAAACTTTTAGGTATCTAGATTCCAGAAACATTTCTTTTACAAAAACCAAAACCCAGAACATGACATATAAGCTCCCAGTAGAATGAATGGGGAGACAAAAAATAAAAATCCAGCCTTAGCCGGAAGCCAGCTGGAGTTAGCCAATAGGAAATCTTTAGTAAAAGGCAAAAGATTTATACTAAATATGGAGGTGTCCCTAAACTTCTCTCAGGAGAGGTCCTGACTTAGATACTTCCATTCACTCAGCATACAGAGAAAAGGAGAGGAGCCTATGTTTATTCTTTGAAAGAGTGAGCAAAGCTTATTCTTTCCTTTTCAAACATGGACATTGGAGGAGCTTGTGACCGCTGCTACTAGCCTTTTACATAAGAGCACATGCCTAGCCAGTAGCCAACCAGAGTTCAATGTAATTCTTCTGCTTGAAGGAGTCCACACTTCTAAATGTTGTAACCACCACAATAGAGCGAATGCTAAGTGGATACCGTCTACCCTTCCTGTTAAAGATGTGCCACTGTGATGATAGGAATGCTAATTGCAGGGGACCAAAAGGAGAACAGGCAAATGGGAATCTGATCCTGGCCTAATGATTTGTCCACTTAGCAGAGAAGGGGGAACACTGGGTTTGGGGATGCTACTGCGCAGTAATTCCAATTACCATGCAGTTATTTAGTACTTGTGTATGCAAGTACTAATGACTGTGCAGTCAGAGTCTTGTGTAGACACGGCCTCTGAACTCTAAGATGTTGCTCTACTCAGATATCAAATATATTTAGGTAGGACCTCAATACATAGCTGCTCAGGATGGTAAAGTTCTGGCCATGAGTAGAGGCGGAAATGCATGTACCAGAGGAACTTTCCAGTCAAAAAGAAAGATGCCTAGTGCTGATGAAGAAGGTTTTTTGGAATAATTATTTTGGCTTTATAAGGATTTTGGGCACCCTAGTCTTGTTTGTGGAGTCTCCATAAGGTCCTTATTATGTTATCCTATGGAGCCTATTACAGATTTCATAAGCTGGCTATCCTTTACCATTTCCATGTTGTTAGCAGTTGTTGATCAAACTGAAGATTTTAGGGATGGCCACTATGTGTCAACCAGTCCTGAGAAAGGAAGACCTTCAGAGAGAGAGGACACAAAAGGCATCCAAAAAGAAGACTAACAAGAATTGCCATTTATTGGGTCTTGTCCAGTATCCTGTTATACAGGTTCCAGTGGTGATGTTTAGGGGATGCACAAGGGTGCATGTGCACCCTCTGAGAGCATTTATGCATCCCCTGTCAGCCTGCATTCCTGGGCAGGGAGGGCAGGCGAGAGTGCTAGTGACCCTCCTGAGAGCACTGGCTGGGGAGTGGGGGGCTCACCCAGAAGTGTCAGTGCTCTCTAGGAAGCACCAGTGGCATGCCTAGAAGTGCTAGCTGTGTGCTGCTGCCATTTGTGGATTGGCGGGATCAACCACAGGGGACCCCCCCTCCAGTCAATGACTGGCCACTGCAGGGGCAAGTGCCCCCACTAACTCAAAAGGCACCAGTCACCCATATACAGGGCATATCTGCACAAGACATTTACTGCAGAGCTGCCTAATTAACTTCACAGTAAATGTTTCAGCATCAACATGTGCAGTGCTATTAGGAAGGAGGAAACTAACTCTGCTGCAGGTTAGTACTTGGAAATACAAATACTATCTTTTCATGGAGTTCTTTACTCTGCATCAATGCACATGTAGATGCTGATGGGACTGGCTAGGGCACAAGTGTGCTCCAGTGGAGGGGGGCGCTGTGTGCCGTTTAGCTCAACACTGAAGCATCCTCATGCCCAAGCGAATTCCTTTATAGCACATTGAGCTGGATTGGAGCAGTTCCAGCCTCTTTATAGTTTCATAGTAGGTAGGGTCAGAAGGGGCCTGAGCAGATCATTAAGTCTGACCCACTTCCATGGGCAGCAAAGAATGCTGCGGTCAAACGACCCTGGCTAGGTGATTATCCAGCCTCTTTCTGAAGACCCCCAAGGTAGGAGCGAGCACCAATTCCCTTGGATTTGGTCCTAGCCCGATCCTAGCCACCTTGACTGTGAAGTAGTGCCTCTTTAGTCTCTCCTTATATAGAAGTCCCTCCATATCACTAACCATCCTGGTTGCCTTTCTTTGGACCTTCTCTAATTCTTTCATATCTTTTTGAGATGTGGGGACCAGAATGGTGGGGACTAGCTAACGGTGGGTATTAGGGTTGAGCTGAACTTTGTTAGCTTAACATTTGTGTTAATAATCCAAAACCCCAGGAAGAGTAGGAACTGAATCCTACATGTGATGGTGTCTGAGAAAGCTTTGGCATACAGTCATTTCACAGAGCCTTTCTTCTATATGTTGCTTTAAATGGCAATTGACACAAATACTGTAGCCTTAATGCTTTTTAGGTCCAATACTTTCTTGTTCCAGTTTATAAATCAGGCTCTGAAATGTAGATTGAGAAATGTCTTTTTCCAAATGATAAAGTTAAGCTTTTCAGAGTGAGAACACTGATACATTCATATGCACAACTGACTTCTCAGTTAATGTTCCAAAATCTCGGGGGGAAGTATGTTTACTGATAATGGATTCATTAGAATCTCTATCCTGCTGCCAAATGGCACAGGAAAAAATGTAATTTCTCTGGCTAAATGTGTTGGCTGCTTCCAGTGTTGATGGAAGAACTGAAAAGTCTTTCAATAGTATTCATGGTAAAAGGAGTTCTTTGTTTTGCATTTTAATAGGACTGAAAGTGTTTGTTTTGAAACTCAAAGGTGTGTCTTCTAGGAATTCTTAGAAGATATTTGTTAACACAGTGGGCTCTAACAGGGGAAGTTAGGTTAAATATGCCACCATTAAATTTATGACAAAGTACGGAGGCATAAATAATTATAGCTTCTATGCAATCTTGATTTAATGTAGAAATGAGAGAAAAAATATTGTGCATACACTTCACTGATGATTAATGGGCTTTATACTTTTATCTAATTACAACTGCAAGATTTGAACTTGACTCCAGATATAGTCTCACTCACAATAGTTCTAAAAATGTTCTTTTTTTAATGAATGGTGATGCATATTTTGACTTGCTTGCAAAATCTGTCTCCAGCAGAAGAGCTCTTTCCAACTGTACTTGCTACTTATATTTATTTTCATATTTGTGAAAGGTGTCAATACTTAAAGTAATACAGAAGAACTTCTTTCTTGGTTCCAGATATATTTAAATTTCTCTGAGGTTGTTTTAATGTTGAATCCAGCATAGTAGAGGTTGTGACCATTTTAGAGAGTCCATTATGACTGACACACTACTTACCTTCTTTCTGAGGCTAGGGACATGACATTTGGGGAACAATTCAGGACTAGTCTTTCTGCAAGTCACAATAACAGGTGGAAGAAATGGCTAAAAGTTGGTTTGGTGGAGTCCATGTCCTTTTTTAGACAATTCATGATTTCCTCAAATCATGGATTCATAGATGCTAGGGTCGGAAGGGACCTCAGCAGATCATCAAGTCCGACCCCCTGCCTAGGCAGGGAAGAGTGCTGGGGTCAGATGATGTACTGATCATTCAGATGTCAAAATGAAAGGTATACCAAAGGAATGAGAACTTAACAAAATGGTGAATGAAATCTTTACCAGATAATTCTCTCTCAAACCCTAGGAGTTGCTAACTTGTTTAATACTCTCTCTTATCTTTAAGAAGCAGTGTGTAATGACAGTGGGAAAAAAAGTCCCAAAGCAATTAAAATTGCTCATATGATGAACTTTTAGCACAGTATGATGACAATCAACATTTGTTATTTCATAGTCTTCCAGGTGATATTTACTTTGCTGCAATTAGATGAATCAGCAGAGGCATAACTAAGCAGTTCTGCACCCTGGGTAGTTGTAAGAGGCAGTGGTAGTGTCTGAGCTAGCAACGTTGCAGCTGCTATTTTTGTATCTTACCCCCCGCAAGTTGTTGCCTGGGGCTGGTGCCCTGTTCATTCCCCACTTAATTATATGAATATGAATCGTTTTATATTAAAACTGTCATTCTCTATGCTTGAAAATAGTAAAGATTAAGAGTTTATTGTCATTTACAGTATCTGGATAGGTTATCTTGCATTTATTTTAGACTACTTCAGTTTCAGTACAATCAAACATTTAAGGAAATAGGCATATTTCAGCTAAATACTTATATACTTAATCACTTTCTTAAATATTTTGCTGACTTGTGGCCAGGAGGGCTCGAAATAGGTGTTTATATAAGTATCATCTTTTCTTCTGCCTTCAGTTTACATGTATGGAACATTCATTACCTCTCAGTAATCAGCTGCCACTTGCTGCATAGTTATTTAAGCACGTTGATATGACCCCCCTTTTCCACCCTATGATATTTGAAATGATTCTGAAATTGCAAGCATGTAGCTGTAATGGGTATTTTTAGAACCATTATTGAAATTACATTGGCATCAGTTCATCAGCAGAGCTTTGAAATGCAAGGCACTTTGTTTTGATAATTGGAGGCATTTTTTCCTGGATTATCCTGGAGATGTATATACACATTCAGGAAACAAGCTCTTTTAAAATTAAATAAATTCTTATGTTATTTCTTATTTCATGGTTCAAAACTTCAGAGAAAACTATTTTTGACATGTGGCCCATTTCTCTTCATTTTACCAGGTGCTGACAGTGGTAGGGAAGAGAACTGATGCTAGATTTTGTCAGCTATTTCTTTTGTCAGCTATTTTTTCTCATTTTGTTTTGATTTTATTTCATTGTTGTTCTATTTTGTATCTATGTAAGTAATATGTAGTCTGCTGACAAAATCAATTTTTCTTGGCTTCATTCAAGGTACTGGCAAATATATGAAACATCAGAACTGACTCTTTAGCTTTCACTCAAGAAAAAGCTTTCAATTTCATTGACAAAGTTAATTCTTTCAGGATTAAAAATGTGTCACTCACCACCGTGGTCTATCTGGGCTCCTTTAGTGTATCTGTCTGAGAAACTGGGCACATTTACACAAGATGCTAAATGCTTAGTAGACTAATACTATCAAGATGCTAAATGCTCAGCAGACAATTACTATCACTATCAATACTACAAAGCCATGCTACGGTGCTTATCCACAGTAGAATTAGTCTTTTGCACATTACTGTCACTAAAACCCCATGTGCCAGCACTGCACTGAGTTAGTAAAAAGGCTTAGCACTGGTTACTGCACATAGAGTTAACTTCCTGTTAACTACAGTGCATGTCTAGATATGCCCACTGCGAACTTTAACTGTTTAAAGCAAACACTCAAATACCCCCTTGCAAAACTCTGATGCAAAATCTGCTAGTATTACCATCAAAAACCAACAAGATATTGTGACCTACTAAAAGCTTAATCTACATGAAATCTACTACTGTGCTTCTTTGAAAAGTCAAATACTGATTTGTAAGAGGGACCTTGCTTTCAAATTCACATCTCAAATGAAAGATGCTGGTGAAGACATGCAGGTTCTGCTCAATAGGGCTGTGCGAAATAGCACTGTTTCATTTTGACCACCATTTTGATGGGACAGTGTTTTGTTTCAAAAGTACTCTTCTGGTTAGTTTTGTCTCATTGAAAATGTTTCACTGTTTTGACGCTGTTTTGATGTTTCGCCCATAAACTATAATGGGGAAACCTGAAACTGTCATTGTTTGGCAGATTTGGATCAAAACAGCAGGAATGGTAGCCCCTTCTGAGGGCATGAAGCCTGTCAAGTTTCAAGGAGATATGTCCAGGGGTTTCTGGGAAAATGTACCTCAAGCTGCTGACAAGCAAAACTTGTGTCACGTGTGTGTGAAGGCACAGCAGGCATGGTAGTCCCTGCCAAGGTCACGAAGCCTGCCAGGTTTCAAGGAGATACGTGGATAGGTGCAGGGGTTTCTGAGAAACTGCACCTCAAGCTGCTGACAAGCAAAACTTGTGACGTGTGTGACTGTGTGTATGTGTTAAGATGTGCTCTCACTAGCACTAGAACCTCTACACAACATGGTAATGTGCCCCAATGAGGTCTTCTCCTCTCCTAGAACCTCAGTCCAGTCCACCACTTTAAATGACAACAGGTAATAATAACTTAGTAAGCAGCACAGTAGCACCAGCAGCATCTCAGGCAGCCAAACTGTCACAGAGCCTTTCTTTCCTTTCCTGCAGGAGCTTCTTCTCCAGCAGCTGCCAGAGAAGTCTCCCTGCCAGCCCCAGCCCTGGGGCTTAAATGTGCCCAAGGCCCTGCGTCCTCCCGGTCAGCTGAATGGGGACAGGTGCTAGGGGTATTGGTCTAAGGACATGTCACTGGCAGACAAGGTTCTTTGGGTCAATCTAATCTGGTATCTTTTAGCAGACCAACTGAATAGTTACAGAAATATATCTTAACAAGGTTTTGGGTTGAAAACCCTTCATCAGGCTGAGGAAGCACCTGAAGTTGCTGTGTGTGTGTGCTGTTCCTGGATGGAAGGAATAGTAAAGAAGCCAGAGGCTGGCATGCAATGCAGGCAAGAAAGCCAGTCAGTGAAGATGGAAATGGAGGCATCAGGGGGTGAGGGACAGGCAGGAAGTGGCAGTGCAGGTAAAAGTGGAGAGGTAAAAGTACCTGGGGAATCAGATGTAAGGCAAGTTGTAGTGTGTCAGAATCCCAACATCTATACTGAGTCCATGAGTTTCTGTACTTAGGGGGTTGATGAAGTCCATAGACTCATCTGTGAAAAGTGGATGGTAAATTCAAACAAGCACTGAACCTCACCACCAGAAGTCAATTTCCTACAGCCCAAAACACACTGAATGGATCCAGGCCATGCCATGCCAAGATACATAAAGCCTGCCAACAATATCTCCAGTATGGGGATAGCTTCGCAATACAATATGTATTGCCATCAGGGCACCAAGTTCCCTGGTGTAAAATACGTGGAGACACCAAGCAACAACTGTGTGCCAGAATGAGCGCACACCAAAAATCTATCAAGACAACAACAGAACACCACCTGTGTCCAATCTCTCAGGTCTGATCCTCAAGGGGAATTTACAAACCCCGGCTGCTCCAGATGCCCAAGGTGAAGTGCAACGCCACCTGCTGACCTGTCTTGTGCAGCTCCTCCTGCAAGTACTCCCTGCATGCCTCATACAGCAAGGGCACCACCATCCTGCTGAAGGTGGTGCATGCGGGCACTTGGTATGATGGGGCCACGAGTGCCATGAGCCACCTGAACCCTGGCACTCAACTAAGGAGAAGAGCTTAGCATCTCCATAGCAAGCATCTCCCCAATGCTCTGGGTGATCTTGCTCACCCTTGTAACATGCCCTGCTTTCTGTTCACCTTTCTCCAACTGTTCCAGAGTGGCCTGCCTCTGCTTTGGAGGGATGGGGGCTTTGGAGTGCTCTTGGAGGGGATGCAGACTCAGGCACAGGCAGTGGCACCGCTCCCCTTTCCTTGCTGCTTCTGGAAGCCTCATCTCTGCTAGTTGTAGGAAAGAGGCTGCGTCTCAGTTTGGGGGGCAGGGGGAACTTACACCTCTCCTTCTACCGCCTCTTCTGTCCCTCCTTGAAGGCTTGCCAGCTGCCTTTCTAGCACACTTCATGGTGTTTTTTATAGTGTCTTGTCTTCATAAATATATATAAATGTATGTATGTGTTTTCCTATATAAATTCTATATTATAATATGCAATATAATTATAAAATGGAAAAGAATCAATCAATGAATGTAGATAAAAGGGTCCAGAAAGAAAGCAAATGGTACTGTGGAATCCCACTTGCTAGGCTAACAAGTAAGAAATCAGTGGTAGAAACTTTTGTTGTCTAATGCTGCTGAGCTTCTGGAAGATAGCTCAGCAACTGAACCCAGGCAGAAAGCAGACCAGTTCAAACAATGCTGACTTTTATGCTGTTTTTCCATCCTTCCCCCAGCGCACTGAAATTGGAAGGGACCTCAAGGAAAGATCACCAGCTATACAATCTATATGAGATCAGTCCTTCCCTTCCCACCTCTTCCCCTTCCCTCCCCTTACTTTCTGTTTCCCTGAGGGTAAGCCCAGCTCAAGCTTTGAAACTCAATATGTTTCGAAACTTTTTGAAATGTTTCAAGTGCCCTCGTTTTGTTTCAAGGCTGTTTCAAAGCTCTTTGTTTCATTTCAATGTCACCGTTTTGAGCTTGAAACAAGTTGAAACAGCATTTTTGTGCAACATGCATCTTGAAACATTTCATATACACTTAGAGGAAAATTCTACCCTTTGTAGGTACAAAGAGGCCTCTTTCTGTGGAACCAGTGTGATTTCTGAGACACTTTTCACAGAGAACAGATACTACTTTTATATACAGCTTCACTTTCAATAGGCAAATAATAGACTGTGCTAAAGATAAGGCCATTCTCGGTATCACTATTTTTTTTTTTTACAGTAGCCCCCAGCAAGCCCCATTGTTCTAGGCACTGTCCAAACACTTTAAGGGGTGTTACCAGAGTGACACTGGGTGCATCTACACGTGCATTAATGTGCCGTAGTTATAGACAATGCACAGTAACTGCCACTACAGCTTTCTACTAACTCAATGTTCAGTGCTGGCACATGCCTTTTTAGTGATGCTAATGTGCAGTAGACTAATTCTACTGCATATTAGCATAATTTTGCCATGATGTGCTAACGCATAATAGAATTAGTCTACTGTGTATTTAGCATCTCATGTAGACACGCCCACTGAGTGTTACCTTCAGTGGGAAGATATCTGCTGTAAGTTCCTGGAACTACTTGTGGAGTAAGGCAAAATATCAGGAACAGTATCATATAATCTGGTTTACAGTAAGAGAGAGGCCTTGCCGAAAGGAGGTTACATTTTCAATAGACAAGACACAATATTGCCTGGGAAAAGGGTACTCTGAGATTAAGGGCACCTCTACAAGTGCTCCAAAGGATTCTGATTAGGATGCTTTGGAGCAAACTTGATGACTCGAGTCTGTTGGAGTGTTCTCAACAGGATGCTTCAGCACTCTGCAGCACCTCATGTATTCAGCATCTCTGCATTTCAAAATGGTAGTGGGGGTGCTCTTCTTGAAAGAGCTTTAGTTAAAATGCCCCTGGCATTATCTTGAAATGTGGGACACTGAATACATGAGATGCTGCAAGCATTTTAATTAGAGCCAAAGGACCCCTCTCCTACCCCATCCAGGAGCATGTGTAAAATGCCCTAAGTGATCTTCCCATGGTCACAAAGGTAGTCTGTGTGACTGGAAGGAATTCAAGTCCTTCTCTCCAGGTCCAAGGCAGCGATAGCAGTTTAGAATAATTCCAGTGCTGCTCCACAGTCTGTTAAATGGAAAACTCTTTCAGCCTTAGAAAATCTCCTTACTGTCCAGCTGGGATGGACCAAGACTATTGCCATACTGTTTGAAGAGCTTGAATGGAGAGAGAAGCAATTTCCAAAGCTAAAATAATTAGTTTAATATATAAAGATAGACATCCTGCATGTAATATCATTAGAGGTGTACAGCTGCTAAATAAACAGGCACACCTGATTAAGCCACTGTCACTTAGAAAAAAATGTGACTAGAATCTCTGTTCCTTCAGTAGCAGATTCTCTTCCCTAAGCCAACAGTCTCATACATAATGCACAAATCCATACAACTTGACCGGTCAATGGAATAATTTAATCTTTAGAACTTTCAATTTCTTGTCTCTCAACCATTTAAATTCAATTCTTTTAATTAAAATTTAAATGAGATTACAATTCCCTATTTGAGTTTGTTCAAAGGTCATTAGGGCAATATGGCATTTGGGCAATGTCTTTTTCATACTATAGGATTTGAGAAATCATTGCACATTTGGGCTTTTTTTTTTTTACTTTCTGTGTAATGAGGCTGAGGTTTTTTTCCCCTTCTTTTTTAACTGTTGATTGTACTTGAGTTTAACAAGTAGTATGATGGAGAAAAAGTGCATGTTGTACACTTTCTCATTAAAAGCAAGTATATATCAAACAATGTTTGCTTCCAATAATATGTTAACATAGCTAAGAAACATTCTTTTGATGCATTTTATTTCTATTGCTTGCTTTCCCATCACATTTGTACAGGAGGAATAGTGCTTATTACAATCCTATTTTCTCTTTCCTATTATACTTGTAATCCTCATTCACATATTCACACACTTTCAGAGGACTGATAGTCTGTGGTGTAGCAACATTTCTCAGAAGCTAATTTGTGCCTCAAATAGAGGTACAGGCATACACTAAAATGTGGTATAAAGACCTGCTGCAATACCAGGTGCTCAGCCACAGACATAATGCTCACTGAGCATACCTATAGCTGCATGCCATGCAGTGGGGCAGCATGCTTCTTTATTTGCATATATTTAGCTCTGATAGTTGATGTGCAGATGGGTGGGCTTTATATGCTGGCTTCTCCTTGCCCTTTGGTGTTATTTAAAGGCCAAATGAGGATTAATTTCTCATCAAGAACTGCAGAGGCAGAAATAGTCCTCTTTTGCACCATCCACCAGTCTACTTCCATAAATTCCATTCACAATCTGGAAAGCTCATAAAGAAAGAGAAAAAGCAGCACAAGATGCAGCGTCAGTGTGGATATTGGCTGAAATCTTTTGCATGCTGAAATTAGCTTGTTACTTCTAAGGGTAAGTGTTAGACCCCGACTCCATGCAGCACCCAACGACTAGGGAGACGATGATCCGATTGCTCCTGGATCCAGTTGCTTATTAGCCAGGTCAAGTAGGGAGCAAACACTAGCACACATTGCTCACAACTGCTTTATTCAGAATGGAGACAGCTTTGGGCCAGGTCCAACAAACTGGGGACCTGCCATGAACAATAGTTCTTTCCACATTTATACACTTTGTTTCATGTTCATTAACATTTGCTCCATCTTCATCTCTCCTTCTGTTCCACGCATTTCTCCTCCCATCTCAAGCTCCGCCTCTGTTTACTGTTTACTTCATTAGCATGGGATTGCCTATGCATTTCACTCATTTATATGCCTCTTTGCTAAGAGTGCATGCCTAAGACTTTGACTCCAGCTTTCTCTGGTTACTCACTCGGTCTTTCTGGGTTCTCACTGACTCCTCCTTCATCTCCAAGGTCTTGCTTTTGCTTTATCTCCTGATGATAGCTGGTGGGTTGCATCTTGTTCTTCTTACACCATATATTCTACACACTACCTCATTGTTAGGAAAGTACTTCCTTAAGCATTTGCAAGGTTATTTTAATTCCTCATTCTGCCTTGTGGTCAGCAGCTTTTGCTGAGACACAGAAAAAAGCTTTTATTTAGCTGCAAATCCAGTGCTCCCCAAGATCCAAATACAGTCACCCTAACACTAATCAGTTTCTAAGGGCACAGATTAGACAATACATGTCAGAAGCTTCATTAGACACATACATTTTCAGTAGTTTATCATCTGTATTTAGAAAGCAGATTTACAAACTACACCCTACTTAAAATAATTGCCTGGAGCATTTATAGTTATACTGAGATACTGGTAGGCCTATGGCTGAACATAACCTTATTTAAGATGGGAGAAGCTTCAGACCTATGATTAGGTAGTGTGGTACTACCCACAATATCATTAGGTAGTAAAATGGGCATTGACACAGCAGCCTGTTTAAACAAGCAGAAAGGAAAGGGAGGCATATCTGCTAGAGGAACTGCTGCACCTGGCAACACATTGCTGGGCATTTATCTCAAGCCTAAGCTCCAGTGGATTCACAAATTACATATTCTGCCTATTACAATGCAAAACTTGCCAACTGGATACTAGAAGTGTAGGAGTCATGGGGTCAAACAGAGAAGGGGAATGTGATGCTGCAACCCAGGGATAAGGATATACATACCCTGAGGTTTTGTGCATTTTTGAGGAGGGAGGTTTGGTCTTTGTTCTCAGATATAATTACACAATTTATATTAGATAGTCATTGGTTAAAATGCAGAAATAATCCTTGAAACAATGACTGGAACCTAAATGTCCCACCTACCAAAGGTGTGCTTTCATCACTAGACCACAGTCATGTTCCTTTCTTGCTTGCCCTATGGTCCTGAGACTCTTGCACTCTTTGCTTCCTAGCTGGGAACAGGAAGGATCCCCAACCTTTTCCATCATTATGCAGTGGTGTAATTGGGGGCATGCAGGGCACCAACCCCAGGTGCCAACTTACAGGGGCTCTAGAATGGTGCAGTCCACATACTGGAGCCAGAAACAGCCCCATGGCATTACTACTGTAGCAGTAGCTGGGCAAACAAACACAACACAGCAGCTGCAGCAGTGGGGTGTGCAGGCCATGACATGGTAACAGCAGCCAGGGACTGTTTCTGGTTCCCCAGAGTAGGTCAGATACATCAGGCTTCCTGCTTTTGGCACCTCCTCTCTTCCAGCATGCAGTGGCACCCCTCCCCCCCCTGCTGTCTCCCTCTACCATGGGGTTTGCCTAGGGCACAAATACTGCTTGTTATACCTCTGCTGATTAGGGCATTCTCCCTGTAAGTGGAAGTTGTGAATTTGAATGCCATTAGAGGCTGAGCTTGGTCTAAAACCACTTCATGGATAAGTGTTCTAATTATTAGGCTATTGTGTAAGATGTGTGTACCTAGATGAATTTCCAAGTGAAAGTGCCTGTGCATGCTGTGCTTTGTACTGAACCCAGTGCTGTTGGAGTCAGTCAGTCAATAGGTGTGCTCTATGGATGTCTGCTAGATGAGGGATTTTATTCGTTTTCAAGCACCTACTAGCTCTGATCTGGATTGCAATGGGCTTAGGTACCTATGTACCTTGATTGGATAATTTCTAATGCTCAGAATCATAAATTTATGCATCTAGAGAAATTTTCAGCACTAACTGAGACACGTAGGCACTAAAGTGGTCATTGCCACTGGAGAAGGGTCCATATATGTGTAGGTGAACATGTGGTAGTGTAGGGGCTCGATGCTAAATTCTGTCCACTTCTTATTTAGGAATGATTTGGATCTGACCCTAGGTGTATAACATAATCTTGTAAAATAAACTAGGCATTCCCCTAACTATCACACTGCACAACACAGCTAACTGAACACACAAGAGCACAGGTGATAGGGCACTTAAAAACACGCACTGCAGTGCTGAGTCTAAATTTCCCATGTGGAATTTGGGAATTCTAGGTGGAGGATATAGAACTTCCTTGGAAAAGGAACAAGGTGAGTAGAAAGTGTTTGTACTGTGCTACCTTCTAACCTGAGCAAACCAGAGAACAACGACTAGGAACAAGGATATGCAGTAGGATGCTGCCAGGAATTCTTCCTCATGTAGAAGCAGAATCATAGCTGTCACTCATGATGGTGTGGATACCCTGCTCTGTGTTAAAATTAAAACAAAGAATATTTACAAACTACAATACAAGAGGCAGATTGAAACAGTGCAGAATGAATCTTTCATCTATCAATTAGAAAACAGACTAGCAAGTCACGGATAACAAGGCTGCCTCTCATGTCACTTCAGGGAAACATTTAAAAATAGAAAAATGCTAGAAAACAGAAGAAACATAATCAATACTGTGATTAATGACAGTAATTTTGCACAAACATCTGGGCAATTAAACATGCTCTTTAGGAGGTGTTTCTTGCAGTGACTTGTGAAGGGCTGAATAAATTTCAAACCAAATTTCACATCAATATATTGAACAGTGCAGTGGTACAGGTGACCATTTCAGCTTGGAAGCTTTCCAGGAACCAAATATCCATATAAAAACACCTCAAAAAACAATATAACCTCTGGATGCACTCTTCATTCTAGGATGCATTTTTACCATACATCTCAAAGTAGTTGGGTGCATTTATAACACCTTTAGTTACTAAACAAAAGACTTGTATGTGGATGAGGAAGTTGAAATGGAAAAGTGCTACATCCTGATCTGATCTCATTAGGGACTTTTCAATAAATGTTGAATGGACCTCTTTTGGGGGACATAGTCCAGAGAGGTGTAAACTATGTTTCCCTGTGCATACAAGCTTTTCACTTTGCTTTTTTTCTCTACTCATTACCTCCTGTTTTCTGTGTCCTCTATGGAGGACAGAGGTAGGTAGCTACATTAGGTGGGAACTACTGCAGACAATGAGTCAGTACACAGCTCAGCTGTTCTCTGTGGGACTATCACTTGTTTTTAAGGCAGCAGTGGCGACCAACAAAATACTCTGAACACAAGGGAAATTCCAGCTTCAGTCAGAGGGTCACAATTGTTAGGATTTTTGATTAAACCCTGTGTATCAAAATTATATCCATTTATGAACAATAACTAATATAAAGCCAGTGGGAGAGGAAAAAAAGGGCTTTTGTGTGTATTTTTAAATTAAGGACTGAATACAATATTTAGTGAGCAGTTGAGTGAGACATTCTTCAGGCAGGCACCCACATAATTGTGCAAAGGCATTTAATGTCTAACCTGGAACACTCCTGTCATGCATTTGCGATTGTACTCTTTATAGAGCTGGAGGAAGTACTTCTAATAAATAATTTACCCAGTAAATTTAGCCCTTTGCAAATTATTCATGGACAGGTTGTGTTTTTTATGGATTTATTCACTGTTTGCAATTGTTTGAACAAGTAGCCTGTGGGTTGTCGGTAAGGTGTCACTATAAATATGTGTTACTCACAATACATGGTATCTGATGGATCACTTACATCACAGAGTATTGTTTCTATCTCCTGATTAGATGACCTAAACTTTATAAGAAGCAGCAATTCCTGAAGACCAAACTCCTATATTTGCCCAAAATCAAGTCTTACTTGATTCTGCAAAATTTCAACCATAAAAAACGAACATTTCTGAGAATAATAAGCATATAAAAACAAGATACAACTGGAAACAATTTTTGGAATCTTAACTGCCACATTAGCACTCTTCTGTTATGATTCACTGGACTTGTTACTAACAAGCTTTTCAGCTTTTGATGTCCTAAATTAACCAAAAGCCTTTTGTTTTTGAAAGATTTGAGTTTAAGCAACCTCAGCGTCAATATTCTCCTTGCCATTCTTTTCATAATTGCTGTTCCATTTATCAGGTTCTTTCCAGATTCAGCTCCAATAATGACTTTTCTCTCTATTTTTCTATGGATTTATACTGTGCTCATTACTGTGGTATGTGAATACCTTCTTATACAGTATTGAGTGACATGATCAGCATCTATTCACCAGGGTTCATTCTTTGTCTCTCTTCTTTTCCTGAAGTGGAAAAACCATGCATGGATTTAAAAAATAATATTAGCAAAGAACAAGGCAAGCAGCTGTGTTTTCCATCTAGAATGAAAAGTGATGAGGTTTGTGGTAGGTCAGAGACTTGGTTGGAGTTTGCTCTGCAGTGCTGGATCATCCCCTGACAAAACTCCTCTTGCAACTGTCAGAAACTCTCAAGCTTTAGAAGTACTAAAGCCCTTCAGCTTGTTTCCAATCGTTTTGGCTATGTTCCTGGCTTCCCAAAGGAAATGTGTTTGAATGCACACACATCACATTCTTCAACTCCTTATGACCTGAAAAGAAATACATTTCTGGTGACACAGGAGGAACCTAGACCACATCAAGCCCCTGCTCTGAATGTTACAAGAGCTCATATATCCAGTGCCTTCACCACATTTTATTTACAGACCCGCGAGCATATATGAATACTCCCCCATATGAAAACTATTTCAGGAAAAGCAGAGTCCTGGTAGAAGTCTCTTCAGCTATTTCCCCCAATCTGAACAATTAGACTCCATTTTTCATTTACACTGATCCTAGTATTTTTTTTCCTTTCACCCACCCAGGAAATTGAAAAAAATCAGCTCTTTTATGTAACTTTTATGGTGGTTATAACTAAAGGCCCACAGGAAGTTAGCACAATCTCTCCATTAACAATGTGTTCTTATCCTCTGTAAAAAATGTGTTCTTATCCTCTGTCTCATCCTTTCTTTTCAGCTTTTGTTAGAAAATTAAGTGATTCTTCCCAGTTTGCATGCAGAGACAAACAGGGGATCTTTAAGCAGCGTCATTGTCTGCTTCCTTTTCTTCCTTGGTGTTGTGGTTGGCTGCAATTCCATATGGGACCTAAGGAGTGGTAATGGAACCACACAGAGTAATACAGAATGAATAAAAACACAATGCCTTTAAGAAACTTTTTTTTTCTGTTTTCTTATTTATTGACAGAATTTTTTTAATTACAACACAGTGAAACGATGGTAAGTACATAAGATGCAATAGTATAAAAAAGCCATTTTACCCCTCCCCTTGGTTAAGACACTTACAGCAGACAAGAACTGCCCTACCCCAATCCCCCCTCCTCAAATGAAAACAAAAATAAATATAAATTAATAAATATAAAACAAATCACTGCACAGCCCTTAACTCTTTGATTGCCATGGCAAGAACCATAGTGATGATTCTAGCATGTGACTTTTTTGTGGTTAAAGGTTGCCGCAGCAGTCAAAGGGTTCTAGCATTGTAAACATAAGTTCTTTGTTGAAAATGTTCAGTCATGTTAATGGTCTACAGCAATGCGATTAATATCATGACCCCTTGACCTTTAATGACGCAACATTATAAGGAGTTAAAGAGATAATAGCTTGGTGAGCTGTTACGTAGATTAATTAACCCATTTAACAATGCACTATGAGGCCTTGATTTACTAATAAAAGACAACTTGTGTATAATAAAACACTGTTCAATGCATTGATTAATAAAATCAATGAAAAAAATCAGTCTAAGCACCACAAAATTTTGCCTGATTATATCTGACAGTCATAATACACTTTAGCACCATTTAGTCAGCCTTGCATTTGCACACAAACAAGCTTTGTGTTTGTCAGTAGAAGCTACCTGAAAGAATAACATATGCCAGTTATAAAAAGGTTACTGTATAGAATGCTGTGTGAACCAAAAAAAATACATATATATATCATATAATAAGATGAAATTTAGTTGCAAAAAGCCAGTAAATGTTCCAGCTCCTTTTTTTTCTAACACACATAATGAGGCAAATTCTGGCATGGAATGCATGTGTGTCAATGCAGCAAAAAAGAATATGGTGAGAAAATGTGCAGCACGCTACAAAATCATTATGTTTATATTCTGAAATATTTGTAGGACTTTGTAAAATTATCTGATCAACTGCTGTATGGGTCAGAGAGCAGAGCTTGAAAAGAGTCATGGTTTATCCAAATGTGAGTTATGTTATGTGTAAAAATACATGCAAATCTGTCCTAACCATACCAAAAGCCATGTCCACATATGAAAACCTCACTGAGATTGCTAATTTTGTCTCAGAGACAGAGTAAAGAAAACATACCACAACACAGAAAGAAATATTAACCAGTACTTAACGTGCCAGGACTGAATCAGTTTTTGAAGCAAGTACCACGTTGAGCAGCTAATGGGAACTAGATGGAAAACTAAAAAGCTGCTAAGATCAGCCCAACATGTAACAACCAGAACTGAAGAGGCAATCAAGTTATGACAGACAGCAGGGCAGAAAGCTTGCAGGGTAAGCAGGATGCCATTCAGGAACAAGCAGTAGATACAAAAAGAGTATGCAAAACAATGCAAACCTATCATATAAATACATGCTAAACCCTGACTGACAACCTCCTGTGCAAAGCCAGCCCCTGTATCAGATACTTTAGCCCTTAACTAGAGTCAGCAAAGAACAGGCATTCATTTTTCCAACCAGCTTCTGTGCATCCAGAAACTTTTCTGTCACACTGTAGACCTACAACATCCAGACACATGGCCGTCCCTGAAAGCTGCAAGTTAACATTGCCAGTGTCCTGAACCCTTATGTGTGGTAGCAATTGTCACAGAGAGATGTGCATAAAAATGTTATCAACAAGTATGAATTACTAGGGATTAGAAAACAAAATGCCTAGACAGGAAAGCATTTTACATCTAATAATGTTGCTCAATATGCTTTAACCCTGAAACAGATATGGTTGATGTGTATGAATGAACCAATTTATCACAACATTTTAGATTGCCTATCTTCAACACAGTCGATGGGCATCAGTACGTAGCACACAAGGAAAAACAGTGCAAGGAAAAAAGGTTAAACCCAATGAATGGAGCCACAAGGAATGCAAGCACTGTTGAAATACAGCCTTCTGGACTGGCCAGCAAACACAAGACCTGACATGAGTGAACCACAATTGATTGACAGCAAAACAATATGCTGCTGCCTTAGCATCATTAACAAAAGGTGTGTGAAACCAAGCATAGCGATCCACTCTGTGATGGCTAATGTAACATGAACAAGACATTTTTTTTTTAGAATGGCTTAGAAAATGAGAATTGCCAACAGAAATTAACATTCATGATCAAATACTTGGGCGTTTGACTCTGATTGTGAATCCATGGATGTAATAAATCTGACCAGGAGATAAGAAATGTGGCACCGTAAGACATGGATACGTTTGGAGTGTTGAATAGTGTAGCATCATTGCAGTGGAAGATGCATGGGAGCTTTAAATTTGTACATAGTGTGTGCTTGAATAACAAGAGTAACCATCACACTCCTGGTAGACCAAAAAATTGATTTCTCTCTGACAGGCTTTTTTCCCCTCTGTATGGCCAAATAGTAAAATTGTATTTCCTCCACCAAATCTATGTAATTAACAGGTTGGGTCTTACTGTTCTAGCTAAATCACCCAACCTGTAGAAAAGTATGTTGGAGAAAAACAATGGATGAGAGGCTTGCGCATACTTAAGTCAAGTGCTCCTCACCATGACAAGTTTTTTTAAAACTTGGATTAAAATTGGCTTGATCAAATCTATATGGAAAGATCTGTGGCTTGGAGTGGATAAATGACAAGTTCTCTCTAGTACATTTTCAGTCAGTTTTATGCTAAATGTGTTAAAGAGCCCTTGGGCTTGCTGCCACCTTTTCACTTCATGGTTAATAACATCAAGAGGGAACAATATTGGAGGAATTGTTGCTGGTGCCCATTGTTGCTTAGTGATAGCCTAAAAGAGATTATTAGGCCCTTACTCAATAACCACTTGATACCGATGTTCTAGTAGACTTTCTCTAGCATACATTTTATATAAAATTTTCAAGGCAGTGGTTGAAGGCAACTCTGGGCATAGTTAAAATGAGGTTTCTTTATTCCTGTCAAACTGGTTTCAGGCAGGGGGCTAAACTGTTCTTTTTGGTGGTTGGCATCTTCTCCTAGAGAAGCATAATGATCGGGTGCCCATGCTAATACTTTTATGTCTGTCAGCATCTTTTGAACTGAATGACTGCCTGTTTGACTCAGCTGTGGACACTGGCAATAATGGAAGAAACAGTTCATGAATAGATTAATTCAGGGTGAAGGTGAATAACTGCATTCATCACAATTGTGAACCAAGGACTACCACCCTCAAAACTAAGGGGTTACATATTTTGTACAATGAGTATGTAGACACCGGTAAAATTCTATAGGCTTGTTTCCATCCAGCTACAAATAAGACAGTAATACTGAGTGAACCTTACTTGTAGATGTTTCACCAAGAGTGTTATAGAAATAAAGCAGTGTCAACTGGATAAATATTGAATAGATGTTTGATACCACTGTGGAATTCTTGAAAACTGGAATCTTGCCCAAATTGTGTATCAGTGTTTAACATGAGAATGATGCTAACATGATTTTAATAATATTACCTCAATTACTTCCAATTCACGTCACCACAGATATTAATAACCAACAGTGGCCACTGTAGGGTACTGAAATTTGTAGTGTCTAGCTTTAGGGGTATGGCCATGGTTTGACATCAGTTGCTCATATGCTTTCATTAAGGAGCAGTTAGATATGTAGACAGAAACCAGAATTTACATCACACATATATGAAATGTAGTCTCATCGTGACAGTTAAGGTAGCATATGATCACAACAGCACTACTGGCCATTGACGTCTTCTGGAATGTATCCCATTGTGATTGTCATCCTAATACACTTATCCTTTTTATACACTCAGACACTTGACATAAGCAAAGAGTGGTCATGCTGGAGTGATCTAGCCTTGGTGCTCCAGAAAACATGCAAAAAGCAAGGATTTTTGTAGGTGATATCTTTTATTGGACGGTAAACAAGGAGTCAAACATTACTGGCATTGCTGAGATAATGTGATCAGGAACAGCAGGTCAGCTTTCATTTTTATGTTGCAATAGCTATGAAAAGAACAAATGGTGGGTGTACCAGTTTGCACTTAAATTCAATGTATGTCATTTTCTAATAGCACTTACTTAGATATGCCCAGGTATCATTCCATACAAGAGTGTGAGCACTATTAGTAATCTCACTTCATCTCAAATTAGGAATGACAAACTGGTTCATCATAGGCATAGGTAGTGTGGCTCTTTGTCATGGTGGTGCCAAACTATCTATTAAGGGTCACTACAGTATATACATGATTAAAAACTGATGGGAGTACAGTATATGCAACTATCTATGTCATGAATGTAGAGCTTTAGTATGTAAATGCAATGAGAAAAAATGTATCAGAAAAAATGTGACTGTACAATGTGACTCACTATCCTTTGTAAATGCTTAACTTCTATTAGCAGAGGACTGATTTGAAAGTATGGTGTTCCTAATGGGTGAGAGATGAGATGTATTATCAGACACTGAGAACTCATTTTTTTCTGGAGTGTAGCAAACAGAGCTGTTACATGGATATCTGAACACATCCCCATATTGATACAAAGGGAAAGCATAAACGGCATTTATTTATTAGACCACTTGAAAGGATGTGAAAGGATGTTGCTGTAGATTGGACTGCGGGGACAGGCCACTGAATAAGTAGTATTATTTTATATATTAGTATCATTTAATGAAACAGGAGCAACTGTTCATTGTACATTATAACTTCAAGAACTGACTGATGAGAGATGCTAAATTCAGGTTTGCACCCCATCCAAACATTAAGGAAAAGGAAACAAAGACATGCTGATGAGTGCCCACATGCCACTGTTGCTGATGCCATGGAACAGACATTTTTTAATATGAGATCCTGTAGTTTGACAAGGTCAGGGTTACTATTGACTAATCAAAACTCCATGGTAGTCTGGATTGCTCATCCCAATAATGATCTGTGGATGCTGCCATTATGCACAAGCTTATGAAGTCATGTTGCATAGCTTTCTAGGCAGAAAGAGTAGTACGTAAGAGTTACCATGTATGTCTTTTTCCTGTGGTATCCTTTCTACACTGCAGTGCATGAATAGGGAGGTATAGCTAATACTCTCCAGTAATTATACTTGTTTCAGTAGCTATTACTGGTGTGTTCAGTTTCATCATTCTGTAGCACTTCCTTGATCACACACTGCAAGACTACAGCAGTGCATAAGGTTTTCAATACCATGCCTATGCTCAGTGTGTGTTCCATGCCAGGGGATGCTGTATCTAATAATTTTGTACTCACTTTGCATTCACAAACATTAACAAAGTGACAAAAATTGGTAGCCGAGATGCTAAAACTTATGTATATTAGGAGAAAAAGGTATTTCCTAAGCATGTTTCTATGATTAACTTTGGAACAATGGTCTTAGGCAGTGGTAAGATAAGGCAGCGATTACAATAGTGACACACTAATGTTCCTCAGGCATCTGGAACTCAGATCATCAGTGAGCTTTCTTAGCTATTCATATATGTATCATATAACCTTGCAACATACGGTTTCTAGGTTTGTCACAGCAGAAGGTGCCCTGGGGTCAGCTATTACATGAAACTATTGAAACTACTGATGGTAACATACTGATCATGACTGTTAATACTGGTTATGGGGTGCAACACTTCAACTGATACCAATGCCTCTCCATATCAGCTCAAGCTTTGTGTCAAATATTAGGCAGGACACAAGAATGAAAAAGACAAATGAGAAATGATCATGTGTTATCATGATGTTTAGTAATAGGAGCATAATAAGAAAAGCTCTGTTGATCTACACTGAGTATGCCATGGTTGCTACTTTTATATGGGGGGGGGTGTGTGTGTGTGTGTGTGTGTGTGTGTGCGCGCGCGCGCACGCATTCACTCCAGGGGATCCGCCTCATCTTAAACGGCCACTATTATGCCACTACAAGCAGCATACTGTGAACTAAAAAAGTATGTTCAGTGTTACAGTGTGTGTCAATAATGATTTTGCTGTATCACTAATTGTGACTATCAGTTCCTTAGTATATGTCTGGGAACAATATGATTTACACCCTAATTTGACCTCCAGTTAGACATCTGGCCATGCTGCCTTTTCTAAGGATGCCTTTTTAGGTAGCTGATGGTGCTGCAGTCATTTGTTTGTGGGACTCTAAGTAGTATACCCAAAAGGTCACATATAAATGTAGAAAACAGCCGGTCCTGTTCTTGGTTCCTTTTATTGTCTTCTTGGATGGGTGAATGAAGTTGTTCTGCCTCAACATAGCATCATCCATTTCTGGACCCAATGCCAAACTAGCAGATAGGCCAAGCCTGAATTTACATGGGCTGTGGGTCTGCAGCGGAGAGACCCCTGATATTGTGCTTTAGTCTGGTCCTACTGTGATGATTTCAATTTCTTTTACCATGCATGTGACAGTTGAATGCATAATATATGGAGCATGCACTGCCGAGTCTGTTATGCATCTTTTCAAGCCTTGCCCCACCAAGAATGCAAATGTGAAAAAAGCTAAATAAAAATGTTATGCTTTCATTGCTTCTAGGCAGATCTACTTTTCTGCTCTATGCTCTTTTTCCAACCAACAAGCCAGAATTTGATTCGATCTAAATAGGTACCAAAAGCTACATTTAACTAACTGTGACATAAGCTAACAAAAAGCTGAGGAAATTGAAGTTAAATCTTATAGTTTATACTTATTGGGATAGGGATTCTGGGAGGAGGGTAAAACATAAACCAAGTTATGAGATAAAGGGAGTCTGGCTCTTAACTTTGAAGTTTCCTAGCTCTTGTCATTTGTTTCATAACCTAAACCTTTTCTTCTTTTGTTTTTTAAGATTTATAACATGATCCCCCAACCCTTCTCTGAAAAAGATAAATAAAGATAAAATGTCCATAGGATGTTATAAAATGTGTATTGTATTTATTCAGGAGATCTGAAAGGGCTCCTTTGGATCCCTTTTGAATCTCCATTCCAGCCCATCAAGTAAACATTGGCGTACATATTTTCTTAAATTTCTTTTCTGGTAAAAGTTAATTTCTGCATATAGTAAATAACTTTTTTCATAAATTCATAGGTTAGAAGGCCAGAAAGGACCATTATGATCATCTGACCTCCTGCATAACACAGACATTGGACTTTAGAGTTAAGAAACCTACTACATTCAGTTTAATAGCCTGTACCAGATTGACAAAACCCATTTTTCATATTGTATTTATTCACAATATGGATTGTAACAATATTAATATGGAGATGTCTATTAAAAACATTACGAAAAATGTTACTGAACATGACCAGTAACGAGAATTTCAGAACTCAAAGCAGGTATTTTATTTTTCCCCCCACTGATGCTAATAATTCTAGACCCTATTGGGTCCCGACTGTTTATCAAATTTCATTTTATTAAATTATAAACTATTTTTGACTTATACAAGTTCAAAACTAAACCCAGTAAAAAAATTTATTTGTGCTGAACACCTATAATTTAAAACAACCTCACACATATTTTGGATACTAAGCCAAACACAAATTACTCCTAGATCTTTAAGCCTGAAGCAAATTTTAATGGCTGTGTTATAACCTATTGAAAATAGAAGTATACCATAGAAATGCTGACACAACCTTAGCCTGCATGGCATAAACATGCCAGTACAATGCTCTTATTATCCCTCTCTCTGTATATAATATATATATATATGCACTTTTAAGTAAAAGAAAATAGATTGAAGAATCAAGTTATTATGCATTCATGTATCTATGTTGTACCAAGCACTAGATTATCACACTTACCTTTCTGCATAATTACTGTAAGTTAAATTCTCCAAATACAAACATTTTTGTTACCCTATCAATGCACAAGTCAACATGCTCAGCACTTCATTATCCTCAGGGAAATAGTTGCACAAAAAGTCAAAGCTGCCATGAGAGAGACTTTGAAAATGAAGTGAAATTTCCAGGTGAGTCAGAAAACAGATAAAATGCTGTTCTGTTTTAAAGATAATATCACATTGTTGAGTTTTCCTACTGCAGAGGAAAATCAAATGCAGATTAAATACTTTTGTCAGTGTTTTCCACCAACTATCCAAGGGGCAAAATCAGGAAAAGTATGAATTATTTTGTTCTGTCTGTAGCAGAACATAAATTTATAGCTGTTTGCTGACAACACAAGTCACTCAGTGGATTAAAAATATACGACAGACAGGCATAGTCTTTTGAATTTACTGAATGAGCTGATGTGCAGTAAATATTATCCTATGCTCTGTAACTATGACTAAACTCTAAATTTTCAGCAACACCTGAAATGGATTTATGGCAGCAATGCTATGGGCTGATACTGGTGCACTTCTAACATACAGTATACAGTACCTCTACAAAACATCTCCATAACGCCACCTGCATTGCATATTTACTGTAAAACTATACCTCTTTTGTAACTGTTCATTTTTTAGCTGTACGTACATATATCTGTTTATGCTCTAAGAAATAACAGTTTGCAATGCTTTATAGCATGCCACACATGATCTTAAAATAAGTCCTCAAATCAAAATCTAATCATGTAATTGAACAAAAAAGGCATACTATTTTTTCATGCTATGCTCAATATAAATATAAATTCAAGGCAGTCAAGCTATCCATTACCAAAATAATAATAATAATATATATATATGTATATATACCTACACTCTCTAAAAAATGATCTAGTAATGTAGATTAGGAAATCAGTAAGAAATTGGTTGACTCTAGTATAAAAATTTTGTTTTATGTAAAAGCCAGTGCTGACTGTTTCAAGTATTTTGTATTTTTCCTATGTTTGTCATTAATAACTACTTATTTGTAGAAATGACTCATTTTATACTGAAAATTGTATTCAAGCTAATAAAAATTCACTTCTACTGTAGTTCATTTTTAGAGTGTGCATGTATACATAGCAAAATATCCATTGACAGATCTACCATAAATATTTTTGTTGCTGTCACTTCCTTTTCTAAGAAAACAGTTCAATGCTTTCTATAACCTTGGATAATGAATATCAGGCCTTTTAAAAAGAAAAAAACAATCAAAACTGATTTGTAACACCAGATTCCCCTCAGTTTGTGCCAGTTAGCAAGTTAAAGGTCAAAGAGCAAAGACATAGGATGGTACACTTTAAGGAAATTCAGACAGTGAATCTGTTCACAGAAGACAATGTTTAACATGGTAATGACAGTCAACAGATCAATAATCAAGTTCAAGGCAAGCTGTTCATTGTTTCAAAAGCTACTCCCCTCAAATCCTGGCTTTCATAAAAAGCCAGGTGTCTGACTCATGGGGTGCATTCGTTCTGACCATCTTTAATAAGTTCACAGCCCAGCGACTGTAAAGCCTATCACTGCAAGAAGCAGCTCTTAAAATCAATAAAGAGGTCTGTCAGTTGGTGACTTTTCTCTAGGAAAAAAATATTGATACAAACCTGCTCTGCAGGTCACATGAAAATGACAATACTGCTATTAGCACAAATTATACAAGAGACAAAATGCTTTGGTGGTCCCTTGGCTCTGTCAGTGATTTAATGTACGGCTAAATGCCAAAGATTTGACTAACCCTTTGAGAACTATGGTGAACATGCAATACGTAATGCACCAGAGAATACTCATGCAACATCAGAGTCATCATTTTTAGCTCTCCTTTGTTACTGTAACTCTACCTTTGTGTATTCATGTACCAAGACAAATTGAATTATCATGCAACATAGTTTAAAACAGAATTTCAATATGTGTAAGCTATAAAACTGTAGCTGGTTCAAAAATCCTGTCTAAGTGCTAGACATTAGTAAAATAAGTTTGGTTTATTTAACCAGAAAGTAGCTGGCAAATATAGTTTAATTCGTATTTATTTGCTATAAATATTTTATTTTATTTTATTTTTTTTACCAATAATGCAAGTAACTAAAAACCTTTACTTGCAATCACAGGAAATCTGCTTTAAAAACCTGAATGTATTTTAACCTGTATTTCCAAATACCACATCTGCCCAGTCCTGTAATTTCACGGCAACCCAGGTTAGCATCCATCGGACTCTGGAAACTGATCCAATAGTTCTCAAAGGGTTACACCTATGTAATCCCAGTGTCAATTTTTCTCTAAAACATGACTCTACCTTTAGTTCATTGCAATCCACTTCAGAGACATACTGCTTTTTGCTATGCTTTGGAATGAGCGTTTCTGACAGACCTGTGAAAGGCCTGGGCAGTTGGCCTGGTATAGCTCGGGAAAAAAATGATGCAGGAAAATTAACAAACAAAAACAAAACAAATCAATAAAAAGGTTCTGTTTGAAGATAGAAATGAATATAAATGTGTTAAAACATTGAGGACATAGCTCAGAACAGCTGTATAAAACACAAAATGTATCATTAAGGCTGTTACTATATTGCAGATATTTTGGCCCCTTGTTTGTTGGAAAATGGCTGTCCAAACAGTCTGAAGTCCTGCGTGTCATCCAGGTCTCCCACTTGACAAAAATTGTGTGTAGGAGTGTAGGACTATATCCCTAGCAGACAGAAAGCAATCCTCTTTGGAGACAAAGCTGTTTTGGGTCTTCACACTTTCCTGAAAGTTCAATTATGGGTTGTTGTGTTGTTATATTTAAAAAAAAAATTACTTTCAGCAAAAATCTTTTCAAAGGGGAACAGGCTGTGTGGGGAAAACAGTAGAAACATTAGAGAATTTTCTTTTTTTTTTTCCTCTTCATTAGTTAATCCTGATAGTTTATCGGGTATTGAGCGTGCAGAGGAAAGGCCTAGAATCGAATGACAAAGAAAGACAAAGGACTGAAGAAACGGCAGATACTGTGTATCATGGAAGCTTCCTAGTTGAGTGAATCCCCACTCATGTGCAGGACAGGCAACCCCCTGGGTTTTAAAGATCAGCCTTGATTCAGGCTGACAGATGCCCATTCCTAGCTAGGAAACTGCTTAACAGCTCTTGTGTTGAACCTCAAGTTACCACAAACTCCTGGGAGAAAGAAAAAACCCTACATCACACCCACTCTTGCATAGAGCGTTTGCAGTACAGTATGTGGCGGGGTGTTCCTTTCCTCTTGAACTGGAACACAGTGTAAACCAAGACAAGGAGGCACAAGGCCAGGATGCAGGGAATGACAATGGCTATGGCTTTCACAGTGCTGGCTGTGTTGTCCAGTTTGATGACGATGTCAACGTCATCTTGAGGGCTGTATCGGTCTCTGTCCCGGTCTGTTGGGCCATCACAACCCATAAAATCCTTGAGGATGGATCTGGGATATCCAGGTTCCACCCTGAGCATCTGGTTATTGAATTTCCAGTACTCCTTTCCTTTGTAGAAATATGTGAAGCCTGGGAAACAAAAGTGCAATTATTCAGGGTCATGTCAATAATTTACAAAGGCTGAAGTTAAGCTGTTTAATATGAGCAAATGCCACTGAATTATTTCATAGCCTCAGAATCTAGAAAATAAAGTTACATGGATTAGTGAACTATATTTTAGGATCGGGAGCTTTTTGTTCTTAGCAATAGGTATATGGCTCCCAAGAAACCTCTTGTCCAGATTAGTGTTCAAGGAAGAACTCCATTCATTTTTTGAAAAATTCTTAGATTACACGGTTCTTATTTGATTAAGCTGGGATCAAGTCTTTTATCTGTTGACATACTGAGGAAGGAATCCCAGAGAAACCATTTTGAACAACTGCAGGAACAAATGTTTCCTACTAATTGAACATTTAAACAAGGTTATACCAGGGCTGAGTCCCAACACTTTAAGAAGTTCCAGTCCCTCTCTTTATAGACGGTCCATTCAAACAAATTTCAACAATGTGCCAGCCTAGTTTGAAATGGGAACTGACCACCTTCAATTTCGTTTCAGCTTACTGATGTACTTTGGAAACAAGGAGCACTATGTGAACTAACAACAGTGTTGCCAAGAGAAAACAGGTGTACCTAGCTTCAAATTTTCTGTGGGTAGCTGGTATTTGATCATTCAGATGCAATCCAATATAATTATGAAACATGCTTAAATGAAGAAAAGCTGACTCCCTGCCAAAAACCTATAGCATTTTATTATCCTATTTGAAAAATGGTATTGATCTGGCATGAAACAAACCTTCAAGAAGGAAGAACTTCTTCCTACTGTTTGTGAACTGAATGCAAACAGCAGGAAATGCCCTTATCTTTATAGGTCTCAAGTTATTTCCTACAGTGCTAAAGGTCACTAGGAAAAATAAGATGGATAGGACAGAATTTTTCATTTTGAAAATGCTTTCTGGGAAGTCAGATTAATAGCAATTAAGGCCCCCTCTTCGCATTAAGGGTACTGCACAATTATCTTGAAACCAGCTACACATGCAAAGTACCTATCATGCCATAAAAAACTCCAAGCAACTATAACTTGCACATGTATGAGAGTCTCCCCAGTGGGTGGGAGGCCCATCAGCTGATGGGACTCTCAGCCACAGAGGTGCACCATGCCCAATCAGGACTACGAGTCCTGTAACTGAGGTGACTCAGACTCTCAGCCCCAGCAGCTGGTGACTCTGGGTTTTGGCAGCAACCTACAGCTTCTGGGACTCCGTGTCCTGCACCTGCAGATGCTGGTCCCCCATTGCGTGCCTTCCAGTACAGCGCTCAGCTGGGTCATGGCAGCTGTGGGGCACTGCTGTGATTTCCCAGCCCTGAGCGTGCATGGAAACATGGCTGCCACAACCTCTGAGCCTGAAGAGTGCATGAAACCTCCAGGGCTCGGAAATCACAGCTGCTATGATCTGCCAGCTTTGAGGGTGCATGAAACCCCGAGGAAAGGGAGACTGCATCAGCTGCAATCTCCCAGCCCTATGGGTTTCACTCTCCCCCTCCCAGCAATAATGCACAATGGGATCTAATGCACCGTCCCACAATCACACCTCCTGCCATGCATGTGTGACATAGCAGGAGATGCAAATGTGTGGATCATGTATTAGATCCCATTGTGCCTTTACTTGCATGGGTAGAGGAGCCCTCCATGTTTGAATTAATAATAATTACATAGGGCAGCAAAAGCTGGCTTTTTGTAGACATATGGAAGAGGATTTTTTTTAGAATATTACTTTTCCTGCTCAAAACATTTTGTATAAAGTCTTTGTCCACTACTGTTATTCATTTTATAATGTGAGGATTTTTTCAAAACATCTTTTTGCAGTAGTTATTTATGTAATTCTAATTATCTTCCAGACAGTTGAGTAGATATTTTTATACATTTTATCTGGTCTCTTGCAGTTTTAATATTAAAAACCTTGTGAGTGTCTATGTCTACATATCTGTAGCTTTAGCTTGAAATGTATATGACTGGCTAGATAAAAAGAATTGTAGTGAACTATATCAAAACTGCTGTTAGGATATTTGGTCATGAAATGCCTTCCCTACTAACAGAATACAGCATAAAAGAGCACAATAATTATTACTATGCCATCAACATTTAGTTCAAAAGTTGAGGTTTTCAATGCATTGAAATATCTTAAAGGAATCTGTAGTTTAAACTCAGAAGCCAATACATTTGCTCATTAACAAATGCAAAGTTGCAGTTTTTAATGTCATTATTTTTTAGCAGGGAATCACATTAATTTCCTCAACATAATAATGCTTTATTAAGAAAGCACAGTAATGTCAATAAAAATCTAAGTCTAGAGAATAGAAAGGATACTGATAATTATGGGCATTTCAGACTGCATTATCAAATGAACAGGGGACAAAATCAGAGGAAGATATAGTATATGTAGCTGGTTAGGAATTTTTCAACCAAAATTTTTTTGCTTCAGAAAATGCAGATTTGTTAAAACAGAAACTAGCTGCTAAATTGAAAAAAAAAAAATTAAAAACAGTTTAAACCTCCCATTTCAACATTATTGATACAAAAAGGGCTATTTTGGGTTCAAAATGACTTTTCAATTAGAAATGTAAGTGTAGTAAAAATATTAAATGGAATAATACTTATAAATATTATCAAAATGGCACACTTTGATTAACCAAATCTGACATTTTTTATTTTAAAAAATGTTTCTCTCTTCCCAGTTCAGGCTAGGAACATTGTTTTGAAAGCTTGAAAATTCTTGCAGGATGGGCAGACTATTTCCTAACCAAATATATTTCTGCGTCAGACAAAGTCTATCTAATCATGTCTCAGCAGTGACCAGTACCACAGTCTTCCAAAGAAGGAGGAAGATCTAGCAAAAGGCATCTTCAGGATAATCTGTCCCATGGATTGTCATCTTAATCTCTATTTGTTAGAGGTTTTTAACATCTGAAAAGAGGTTCCTATAAAGGGGATGAAGTTGACTTAGTTACAAGTTAAGACAATCCATTACTGTACAAGAAGAGACAAAGTTATTCCTTTGTTCAAGGTGGTTACTAGAATTTAACAGAAAAACCAACATGTACCTCATGTCTCCAGCATTAATTACTTAATCATGCCTATCTCCAGCTTTTTGTCATACTTCTACCTGCTTAAGCTTTCTAAAGCTGTCTAAATGGTGGGCTCATACCAAGAAAGTATCTGGAGTTGCCAGGTGTCCAAGATCTTTCTTAACATGATTCCAACTAACTTTTTGGAGGATTAAGTTTAGCCCCATCTATCTTCTGCCTATGGGCAAACCTCACTTTGTTTTTAATATGAAACTAAAAGGGTAAATATTTTAAAATATACATTTTAAAATCAAATCTAAAATATACATTTTAAAATCAAATGGATTAACTGGAACCAATTCTTCCTTGCATGACCTGTCTCTGCAGCATTGGAGATTCATCTGTTTGAATGTGAAGGTACTGTTAAGAAGCACAACTAAATGCTAATGTGTTAAGGGGAGAAAATATTAAACCCAAAGGGCATGTCTACATGTGCCCCCATGGTGCAGTTGTTACTGCGCCGTCATTTAATACTTGCTTTAGGAAGTAAATGATGGCACAGTATCACTTGTTACCACGTCATTCCAGTGGCACAGTTATTTTTAGCAGCTACGTTGCTATAGCAATGCACTAAAGCGAGGTAGCTCATCGCTACAGCCATACAGTATCAGCGTTACAGTTTGTGCCCCCTGATGCTATGTCACTGTAGCAATGAGCTATGTCGCTGTAGCTCGTTGTTATGGTAATGTAGTGTCTTGTGTAGATGTGCCCACTGTGTATATGTGTGTATATGAAAAAATGTATATACTGTATGTATATGTGTGTGTGTATACATGTATGTATACACACAGAACATCAGCTCATGTGTGATACTTATATGCAAAACAGCATCTTACTTAACCTACTTTTCTTATTTTAAAAGAACACACTAGCCAGAATCAGAGAAGGGTTTTTGCTGGTGGGTGAAACAGAGACAAATCAAGGAAGTGATAAAGCATATTTTGGAGAAAACTGTTTCCAAAACAAATTAGTAAAACAAGTTTGAGGAAGAAATGACCGAAACCAGAAAAGTAAACTATACATCTACCTACTAAAGGGAAATGAAAACAAGATTGCAAGAATGATGTGTAGGTTGGAGGGGGGAATCCTTCAATCATAAACAACTCAATCAGAAACTTATCCCCATCAATGAGCACTGAGCATAAGCAATACTTTTGTTTACATCAGAAGCGTCTAAACTTTGTTTAATTTACAGTTGCACTGGCAAATTGCCAGTAGACCAAGGGTAGCACTTAATTTGCATAAAATGGAACAGATTTCAGCTGCTCTCATTCAGTTGGAGGAGAAACCTTTGGAGATACTAGGTTGCCCCATATGATGCTCCATCTTGGCCCAGGTAATAGCACTGCATGCTGAGATACATGGTCCCTGTGCATTGTACCTATGCATTATATAGTATAGGATACTTCCAGTCTTATAACAGAAGAGCATGGTTCTGCTCCAGAGTACTCCAAATGAAAGTAATAGCTTTTATGTTGGATGAACTGCATCAGTGACTAACAACACTGCCTGTTTTATGAAACACTCACATCAAGAAGAGAACAAAAATAAGCAGCAAAATGAACGAGATGCCCAACCACAAATTAAAATGTATTATATGAAGATTAAAACTCTTTCTCTTCCTTTCATTGTAATTATAAACAGAACAATCAAACAACCATATAACAGAGTTTAAGGGAGAGCAGTTCCACAGTATGAAATATTTCCTCTGGGTAAAAAAACATGTTTAGCCAATCTACCACCCTAATTAGCCAGTCACACCTATGCATGTTAAGAAACATTAGGTCAAGGTTAAAAGTTGTCCTGGGCCTAGCAGCCCATTAGGCTAGCGTAGTTAAGGCATAACAATTCCAGTAGCCAATAGCACATGTGGCTACCTCAGATCTAACTGGCTAACTGAATCTTCAGTTTACAGGGTAACATATAGAGTTAAGCTGACTCTTAAACTCATGCCTCTAGACCTGTAGCAAAAAACTCCTTTGCCTCTATACCTCTAAATGGACAGCAGAATGCAACTAAAACAAGAAAGTACTTGCATACCATTTTCTTTATGGACAAAGGCTCCCTGAGGAGATTCTGGGATACCTTTCCAGATTGTGATTGGTTTGGGATAACCTGGGTCCATGGAGCTCACTTCTTCACTGTACCTCCAGTACCTAATTTATAGAAAAAAAATTAAAAGGACAATTTTTATTATGGCAGTGGATATACAAATTTTCTTTCTAACAATGGGGTGCATTTAATGACTGAAAGCAGGGTAACTAGACTTCTCCTGGTTAGAAATGTTACCAAGTATTATATCAGTTTAATCTACAAGCTGACTAGACAGCTGTTTCAAATTAGTACACAGCAGATAAAAGAGTTTTCTAGCTTGACATCTGAATAAACATGCACCTTATTTATAATCGGAGCATTTCTAATGCCTAGGGCTTCTGCACAGCAACAAGAAGATACAATATATGCAAAAGCTACATAAATGTTTCAGATGAGATTTTAATTACAAAGAAGTCACTGAATTCAAAGTTAAGGCTCCAGTAGCAAGCTTAACTCTACCCACTGTGTACATGCATTACAATCATTTTTCATTATATTATCATACTATATGTATGAAATGATACACAATTCTTTATAACTTATGTATCTCACTGACTGTAAAAATGTTTAATTCAGAAATATACAGCACACAAGTTCAAGGCAACCTGAACTTGTGAGAAATAAGAATAAATAATTGATATAATTTACACAGAAGAAGAGTTAATATTCAGCTTATGTGCTCATGCAGCAAGACAAAGTATAACACACATATGTATTTGATTATGAAAATATGGCTTCATGGCTTAAGCATGGAACATTATGTTATTTAGCACTCACCACGGATCTGGGTTTTCTGTTTCCCGCGGAAAAACAGAAAAAAATACTGATTTCCCCTTTTAACCAAGAAAAGTGCAGGCTGGACAGAGCAGGAGAGGCAGGGAGCACCATGTGCACATGCATGCTCACACATGCATGTGGCGACCAGGCAGCCTGGACAGCAGCTCCCGCAGGAAAGTCTGGTAGGGAGGAAGGGGAGATTGAGGCCCCCATACAGAGGGAGGGAGGGTGAGTTGGGCAGGGCTAGGGCTGGAGCTGTGGCTGATGCCCAGCCGTGGTGGTATGTGGGGCTTGGGGCCTGGGGCCACAATATATGGCTGCAATATGTGGCCACAGGGCCCTGGTGGGGAGCAGGACAGAGCCATGGGCGGCTTGTCTGGGGGATGGAGGAACTGGCTCCCCACCACTGCATGTGCACCCAGGGGGACAGAGGGGGCATGTGCCCCCCAGATTTGTGCACAGGGCGGGGCCAGGCTGCCTGCTGCAGGCTCCCTGCTCTGCTGCCTTCCCCCTGGGGCCTCCACAGCCCAGTGCAGAGGGGGGTCAGGTGGGGAAGCTCTTTGCCTCTGCACACCCCATCTTGCCCTGGCGAAGTGCCCCCTGCCCACCCAGCAGCAGGAGTGGTGGCATGGAGTTGTATCCCTTGCTGGTGCCAGGCAGGCAGGTGGCACCTCATCATAGATTTCATAGATTTCATAGACATTAGGGCTGGAAGGGACCTCGCAAGATCATTGGGTCCAGCCCCCAGCCCAAGGGGCAGGAAGTCATGGTCGTGCAGAGCCCCCAGAAACAGCAACGAGCCTCCCCAGCTGGCTCTGCTCTGCCCTGCTGCACTGGGTCCCACCCACTGGGCCACAGAGGCCCAGGGGAGGGCAGCATGGCAAGGAGTTGGCAGTGAGCAGCCTGCACCCACCCCCACCACCATAGGCTTTGCTCCAGCTATGCCGCCCATAGGGGAGAAGCCAGAGGAGGAGCTGCACTCTGCTCTGCCATAGAGCCACTGCCTCCCATGGGTGGCAACCAGAGGACTTGGATGCTGCTGCAAGGGGCAGAGGGCTGTGGACCCAGGTTCCTGGCCCCATAGCGCTGGCAGCTGGGGGCCCCCTCTGGCCAGGCTCGCTGAAGTGGGGAGGCTGTGGGTAGGAAGTGAGGAGCACCATCAGGGGTGAGGGAGCTGTTGGTGGGGAGTGAAGAGCACCGGCAGGGCTTGGGGGGCAGTGGCTTGGGAGTGACGGGCCTGGACCCGTGTCCTGGTGAGTAAAGGGGCAGAGGAAGCTCTGATTTTCCATGATAAAAAACCCCCAAATCAAATACTAAAATTTATAGTATTTGGAATTTATATTATTATAGTGATTGAGACACTGGTAGGCTTCCAAATGTTTTACACCATATTTTGAATTGTAAATATATCAATAAAACATTGTGTTCAATGGATACCTATATATACAGTGGTGTTACATTTTAATCACAGATTTTGGGGTTTTTAATCAAAGAATTTGTGATTTTTAAACAGAGAAAACTAGGATCCTTGGAGATCACTCTGATTAAGAGTTAGGACATATTCAAGTTTGCCCTCAGGTCTGAACCTTACTCTTTTGAGTAATTTGTTGCTTATAAGAACGATTAATTATCTTTGTCTGTGAACACTTGAATCAAGCCACTTTTGTGTATATGATGGTCATTAAAGTAAAATTCTGTTCTGCTATATACCCTCCACACAATATAGTATTTATATGTTTGTAGCTTTATTATTTATAAATCTAATTCTTTTACGCAAACTTACATAGACTGTAATAGAGAATAATAACATTTCTACTTGTTTTTGAACAAACCTATAAAGCTTAACATAATAATATTCCTTGTGGTATTATGAGGAATGATTAAAAAAAAAACTTGAGAAAGAAAACTCTACAGGATTTCTATATAATTTCTAGAAAACCCTATTAATTTTATATATATTAAATTGCATCTGACAAAATAGGTTGTTGTTTATGAAAGGTCATCATCTCTGAACCAGTTAATTTCTAAGGTGTCACTCTGCCTCAACATCTCCCTGTTTTCAATAAGGATTTGTGCACATGTAAAACACAGAGGGTGTGTCTATACAAGACATTTAACTGTGTAGTAGTTTCTTGCACAGTAGGCACATGCATCTACATGTGCACATGCTTACTATGCAGTAAATTTCAATAATCACAAGTTTGGTACTTGCAAATGCAAGTAACAAATTTACTTTCAATTAGTAAGCGCAGTAGTGCTCGTCTAGATGCCTGACAGGAAGCAAATCTGTTCCTGGTCAGCCAGCTACCAGGATGTGGGAGATTGCTCTCTGCCCCCAGGAGCTGCCTGCTCGCAGGGTGGCATGTCCCCCTGCCTCAGCAGCAGGGAACTCCAAGCACCCTGCTCCAAGATCGTGATTGGAGAGCAGGGGCTGGGAGATCCCCTGTGATTGCAGAGCTGGCATTGGGAGATAAGGGTCTCCCAGCGCCAACACCATGGTGTGAAGCTGGTGCTGGAAGCTCCCTGCTAGTGAGGGCCAGGAGCCTATTCCCTGGCCAGCTTCATGAGCACAGAGCTGGGCATGGAACAGGCTGAGAAGCTTGTTCCCTGCTGAGCTCTGCACTCACAGAGCTGAGTGGGGAAGAAGCTCACCAGCCTGTTCCCTGCCCAGCTCCACACTCATGGAGCTGGACAGGGAACAGGCTGTCTAACTTCCTGATTGGGAAGCCAGGGTCAGGAGCTCCCTGCTGCCAGAAGGCAGCCCCTGGGGGCAGGGTGCAATGTCCCAGCCCTGGCCAGGAGACAGCTTGGCCAGAAGACAGCTGTTTCCTGGTCTGGTGCTCCTTGCCAGCCCCTGACCTACTACCCAGAAGAAGCCTAGAGCTTCCCTTGGTGACAGCAGGGGCCCATTCCAGGGCCCCAGAAAGCAAGAGCAATTTGCTGCCAACAGCAGCAAATGTGCTCCCGCTTCCCTGGATGTGTAACTGCCTCCCTGGAAGCATTTACTCATGAATAGTTTACTTGTGAGTAAACTGATCCCAGATCAAATGCATGTGTAGATGATCTCACACTCTCCATTTCAGAAGAATCTACCACTTCTCTCAGTAATTTCTTCACTGCTAAAAATGTGTGCTTCTTTATTTGAAGTTGTCTGGCTTCTGCTTCTAGCTGTTTGTTCCTGTTATGCCTTTTTCTGCTAGTCTAGAGGCTTGATATCCTTTCCTGGTGCAGAATACTTATGAATCTTAATGAAGTCATTCTTGATTGTCTTTCTGATAATTTAAGTGGACTGAGCTCTTTCAGTCTCTAACAGCAACATGCTTTCTCCAGTCCGAAACTTTCAATAGATTTAAAAGGTGGCAAATTTAAAACCAATTAAAAGTCAATATCAGACAAGTGATTTTCTGGCTCTGGTGTATGAAATAAAACAGCTCTGATCCCTTAATCTAGTTACACATTCACGAAGAAGCAGTTTGAGTTCAATCAGCAACATTATTCTACCCCTTTGATTAATAGTTTTTGCACATTTTTCAGAGAACTACAGTATAAAAGGGAAACGTCATATAGAAATAATAAATGTGTCTGAAAAATATTAGTTGTATGAAGCCATTTTTCCTCCCCCATTTTACTTTTGCATCTCTTGGTTTTCCAGTTACCATTTTTTCTCCACTTTTTGTCTCTTCTGTTTTTCCCTCTCGTTCTTTCCTCTGTCTCTGTTTCTAGTTTAACATTTTATGTATTCTACTCATCTTCCCTCCTCCTACATTTCATGGCTGCTTTAACTTTTCCCTCATTATATGTTCCCTTACCTTTATCTTTTTCTTACTTTTCCCTCCTCCACTCGTTACTGTTTTCTCTCTTTTTCTTCCTCCCATCTCTGCATATTGCTGTAACTCCTTCCTCTATTAATAGTCTCTCTCAATGGTTTCCATCCTTTTCTCCCTGCTTGAAGGACTGGGGCAGGTGGTCCTACTAAGCCTTTTAAAATGAGTGTTCTGATTAAAAAGAACAGTTGAGAAACATCTAACTAGTAAGCTAGCAGCCCTGAAGTTATGTCTGGGATTAAAAGTAAGAATATATTTAAAAAGGGGGAACCTTTGAAAGCTGAAAGAAAGCCCAAGCATGCCAAACTGCAACAGGCAAACTGGCTCCTATTAAACTTTATCTAGAGTTGTACTGACATCACAGAACAAAGTAGACATCTCAGGCTCCTGGCATACATTGCCTTTATGGTCCAATTAGCTTGTTAATTGTGCCATAAACAATAACAGCGGCATTTGTTCAGCCAATTTGTGGCGCCATAAAGTAGCAAACTAGCCCCAGCAATATACAGTTATTTAGGAACTCTTCTTCCCATGTCTCACTTTAAAAGTCAGTCATAGTCCATCTGAGTCTAGAAGACCAATCAGAAAGACTAACATGGTTTAGGCATATAGCTTTCATGTCAATAGAAAAAAAGGGAGCACAGACAACTAGGTTTCATGTCCAGCTGCCTATGACTCCCCTGTTGCAAGAGCAGATACCTATTTACAGCCAAGTTAAGAGTGAGGGTGAAGCAAGGTTGGAAACCATGCACCGAGCTGTAGCAAGACATTAGTTATTTTGTTATCTCACCTCACTTAGAAGATGAACATTAGTAATAGTCCCTTTCTCCCACATATAAATTGAAACTGTTTTTAACTCATGTAATTTATCAATATTTTGTTTTAAAAATAATGTTTTAGATTGTGCAGCTGATATTGGCAATGTGAGACTAGATTAGTCATTCTGCTACAGAATACAATAGTTTAGGATAAGGTGATGACATGTTTGTAGGTTTTGACATGTTTAAAGGAACTCAGTTTAGTTATAGTATTGTTTTAGACCTTTTAACATGATGCCCTAGGTTCTACCATGGGGCTCTTTCACTACAGGTTATTGCTAAGGAAACAGAAAATAAATCTACAGTTGTTTGTGGTAGATAGGTATGTGAAGAAATACCCCTTCCTATTTTGACATTGCCACAACCTCTTGACTCTTTCTACTTTATACCACCAAAGATGAAACACTGTGTTGTACCTAGTTAAAAAAAATATAATAGACTTATACGTACCATTAAAAGCAGCAGGAGAATTCAACTCCAGCATTATGTTGAGGAAAAAATTGTGATATAAACAATACATACTGAGAAGCTTAGTGGGATGTGGGTTTATTCCCACTAGTGGTCAATATCCTGTAATAGCTCAATTATCTCTGCAAGACTCATGTTCTTCGATCTTCTCTTTACATACTGCATTGCATTTATGTCCTGCTGAGCCTTATTATGCTTGTCATAGCTCTAAGTAACCACTGCTCCATCAAAAAAAGTTGCCTTTGATAGCTCTTTCAGTTTTCTGCTATTGCTAATAGTATTTTAGGAAGGCCTTGATTTCATGTAGCTACTTATACATGGAAATATATTATTTCATTCCTCTCTTGAGTAAAGCCTAAAGAACATATAGCTGGAAAACTTAACTGAAAACAAATATAAAATCTTGTCAAATATAGGATGCAAATGATAAGACTGGTTTTGTTCACAGTGGGTGTGACTACACGTACCTCTATGGTGCTGTTGTTACTGTGCAGTCCTAGCGGTGCATGGTTATTTTTAGTCACTATGTCACAGTAACGATGCGCTATAGCAAGGGAGTGCGTTGCTATTACGACAGCTCCAGTGCCACAGTTTGTGCCAGCTGATGCTACATCGCCGTAGAGCATTGCTATGGTGAATGTAGTGTCTTGTGCAGATGTGCCCAGTGAAAGCTGATTGTTTGAAATATGTTTGTAGAAGCACAGGTTTCAAACACCAAGAAATGTGAGTCAGTTATTTGTTTGCTTTCCCATGAGCACAGAAATGTGAAGAACATCTTAATATTGATTCTGGCACTCTATAATGTACTGTTACAATACTGACATAAAAGCAATTGACAGTTTGGTTAACAGCAGTGTGATTAACATACAGTATGATGATGTATATTCAAACTGGTTTCATAAATATCCAACATTACTTTTAATGCTCAATGGTACTGGAATAATAATAATAATAATAATAATAATAATAATAATAATAATAATGATGCTTTCAACTCAAAGGTTGCTAGGTCTCCAAAGCAGCAGCAATAGCAGCAGAAGTAGCAGCAAAAATAAAATTGTAATAAATACATAATTATTTAATGGTAATTCATAAAGTCTGATTTTAAACTGCTCAAATAGTTTGCTGATTTCCAAATTTGCTTAACTTCTGCTTACCCTTTCCAACTCATTTCTTAAAAGCTGCACAGCAACTGTTTCCAGTTATGTACATAGGCTTTGGATTGGTCTTTTCCTGTTTATGTGCTACCTTAACCACGAAGGTAGAAAGGAAAATGGAAGAAGACCAAAGATTACTTGAATAAAATTAAACTCCATGATAACTGTATTGCTTTGAATATTCGTTCAAATTTGCTGAAACTCTGAATTATTTGCTAATCCTTAAAAACACCTTTTGGACTGAAAAGGCAACATCCAGTGAGCTCATGCAAAAATAGTATAGGCGCTGAGTGATGCATAGGCGTTATGAGGGCACTTGACACTCAGATGAATTTTCTCCACAATGCATATTTAATATTGTAAATGGATCAGATTGCATCTTTTAGGAAAGATAAGCAAACACTTCACGTACTCCTGTTGACATTAATCAATCAAATTACTTCCTTCCAGGATTCCAATACCAACCTATCTCCTTTGAAGAAGTAGGTTTTCCCAACATCCTCCCACCAAATTGCTGAATCAATACCATGGGGAGGAATTCCGATTCCGAGTGTTATCAAATCTTGAGGATACCCTGGCTGGAGAGTGGTGTCCTTGAAGACCCAGAACTTGTTACCTGTACAAAAACACATATATAAGCATGTGTATGTTAGCTTCAGAACTCTCAATATTAAAATTAAAACACTCTAAGGGAATAAGAAAAACACTCAAAGGAATAAAGCAATATGTTGATTCTGCTAAATACATTTACTTAATTTTTTTTTTATTAATGCAGACACTGAAAAAGAAAATAAGGTTTGTCTCACAGATGCCTTTTATTTATATTCAGTATTTTTCATTCCTCAATACTCGAGGACATGTTATATAGAACATACACAGGGATCATACCCAGAGTGAAAATAAAGTCAAATCACAAGTTTGTATGGGTAGTAGTATGATATATTTTACAACAGCAACACCAAGCAACAGACCTAGTTTTCTAAAGAAAAGAGAAATATATTTTAGGAAAACTGAAATAATTGAACATTTATATTAAAAAAACTGAACTCTATGGAAACTTTCACTTTCCTACAGACAATATACTTTTATTAAGTTTTAACCTAATTCTCGCAAGAAAAGCTCATTCTGAAATATTTTAAGGAAAGATTTTAAATATTTTATATGAGCTTTATTTTGCTGTGCAATGAGAGAGCAAATGAGGGCACTTAATACAGTTAATGTAAATTTTACTATTGATGTTAGTAGGAATGTAATGCCTTGCAAAGAAAAATCCAAAAGTGCTTATGTGATTTAAGGCATGTCCACAATACAGACCAAAATTGTGACCGTGATGGGCTCTATATACACAAACTAGCTTTGAATTTTCTAGCTCTGATACCAACAGAAGCCTAGCTAAATGGCATGGGATTTGTCATAGGTTGCATGACAGCGCATAGGACAAGTATGTTATGGGTGAAACTTCTACTGCTTCATCTACACAGCACAACCCAGTCAACAACTCCAGGTTTTCCCATGAATTTTCTTTCCTTTTGGTCTGAGTCACCGTCTCTGAAGAAAGTCCAGGAAGCAAAATGACGTCCTCCATTGGCTCCTCTTTCTTGTCAATGAGCTTTAGTTCTCTCCCCTGCTCAACATCTATCACTTCTATTTCAGTTACAACCCTACTTCACTTCCTCAAACCTACTCTAGCTCTTTGTCTTTCTTTCCATACAGTTGGCCATTACTTCTCTCTGCCACACTATTACTTCTTTCTGGCACAAAACTAACTTTATTCAGTGTCGGTATGAATTCCCTTGCCCCATATCCATACTCTCCTTGCTTCACATTTGGTCAGCCTCCCCTGAAAGATTCTCCTCATCTGTATTTATTTAAAAGTATGCCCATCCAGGACACTGGATAAATAAACAAAAGTTACATAATAAAGCATGCAGATTAGGGAATATCCCCAACTCATAATTATTCTGAACCTGAGCTCTGCCACTCACCTCTTTTGCCGGAGAGAAAGTCTAGAATAGCACTGTCTCTGTCTTGCCACTGTCTCCTCTGTATTCTACCTGACTCCTGCCTGCAGGCTATCAGTCTCATCAAACTGAGAGAGCTAAACTCACCTTCTTCACTGAGCAATCTAAGTAATCACTTCAGTCCCATCCTGATACTAGTCTCACTCCACCATCCTCACTCAGGCACTGTGCTCTGATCATCCTACTCACCTTCAAACTTCTTTGTATCCTTCCTTCACAGGAACTTCCTTTTCTTTCATGTTGTTCCATATGCTCGGAACAGTCTCTCTGCTCCCTTCTGCCATACAACCCCCCAAACCTCCTCTAGGTCCCTCTTCAAAACATGTTTACCAATAACCACTCATATTCTTGTGCCAACCTAATACAGTCTACATTAATGTAAAAAAGAGAATATTTAGGTTTAACATGATGCATATTTTAGAAATAGTATTATCCTGTAACCTTAGTTCATTTAAACTTCTTCTTTCTTGCTTTCTTAACCCCAAATGACACCCAATTATGTTTAACAAAAATTGTAAATTCCATTGCAAAGGGACCAAATGTTTATTTCCATGCCAAAGCTACAACATATTATTATTAATCATCATCACCTGGAAGAGGAATAATGGCTATATAACACAGCTATCAACACCATGACCATCCTTTATGCTAATACCATAAAAACGTCCAAAGACCAACGGAACTTCTAAGTTGGTGCATCCTAATCTTACTATATCCAAGACACCCTTAATTATAACAGCTAATGGAAAAAGCTTTTAAATGCATTTACTTGAATACATGTTGAAGAAGATATCTTAATGCAATACAAGAGAGACTATAATGGCAGCCCAAACTTCATTGTTTTTAACTATAAGGCTGCTCTACAAACACACATCTACCCTAAGGCACTGTTCTGTATAAATATTTTATAAGGAAACTTAACATCACCCCAAAGACCAAGGATCAAATCTCTGCCAGAGTCACTGGAATGGAAAATCCAGAAAGCTGTTTCACAGTTGGTTTTATATTTTAGTTATCCCTCTGTGGCATTAAATAAGAGAAGTCTTAAAAAAATATAAAACAAGAAAGAAAAGGAAAGCTTTATCTTCTTGCCTGCACCTCAGTGATTTAAAGCATGCTTTCTTTTATCATATTTTTAATTAGGAAAGGGGATATAGTTTCAATCCTTCATATGATGGGTTTGCAGAGTAAATCTTTTATCAGCTTCTTTGCAGCTGCCTGTCACCCACTTTCAAACACAGGCACTCCAGTTTGCCCAGAAGAACCAACCTTTTTTCCCCAAGCAAACTTCCTATCCCTCCATGTCCTTCGCCCCCCAACACTTCTTCAGCTTCCTTCAGGCAATACTAATTCCCAAGGCCACCTTGGAGATTCCTATCATTTTACCATTTTCTTTGTAGGGATGTAGTCTGAAATTTAGGGCCTAATGCTACCTTCCAATAATGGAAAAACAGATTTTCTCAGTTTGCATTTTTGAAGTGTCAAAGACTTCTTAAAGAAGATTCCAACTAACATTTCCCTTCATTTCATGTCTGATACCATAAAGATATCAACATTATAAAGTAATTATCATGAAATCATACATATCCAGAGCATAAAACCTTCCTTAATGAATTAAAAATACATAACAAACAATAATTTCCCCTAGAGGCAATAAGGAAAGGGCCACAATCCATTCAGACTAGAGGTGCACTGATATATGGGTCCATATTGGATCAGCACCAATAAAAGGAAAATTGACATTACTGGCCAGTGTAGACGATAAATGTCACCAATAAATGCCACGTGCATGCATGCAGCTGCAGCATGCATGTGGCCAGAAATGCAGCCTGCCAGCTTGGAGACTGGCGTTTGGCTGCTAAGTCTGTGGGGGGAAAGCGGCATGGAAGAGGGAAAGGGAAGGGACATCGGGGGAGCAGATCAGGTGTTGGCAGCACTGGGAGGGGGAGCTACAGGGTAGCTACAGCAAATTTTGGGGTGGCTATTGCCCACCCTGTAGCCAGCCCCATTGCTGCTGCTGCCCATCCTGCCCCCAACTGCCCTGAGCATAGCTTTGGCCCAGACCCCTCCACTGGGAAGAGGCCGGTGCAGCCCCGGGCCATAAGCCCACAGTGGGTAGCTCGCCCTCACCTACACACAAATCTAGGGGGCACATACCCCCTGTGTCTCTCCCTGGGATGCATGCAGTGGCAGGGAGCTGATCCCTTTTGTGTCCCCCTTTCCCTTTGTGTACACTTCCCTTCCCCTTGACCCCTGGATGAGCTGGCCATGGCTCCGTCCTGCGCCCCACCCTGGCTGGGAAACACCTGCCTCTGACCCAGTCCCATTCCTTCCCTCACTGTGGGAGCTTCAATCTGACTCCCCACACCCCTCCCTTTCCCCACGTCCCTTCCTCCCCCCAGACTTACCAGTCCGATGCTGCTCTCCAAGCTGCCAGGCTGCATATCGGTTACTGGGTTGGTATCAGCTGATATGGCTGGTTCATAATCGGCCATCAGTATCAGTGCACCCCTAATTCAGACACTGGTGTCTTCTCCAGGAATTTTCTAAGAGGCAGCACCCACAACAACTAGTAATATTTTATCAAGTTTCTGGGTTCTTTTAAATATTGCTATTCAGTGAAAGATGGGAAGGTGTGTCCAGTCCAAATTTCTTTCCCATGTTTTCTATTGTAGTGTTGTGAAAGATGAGAAGAAAATGAAGCAATGCTGATATGATCAGCCAAAGACAATGTCACATACACTGAAAGAAACTGGTAATCTTTAGAGCTATTCCATGCACCAGGGTGGAGGAAGAAGGCATTCATGATATATAGAGACCACTTTAAATTACAGATAATAAAGGAGGAAGAGTTTATGATGTGTGGTCCTTGGAAGGATACAAAATGTTAGATCTGTGCTGACCTGAATGCAATTACATTTAACTGGGTGTGTCTATACAAGAAGTTTATTGTGGAGCTGCCTAAGTAGCTAATCTACATGTGCACCTCTCTTAGGGTGCATGAAACTAATACAATCTGGACTAGGCTTGTAAATACAAGGACTACCTTGCTCTGGAGTTTTTTCGTGTGCAGCAGTGTCCCTGCAGACACTGCCTGGCTGGCTGGATCATGAGGTTGCTTCAGGGATGTGGCTGCCTGCTAGCCCTGCACTGAAGCACCCTCATGCTCCATCCAGCCCCTCTGCAGCACACTGAGCCAGGCTGGGGCAGCCCTGGGCTGCTGCCAGCCAGGGCATCTGCTCCGACCAGGCTCAATGTGATGTGCATGAAAAAACTCTGGAACAATAAGCTCTGGAGTTTATTCGTGCACATTAATTGCATGTGTAGGTGTGCCCACTAAGCTGGTCTACAAAAGCTAGTCCTGAAGGTGATAGAATTGTTGCTAGGGATGTCAGATCTTCGTGTCATGTCACCTTTAGTATTCTACAGTTCCCTCTGACCCCAATTTTTCCTCATCATCTTTAAACTAGTGGTAGTGGAGGGACTACTTCAAAAAGGAGTAGCTTCAAATTCAATGCTGAGAGGAGGAATCATGTTTTTTGAACCTTTGTAATTAAGTACATATGATGCAATAACAGATGGCATCTGATACTGCGCCAGGTCATTTCCTTTCAGAAGATCAAATTCACAGCTATTTTGAAGTGGTGAGAAGCAAGATCTATGATGTATGTATTTCTAGGTATCTCCTATTTCTAGGCATCAAAAAGGGTAAAAATAAAGGAGATAGGAATCATTTATAATTTGAGCCAGTAACTTTTGCATAGCTTGAAAAATTGTAGTAGAAACATATGTGAAAAGAAGGGTAGATGCATGAATTGGAATGAAATTGTACTTAGCAAATTTCTTTTCACTATTCAATGTTACTGTAACTGGGGAGAACCTAAATCTGGTGTTTTAGTTACACTGAAAGACACTGAGAAGTTCAGCAGTAATAAGGAAGATTTTCATGTTACAACTAAAAGGGAGTGTTATTTTATAACTACACTTGAAGATATATTTAATTTGCTACAACTGACACAATTATTAATGAGAAAGACTGCATATAAGAAACCTGAATACTCCATCTTAAAAAAAAATTCTCCTCACTCATCTGGAAGAATTATATTGGAGAGTGGCTGGCTGTTGATTAGAGAAGGATTTTAGAAAAATCTCAATAAGAATCAGAAACCTTCAGTCTCAGAACTGAACACTAAGGAGTAATTAAGATAAAGATCAGAGGAAAAAAAATTCTTGACCATAGCTAGGATTTGTTCCTTTTGTGTCTAGCTTTAGTAAGCTAATTTTATGTGGTTTCAAAAATGGACCCAAACTGAGTGTTTAAATCACAATGCTCATTATTTCCTTTCCTTTCCTTTCTATCTGGGTCTTCTATAAATTATAGCACATTATACTTCAGGCCACTTTATTAGTCAAGATTATAATAAAAATAAAAAAAGAAACCTGTTACTATTCATACAATTACAGTTTGATCCTTCTTCCAAATACCTGAATGCCTGTATGACGCAACTGATCTATCTCCTTGGCAAAGGCAAGCACTAAATTTGTTGCTCCTTTTAGGTCTGGCTTGTGAGGTTTTATTTTCATAGATTTTAATGAATCACTACATATTTTGCCAAACCTGGCCAATCTTTTGAACGTTTCATGTCTCAGTGTGTTTAGTAAAATCCCTGTTATCCGGCATTCTACAAGCCAGAATACTCTATTAACTGTAATTTCCGACTGGCTGGCTGGACACAGAAAGTGGGGCGGCAGGGAAAGCTTGCACATGGTGGCCACCACCGCTACCCACCACCCTGTGCTGCTGTGGTTCATGTGCGCTTTGCTGCCACAGGTCCCCACCTCCCCCACCGCTCTGCATGCAGCCACTGCCACCTCCTCCCCGCATTATCTGCCTCAGATAACCAGAATTTTTACATAATCAGCATCTGGCATTCCCCACTCATGATAGATAACAGGAATTTTATGGTATTCTCTAATGTATGATCTAATATAATAACAAGAAAGATAGTAAGGTCTCATGCTAAGAATGAAACAAGTGATGAAAAAAATTGTCAAAATGTTGTGCTTTTTGCCATAATGCTTAAATACCAAGACCAAAGGGAAACAACTGAAGAAATGTGAACTGTGACTGTAATTACTTGAAGTTCTGGAAAATCTATTGCTACTATTCTGAAAATAGACAGAAATAATGGGCACATGCCCCAAGTATATGTTTTTAGCATACTGAAGATGTTGTATGGACTGTGGTTATTTCAGAGTAATTATTTACTGACCACTACAAAAAAAAATGTGTGGTACATATAAGCTCTAATGCCTATCTTATTATATAACCAAGAATAGTTTCTTGAGATTTCAAGAGCGAAAATGTTAAACATTTTGTTCATGTCATCAGTATAGTATTATACCATATTACCTAATGGAAGAGTATTAGGAATTAGGAAGGTAATATTATACCATATTATGGTAAAATAAAACCTAGTGTCCACGGACCCAAATCTTAAATTTTAGGGCTTCTCAGGCCCATTGAAATCAATGGGAATGCTTCCTCAGTCACATTCTGGACATTTTTTCTCCCCGTCTTTCTTATTCTAAATATTTTAGATGTCAATGCCAGAATTGTGTCCTTTTGTTTCTCCCAAACTTTTCTAAATCCTGCTTTTCTCTAACTGGTTCCTGTCCGTTCTTTCTTTTGAATTCCATGATCTTCCACTACCAGTAAATTTTATTATTCAAAATGAAACTCACAAGCAGTGGGATAAGTGCTGCTGTAAGTCATGATGATAGTACTGGTAGTATGAATTTTACAACAGCTTTCTTACAGCTACATTTGGTTTGCTATAGGCGTCAATAAAACAGATGGCTTGACAGTTTCATTTTTAACACTATTTAAATTCTCTTTGATACACAGAATAAATTTTACTATCTACCTTTGTGTATACACAAAAACACAGACACAGAGATGGGCATACACACACCGCAGTCTTTCTGGTATTATTTTCTTGTCTTCCTTCACCTGTGGCACCAATACTGGAGAGAAGCAAGAATATAAACAGTAGGTATTTTTTTATAAGTAAATACCAGGCTCCTATATTCATTGTTTGCATTCTAGGTCACAAAAAATCTGAGCAGGTACGCCAAAGTTCAAGAATTGCCTTACAGGCACACGCTCCAAGGGTGTAATAACGTGCATTTCCCAGGGACAAATAGCAGTGGCAGGCACCAGCTGCCTTGCCTCGGGTCCTGGGGATCTTCTGGGGCTGCAGCAGCATTGATCTGGGCACGAGGAGCCTGGCCAGCAGCCAGAGCATAGCTCTGGCCAGGCAGGCTCCAGTTTTGGGTCGTGCACTCTGCCATCATGTGTGCCACCCATTTTTTTGTGGTGCAGATTTTTGTTATGTTGGGAGATCCCAGGGTCTACCCCACCCCCCAGTGTCAAGAGTATTAGCAGCACAGCAAACACATGCATGTGGGCAAGAGGTTTGTGGTGCTGCAGATGGATTTGTTTTGTCACAAACCAGGAGTATGCACTCAACTGGACATGCCTCAAGCATGCTACTGCATTTTTGCCATTATTTTCAAATGGTTTTTCTTGTATAAATAAATATCAATGTAAATCAGAGGGGTATAACCTAGTTCACATTTAAAAAGAAATAGCTTCAAAGCTTGGCACACAAAGGGATTTCATGCAAAAGCAGCAGCTAATTTTTTACAAACAACTGTAATAGACAATGATTGATTTAACATGCTCCTCAAACCAGTGGTTTTCACGTAAGTGCAAACAGACAATGCTGTGTATACATGTGTGTGATGATATAAAGATTTTATTAGCACAATTCTGGAATAGCCACATTACTCTGAGTAGCAAAGCGATAAGTTATGAAGGGTGTTTCAAAGAAATGCAAATGAAACCTGTGCCACTATTACAGATTGCTTGTATGTACCTCCTATTTTACAGCACAACCATATAGGAAAATTTAAGCTGGTTGTAAATATTTTTATAGAGATACTATTTTTTATTCCTTTTTCAGTAAAACAGTTTCTTGAATACCATGAATCCACTTGTAAACACTGAGGCAGGAAAAGCATAATACTAAAATCCCACCTTAAAAGCTCAAAAATTATATTTTTGATAATTCTATAAAATATTTTCTAGGTACTGCAATTTTAGTTCTGCTATCACTAAACAGGAGATGAGCCATATTATAAAACATTGAGAAGGAACTAGGAAGAGTGACTCCAGGGCTAGGGACAGAAGTTACACATAAACCAGTTTCAATCATCAGAAACTGGCTGAAACCCCTGTAAGAGAACAGACGTTCAGTGCACATAAACCAGTTTCAAAATGGCTGAAATTGGTTTAAGATAAACCTGGTTGAATGTAGTATCAGACTTAACTGATTTGGGTCAAACCAGTTTATGAAACTTCTGTCCCATACTCCAGACCAAATAGAGGTTCACTGTTGTTTCCAGGGTGGAGGGGAATCTAGTCCCTGACTGGGAGGCTGCAGCCAGGTTCCCATAGCAAAAGCCATGGCTCTCTGCCCGTGCTTGCTCTTTTCAGACCCGGAGAGGGGAAAGGCAGAGAAGGGAACTCGTTCTTGGGGCTCCCCAGCTGGTGCTGAAGGGTGGGATGGGTGAATTGAAGCCCCCGCTACCTCAGTGGGGCTCCAATACACTCACCCCACCCTGCAGGTGGGGCTGAAAAACCATAAGACTAATTCCCTTTGCTCCCTTCCATTCTGAAAACAGCAACAGGCTAATAGTTCTGAAGATAAAAGTTACAGAAGTCACTACATTTTGAAACATCATTATCTGATACCTCATGCAATGAGGGGTCAGATTTTCACAGGATCCGCCATTTTTTAAGCTTTTGGCTGCTATGCACTTGTGTTTGGTCATAACTGTAAACTGCTTTCTGTGGCCAGATTGGGGGAAAATTGTCACTTCTGTCTGCACCCTTTATGTAAAGCACCATGGATTAGAGTGGGGGCCTGAATATCTGTCTGCACCCTGTTTCTCTTAATCCTCTCGGCTCTCTTCCAGTACTCCCTTGCAGACATTGTTAGGTATTTAGCTAAGAAAGAAGGATAATAAGGATCTATCAATTATGGGCAGTATATATACATTCTAGCCTCCTACTTCTAATTGATAACCAAATTTCCAAAGAACGAAAAGAAATTTAGATGGGAGAATTCATTTTGAGGCCCCTTTGAAGCCTGTCTGCAAGAAGCAGAGATAGTTCTGAAAGGAGTACAATTACACATTACCTTCTTTCTCTAACACACAATAGAAATTTGGGAGATTATACACTGCTTGAGGCTAAGTATTATCAATCTCAGGAGAAGAACTCAGAGGTATCCTTTAAGCAAATACAATGAAGAACTTTTTCCACTCAAGCACCATACAATCAAACCTAGATGTTCTGGGGTGGAAAGACTGCGGGCCTGGAAAAAAAAATTATTTGAACCTGGATGTCTTCCATGGAGAAATTGATGAAAGTGATAGCACCCCTAAAATCACCTCTGTCATGCCTGATTTCTCTCTAAACAACAGGTTAAGGAAATAGATATTGTCCTAGTTTTATGCTCGAGTCCCAAAAAAAAGCATCTTTACTTCAGAGTTTTAGAATAAAGCTTCTGCCAGATCCTGATTAGCTTGACCATCTTTTTGGAGATGAATTATCTGATGGTATAATTCCTTCTATGATATAAAGGGACATGCTCAACTTATTCATGATTGCCCATGAAGTCCTTCTTTTCTCCTTGTTACTTATGCTGAGAAGGCAGGAATGTCAGTATGATCTTTATGGCTGTGTCCAGATGAGCACAGCCGTGCGGTATGTGGTGCCGCAGACGTGTCTGTGGCACCACATACTGCACATTCAACTATTCTCTGCACTGCTAGGAAATAGCAAGCATTTTTTTTTGACCCCTGGATCTCCAAGGGTCAAAGAAACCTGAGCAAAAAAAAAAAATGGGGGAGTGTTGCATGTGGGGGCATTATGTAACGCTCAAAACTGGAGCTTGGCCAGCTGAAGTCATGCTCCAGCTGCTGGCCAAGCTCTGAGTGGCAGGATTGCCTCTGCTGCAGCCCCAGGAGATCCCCAGGACCCCAGTTAGATCTGATAGGGCCAGTCCAGTGCTGGCTCCAGTCACCCCACCTGCGGTAACTTCCCTTGTGCCAGAGGGCATGTGGCACAGATGATGCCCAGGGACAACCAGCAGCATCATAAGGTGCCCTGCTGCTTCTTGTCCCAAGGGAAACAAATGTCCATGCTTGTATGGACATGGCCTGTGTGTGCATTTTCATTTTATGAATGTCAGTGGCTGTGTGTCAAACACCATACATTTGTTCCATCAAAGGAACAAGCTCAAGACATCCTGGAAATACCCTAGATAGAAACACTGGCATTTGATCGACTCTACTTTTAGGAGGTCTATGGAAACAAAGGTAAAGTGGGATGTGTTTCTAAGACAGTTAATGAAATATCATACATCTAGCAAACTACGAGACTTGAGTTCTGACATATGGCCACACTCATACAATACAAGATGAGAAGGCAGACAAGAAAACTGCAGTGATTTTACTTGAATAGAATTATTATTTGGGTATCTCTGTGCTATGTGAGAAAAGCCATGGATCTATACCGTCTGGGCGTTATTTCCTAAGAAATTATACCAGTGAAGAGGCAGCCAGCAGCACATCTGGAATTTGTAAACAATTAATAAGCTTCAAGGCTTCTGGGCAAGGATCGTACACAAGTCGGTATGATTGCTAAGTTTGTTCTTCCCAGTAGAACATGGAGGAACACTAGGCAAGGTTTTGACTGCATATATTCATCCTCTAGTTAATGTAATATAAACAACAGGAGTGACTGTTACAATGGCAGTATGAGGCTCCATTTCATTGCGTCTCATTGATTTGACATTCAAATTTTTATTTTTACCTGAAGCTAAACAATAATTTTTCCCTTCTTTCTTTGCTGCCAGCTTGATAAAGTCATCCAGAGCACTGGCAGTCAAGGGCCCCCTCCAGATGTTACTTTTGTTGTGGATTTAAAGAGTGTGTCTTGTAACTTTTTTGAAACATGCCAAGTGTTCAGACAAGCTGTCCTGCAATAAAAATGACAAACCAGTGACAGAGATGCTTCAGATTTAATGTGGAACATCTTTGTGGCTGGCTTGTATCGCAGTTTAATTTGAATGCGTGGCAATGTTAAAGCCCTGCTATGCAGCCCAATGCTGGCTGCATGATGGGGCTTTAAGATTCCTGGTACAGAAGGGACCCATTGATTCTGCCCCTGCAGAAACATTTAAAGATGCACTGTGCCAACCACCATCTCCCTGCATGCGGGGACATCCCAGATCCCCAGCACACCCATCTCTGGCTGTCCATGGAGCTGAGCTACCACCAGTGTGCAGTCTGCTGGCTGCACCCAGCAGTTTTGAGATGTGCCATACAGACAGTTATGGATCAGGGTGCTTCCAAGGAATGGGCAGCTCCCCAGCTTTTCCCACCCAGGGGGACAGGCGCAGCCAGCAGATGCATAATTCGAGTCTGACAAATGTTATCACAGATCCCATAAATCACACAACCTTCCTTGCACATGTGGCATGGCACAATGCGTGATTTTTTGGATTCACGATAAAATTAATTAGACCCCAATTGTGAGACAAACGTCTGAAAGGAGCCAAGATGGTGTTCCTGCAGGTCTGAATTAAGCCCTCAGTGTCTGCACATCATAATTTATGTTTACGCAACTCCAATTACGACTAACAAATTTACACAGAGAAGTTCTCAGATACCATGGTGATGTAAATCCTTATCAAAACAAAAACATATGAGAGACCTAGACAGAAT
>NW_017728886.1:225530202-225553023 GCF_001723895.1 Crocodylus porosus
GTCCAGTGCTGGCTCCAGTCACCCCACCTGCGGTAACTTCCCTTGTGCCAGAGGGCATGTGGCACAGATGATGCCCAGGGACAACCAGCAGCATCATAAGGTGCCCTGCTGCTTCTTGTCCCAAGGGAAACAAATGTCCATGCTTGTATGGACATGGCCTGTGTGTGCATTTTCATTTTATGAATGTCAGTGGCTGTGTGTCAAACACCATACATTTGTTCCATCAAAGGAACAAGCTCAAGACATCCTGGAAATACCCTAGATAGAAACACTGGCATTTGATCGACTCTACTTTTAGGAGGTCTATGGAAACAAAGGTAAAGTGGGATGTGTTTCTAAGACAGTTAATGAAATATCATACATCTAGCAAACTACGAGACTTGAGTTCTGACATATGGCCACACTCATACAATACAAGATGAGAAGGCAGACAAGAAAACTGCAGTGATTTTACTTGAATAGAATTATTATTTGGGTATCTCTGTGCTATGTGAGAAAAGCCATGGATCTATACCGTCTGGGCGTTATTTCCTAAGAAATTATACCAGTGAAGAGGCAGCCAGCAGCACATCTGGAATTTGTAAACAATTAATAAGCTTCAAGGCTTCTGGGCAAGGATCGTACACAAGTCGGTATGATTGCTAAGTTTGTTCTTCCCAGTAGAACATGGAGGAACACTAGGCAAGGTTTTGACTGCATATATTCATCCTCTAGTTAATGTAATATAAACAACAGGAGTGACTGTTACAATGGCAGTATGAGGCTCCATTTCATTGCGTCTCATTGATTTGACATTCAAATTTTTATTTTTACCTGAAGCTAAACAATAATTTTTCCCTTCTTTCTTTGCTGCCAGCTTGATAAAGTCATCCAGAGCACTGGCAGTCAAGGGCCCCCTCCAGATGTTACTTTTGTTGTGGATTTAAAGAGTGTGTCTTGTAACTTTTTTGAAACATGCCAAGTGTTCAGACAAGCTGTCCTGCAATAAAAATGACAAACCAGTGACAGAGATGCTTCAGATTTAATGTGGAACATCTTTGTGGCTGGCTTGTATCGCAGTTTAATTTGAATGCGTGGCAATGTTAAAGCCCTGCTATGCAGCCCAATGCTGGCTGCATGATGGGGCTTTAAGATTCCTGGTACAGAAGGGACCCATTGATTCTGCCCCTGCAGAAACATTTAAAGATGCACTGTGCCAACCACCATCTCCCTGCATGCGGGGACATCCCAGATCCCCAGCACACCCATCTCTGGCTGTCCATGGAGCTGAGCTACCACCAGTGTGCAGTCTGCTGGCTGCACCCAGCAGTTTTGAGATGTGCCATACAGACAGTTATGGATCAGGGTGCTTCCAAGGAATGGGCAGCTCCCCAGCTTTTCCCACCCAGGGGGACAGGCGCAGCCAGCAGATGCATAATTCGAGTCTGACAAATGTTATCACAGATCCCATAAATCACACAACCTTCCTTGCACATGTGGCATGGCACAATGCGTGATTTTTTGGATTCACGATAAAATTAATTAGACCCCAATTGTGAGACAAACGTCTGAAAGGAGCCAAGATGGTGTTCCTGCAGGTCTGAATTAAGCCCTCAGTGTCTGCACATCATAATTTATGTTTACGCAACTCCAATTACGACTAACAAATTTACACAGAGAAGTTCTCAGATACCATGGTGATGTAAATCCTTATCAAAACAAAAACATATGAGAGACCTAGACAGAATCAAGCTACACAGATGGGCTGAGTTGTGGAGAAGAAGGAAAAGAGGTGGTCTGAAGGAGATCTATATAAATCAGTGAATTTGATTAGTGGAAGCTAAAACAGGAGGAGGAACCTCTTCCTTCTACTGTTTTGTTCTCAGTAGGTGAGAATCTTGAGAAGGCAGACAGAGAAGAAATAAAATCACTTCTGTGCTGCTCTGCTCTCTCTCTTTCTTTATCTCTGTATCTTTTCTTGAGCTAGAATGGGAGAAAATGAATAAGACAGAATTAGAGCGAATACCAGCAGACGAATACTAAGGCAGCAGCTGTTTCACTCTTGTAGCATGCAGAAGGAAAACAACTGAAAGGAAATGGGTTGAATAGGGCTTATGAAATGAGACTGACAGATCTTTGCTTCCAGGTTAGTGTAACCTGATTATAAGGATCCAAGCCAATATTTTTGTGGTATTTTATATTAAAAAATTAGTCTTAATTATGAAGAATTAGAGGTAAAGGGTTATTGAGAAAATTGAAAAAGGTATTATTGAGCAGACGAAAAAAATGTAACTTCTCACATGATTCTTTTATTATTCATTATTAACTGGCCCTGGAATTTATGGGTACCTATACATGTGCCGGATGCCTGCTTCAACATCAAGAGCAGACTTGATTGATTAGCACGCTCCAACAGCCTTGGCATCATGTGTATTTAGCGTCCCTGCACTTCAAAATGGTGGTGGGGGTGCTTTAGTGTCAAACAAGCTTTAGTTAAAGTGCCCCCGCTGCTATTTTGAAGTGTGGGACACTGAATACACGAGATGCTGTGGGCATTTTAATTAGAACAGCTCCTGAGAGTTGCTCTAATTAAAGCACCCCGCACACCGGAGTACATGTAAAGATGCCATATGTTATGGCTGTGTGGCTACCACATACACAGTACATAAAAAGACCCACAACTTGCCTTAGGATACATACAGAGTTCATGAGAACACTTTTTATTAACTGAACAAAATATTCATCATCATTATCTGTATTTAGCCAGGGTGCAGTATTTCTGCATACTATTTAATATTTGCCACTTTGCACTCCACGGTAATATTTCGGTTTGGGATATAGTGTTTCTTCATCATGGTAGTGCAACATACAGCATTATGCTAGTGCTCCTACTATAAAGGTGGGTCTACTTTTGAAATAACAACCTCAGTATTACTTTGAAGCTGTTTCTTCTGTTTTTCATAGGCATAATGGGCACTGACAGATGTGGAAAAAAGCCAAAACAAAACAGTGCTTGACTAGAAGAGGAATCACATCAGTTTGACTCAGCTTGCCCAGAGCTTGCATGCTTCAACAGGGGTTTTGGAGCTTTAATCTAATAGCTAAGGGTAAAGCGCTGTTTTGCCTTTTTTTTACCATGTCTGTAAGCAGCCAATGATATGAAAAAGAGCAGACCAATGAATCAGTCACAACCTACATATTTAATTCTGAGCTTTACAACCGGATTCCTAATTGTCATTTTGGATTCTTCTTCTTTGACAATTCCTACCTTATAAATAATCATATTTTACATTGGCTTTCATTTCCACTGAACAAGTTTTGATGTTAAACTGGTATTTCTTTAACATAAAGTACAATTTTCAGATTAAATCTAAATGAGATGCATATTTAATAATTTTAAAATTAAAGAACAGCTGATGCCTGAAGTAAAACTTGGAAAAAAAACATACTGCTTAACAATTCAGTATACAAAACATATTTTCTTAGTTTTATTCTTTATCATACTTTTTTTTTAATTACTAGTCATATTTACATGAAAATAGATTATCTGTTAGCAATTCGTTTCCCACCTGAAATAAGAAACGTCATGATTTCCATCAATTCACTGGAAATGATCTGCTACAGTAACATGGCACATATGACACACAGTAAGATATATACAGCGGGAACAGATGCTACTTAAAATATGCAAATGTCTCTAGTAATACCAGAGATGAAGACAAAACTATGGAAAACACATGGAACCTTAGGGTAAAATCACATTACACTTAGACCAGTGTTTCCCAACCAGTGTGCCATGGCATAACAGTGTGCCATCAGAAATGAACAGGTGTGCCACGGAACTTTGCCATGGCAATGAGCTACAACAGGTATGAGGATGGGGAATGCCTTAACAGGTGTGCCACAGAAAATCTGTATTAATATAAGTATGCCCTCAGCTGGAAAATGTTGGGAAATACTTACTTAGACCATACTAAGAACACTTTAAACACAAGTGTTCACAAGCTAAAGTTCTTTAACTCATGTTATGTGTCCTCTGAGCAGTTCAAAGTTATGTCACTTCAGGCAGGGGTTACCTCTGGGCTGTGTTACCTAGCTCCTCTTAGGGTAACTTCAGCCTGTTCTATGGAGATAAAATAAGCTATTTGCTGTCCTCCAGCATCCCATGATGCACTGCTCCATCTACATCAGAGCAAAGATAAAACCCAGGTATCTTGGCTTCTTGCACTCCTGCTCGCCAGCCCACTAGTGCCAAGCCAGAGCTATCCAGGCAAGAACTAACCCTTACCATATGACGGTCCACAACATGTTGTAACCTTAACACCACTTAAATATTCCACAGATTTAGTATGGTCTAAGCATAATGTGTAAGGTCAGCTTTACTCATTCACATGTTGTTAATCCAGACAATTTTTAATCCACATATAGAACGTCAGCAAAGATTTAACATACTCTTAATTAATTTTTGTCTTCCTGTCAGTGATACTTCCTTACCTTTACCAGAGAAAAATTACAAATACAAAAAATTATATATATATATAAATATATAAAAGCAACAGAAATGGTAGCTAATATGAGCAAAAAACGTGGCAGGCTTGCATTTTACCATTATCTGTTCACTCATCCAGCAATCCCCTAAATTCAGAGTTTTTCACAAGTCACAGGTGATGTTATGAATGTAGCAGAAAGCTTTTACTTATAGTATCAGCAAGCTTTCAAGTGTTACCTTGATTTTAGCTCTTCTTACCTTTAAAGAAAACAAAATTCCCCTCGCTGTTTTCATAAACTGCATCAATGCTTGGAGGCAGTCCCCTCCAGAAATAGGTGATCTGCATGGGATATCCATCCATTACCCTATTGTTTCTGACACGCCAAAACCACTGATCCTGAAAACCAAACAAATGAATCTTTTAGCATATTCTGAGGCCTCTCTATATGTTGAGCTGCTTTTCACTTTTGAGACTGGGAAAACACATTGAATATTAGTATGGGACAACAACTTCTCTTCTTTGTCTATGTGTATTTGTATTAACTCCAAATGAGTATAAAATAAATTTAACCCCAGCCAGGAAATGACAGCAAAAAAAAAGCTTCTTACAATAGTGATTCAGTGATATGTTAAAATAATTAAAAACAAAATATTAGACATATCCACAGAGAGGCAGAAAATTGATACTACTTCTTTCCATGCATCTACCTGACTTTTCTGTAACAAACATCTATTCTGCTTAAAAACAAAGGAAAGGAGAGCATGTGTATTAAACAAAAAAAGGCAATATTCTACTTAGAAACATACTAACATTTCCAGTATTATTTCATAGAATGTAATGGAATTACTCAAGGGTGTCAATGGATTTACTCAGAACAGCTTTCAGGCCTATTGAGAAACAGTACTAAGAAATAATTTGATTTTGAACAGCTACTTCCTGTGTTTGCCATGTTTAGAGAAAGCTGTACACACCAAATGACCCCATTTTAGTTAAATGCACTGCTCTAGGGGTATTTAACATCATCAGTCTTGCATCAGGTATTTGTTTAGGAAGAACTTACCATATTAGTTTAAATATACTTTCCCTTGAATGTTTTCTTTTTGAAGGCCTAGACTGAACAACAATCAATGTCAACATTCAGCCTTCAGTTCTTTATTGTACTATTTCCAAATCCTTTGCTAAGTTAAGTGACTGAAGGATGAACAGTAACCTCCCTATATGCTTGATGAACTTTCAGTTTAATCTTATTCAACACAATGCAAATCTCCTGATATCCAGGAAGGTGCTCTATCTGCAGACCAGGAATAATGTAGGGATTGGCACTGTAACCTTACACACTATGTCCTGACACGAGCCATCTGAAGCTCAGAGAAATCAGTGGAATGACTCCCCCATCTAAGTATGGGAGGATTAGTTCATTTGACAATGTGATTCACTTCTTTTCTGTAGTCATTGGTTAAGAAGCTATTTCTTGCTAATGAGACCCAGGCCACTAGCTATGATGGTAGATTTGCAATGTGGGTACTGACACACTGCACTAAGAACTGCACAAATATGACCAAGTGTTGTATGCAGACTATGATATCACCAACACTTTCAGCCTTTATCAGTGATACCCATTGCACGAACCAACCCTTAAATCCATCATTCTTGCATGATGTTGCCATTCACAATATCATCTTTCCCTAGAGGCTAAACTTAGCCTCTGCTTGCCAGAGCCTATAGTTACACTGTCCTAACTGGGAAGTGGGAGGAATATATTATGTGAGGAATTAGGTGAGGGTAGGGCAACATTTCCTTGATATGGTTGCTAAGGTTGGAGAGCCAAATCTGCCCTTAAGTGCAACTATTTCATATATGACATGGTGGAAGGGAAGAGCAGGGGCTGATCAAGTAAATGTTCCCTTCATATGTAACGGATACTTAATTTCTTCACTATAGACCAAGGTCCTTCAGTTCAGACAATTTCTATGCAAAATGCTATGCCAAATGTCTGATACGTATAGTTAACTCCTTTCTTTTCTTTTCACAAGCAAATACAAATTACATATGGAGTAATAAAGAATGAATATTACAAGGGATGAGAGCCAAAAGAAAGGAAAAATAGCATCATCTCAGATCTCTGTAACAGAAGGCTAAAATGGTAGCCTAACCTTCCTTCTGCATAGGTCAGCCTATCAAGAAAACGATATCTGCGGTCTTGTGGGAACTGGCACAGCTCTGAGAACAGATTAATATTTTTGCTAGGGTAGGCTTATGAAGAGCTGTATTAATCATTCTTCTCAAGTAGAATTCGCAATCTTCTTTAATTGTTCATTTTTCATGCAGTATATCTATCCAGACTGGCGTAGAAAATAACAGTATTGCATATCTATAGTAGAAAGAAATATTCCCATCCCAGATCTACTGTGAGGAAGTTAACCTAGTAAAAACTACTCAAATAGATTAGTCATTCTGAAGGGTTTGGTTCTGAAATTTATAACTGGATGAAAATGGTACTATTAAGAAAATATCTTTTTCTCCTCATGTCTGGCTTTTGGGGCTGCTAGTGCAACATGATTATACATTATAGCTGCAGTATAATAGTCTGATCAGACTACTATTTTTGGCCTTATCCACTTTCTACTATAAAATATATTACGGCTCTTAAGGAAGGCCAGCAAATCAATTTTTAGGATGAACTGTCTAAATTCCAGTTAAGAAAAGGCAAAGGGAAAAAATCAAATGATAACATAGAATAACAAGGATCTAGAAAGACTGAGAAACAAGGATTTAGCACATGTTCCGAAAGCTACCACAGAGTATGTCATCTTCGGTGAATTTTTTTTAATCATAGCACATACATGAGACAAGAGACCTTATGGGAAGTAAAAGTTAAGAGGAAAAATATTCTCAAAACAGACATTAGAAAGCATTTTCCAACAGTAATAAATCCTTGGAATGGGTTTGCAGGCAAGGTATTTGAGGTATAATCAATCTAAGAATGGCTAGGTGCTGTTCTGGGAAAAAATGATGTAATGATAAGTCTCAGTGGGCCAAATGGCTCTTTGTCATCCTCAGATTTTCTATAAAACCCTCAAACATAGACAGAGTATCAGGGATCAGTTATTAAACAAAAAACAAAATAAGCAGCAAGCTGCAATAATTCGCAATTTATATATATCTACTGCTGTCTTCATTAGGATGGAATTTCCCTATCTTGTCTATTTTCCCAGGAATAGTATAGTTTACGTTATACACATGAATATTGTTGCAAAACCAAATCTAAAAAATATATTTTGTGTGCTAAAGGACTTATCCAGGTTCTAACAGGTCTTCCAAAAACTGGCCCATTAACTTTAAGTAAAATTAGATAGCTTCACAACAGCATCACACATCTAGAGAAAGGGTTGGTATCCTTTTGCTAGTGTCCGCTGGAGCTTGTGACCCAGCTATAGCTGCGGACCAGAAGTGTTTGCCCCACAGAGCTGAACATCAGCTGCTTGAGCTTGCTCTTGCAGATTTCCAACCCCTCTGCAGCGAGGGAAACACAAGGCTTGGATGAGCAAAAGACTGCAATGGAGGGGAGAACTGTGGGGTAATAGGTGGCACATCACACCATCATTTTGTGGTAGACTGCTTACTATCCCTATAGTCTAGGGTAAGTGAGGTTGTGAACAGGTATTCAAAAACTATGGTGAACAGGGATGAACTTAAAAACATACTTTCCTGAACTGGGACTAACTAACGGGCTCAAGCTTGCTTCTCAAAGTGATCCTCAGATTTGGCAAAGTTTTGAAACCCCTCTGATAGGCAAAGCTTATAAAATGTTAGTGTAGCTAATAAATCTAGATTTTCAGAGAGGACGTTAGAGCAAACCTTGTAAATCTTATTCAAGCATTTTCAGGAGGGCTATATGTGTAGTTCTAATAACAGTAACAATCTCCTTTTGATTAGACTTAAAAGACACAATGTCAAACTGTCAAAAGATGGAATTTATAACATTCTGACTCTATTTTCATTTTAAGAGATTTTTAAAAATTGAGCATGAAGAAATTCAGTCACAAACTCACATAATGGTAACAGGTGAAAATAAGGTTTATTGACTTTGCACTTTAACTATTGCTATAAATTTCTGTAGTCATAAAAAGGAGAAAAAATACTTCCCCAAAACAATAGTAAAAGATCTGACTACTATTATGATGTAGTAATTTTGCTAAAACTCATTGTAATAATACCAGAGACAACATTTTATTTCATGATACAAATACACAAAGAGAAAATTCAGACAACTGAAGAGTCTCAATCATCACCACTTTCCAGCTAGTAAGTGACAAACGTAATAAAATATGATTTCCCATGGATCTTTGTAGGCTGTGGTCAACATGTCAAGTGTAATAGCTCTCTGCCCAGTTGAGCACTTGCTTCTGCTAGGAAGGGAATGGGTCACAAAATCCCCACTGGCATCCAATGAACAGTGTAAGTAATAGTCCAATTCCTGGGTGACTTTCTGAATTCAGCCTGGGGAGATGAATAATTCCTTGCCATGGCAGGGAAGACTTGTGCTTGTTAGCATAACTTCATTACCTTGGACCAGTATACTTAACTCCCCATCTCCCCTCCCTACCTAAAAGTTACTCTTGATACCTTTGTTTTGAGCTCATATCTTATTAACTTGATACCTAGGTTCAAAAGCATTAAAGCAATTCCTTCCACACAACGTAACACATTTTGAGTAAAAAATAAAGAGCATTGCACCAATTCAGAGACACACTCATAATCTGATCAGGTGTCCAAAATTACTTTCCATAAAGGTAAATTTATTAAACATAGCTTATAAATATCTTAAGAAAGTTTTTATTCCTAACTTTGAGATTCTTCTTTGGTAAACTACAATTCATTCTTTTTCCTAACCCCACTTCAAAGGCTGAATACACATCACTCTATTCAATACTTGCCCAACATGTAAATATATAAGTGGGCTTTCAAAAATATTTTTTTTCTAATTTTGTGCTAACTACTGGATTGCATTATGGTATTGTGGGCCAAGGTCATTTCCAGTATAATACAACAATAATAAATGCAATTATACAAGCAATGAATTGGGACCTGTGTCTGCTGATGAAAGGACTAGTGAATTCCTGGCCTACATGAATTCCACAGTACAGAACTGTTTGCCAAACTAATGAAGCAATATACTCCAGCTTCAGTAAGCGTTACTCTCATCTTGCACCAAGAGTACCATTCTCATCCTGATATTTCTTTCAGAGCTCAAAAATTATCTTCCTTACTATGTTTCTGCTATGGATTTCATATTGAGTTATAGTTCAAATACAGGGAGCTGAATTTAGTAAAGGCCTTTTCATTTTGCTAATGAAACTCGACGATCTTCTGAGGTCCCTTCCAGCCCTAATGTCTTTGAATCTATTAAAGTATTTTAATATTTGCCTAAAGTATTTACAACTTTGAATGTGTATATGTTTATGATTTATACCAAGTTACATTCATGGGCCATGTCCAGGTAAGTGCAGCTATGTGGTATGTAGTACTGCAGGTAAGTCTGCAGCCATGCTCCGGCTGCTGGCCAGGTTCCAAGTTGCAGGATCACTGCTGCTGCAGTCCCGGGAGGCCCCCAGGACCCTATGTATGGCTGTTGGCACCAGGACAGTGCTGGCCCCAGCTTCCCCTACCCCACTTGGCCCCAACTGGGGTAATTTGCCATGTGCCAGAAGGCACGTGGCACAGGCATTCCCCTGGGACAGCTAGCAGCTGCACAAGGTGTGCCGCTGCTCATTGTCCCCAGGGAACCAAATGTTCACACTCATGTGGACACGGCCATAGGCGTCTATCTTTAGACTCTTGATTTTAAATCAGTCAACCACCATGCATTAAGTAGAGAGAAGCACCTAGGAAAACAAAGGATTAGGCAGGACCTCTCATCAGTGCCCCCTCCTCCAATTCCAATTCCTATTTAAGTAAATTACTTGTTTCCAGTCTATTCAGTACCACTGCTGATCTCTGCAAGTCCATTCATATCTTCTGATAAAGTAGGCTGTTGCTGACAAAAGCTTATGTTTCTCTGAAAAAGTTAGTCTCTAAGTGTCACCCGACCTTGTTATCATACATTAGACATAAAAGTGTATGACATTATTAACTTTCTATTGATTAGTATCAGGCTCTCTCTGCACCTCTTTTTCTTTATTCTGATTAGTACAAGGAATTTCATTTCAAGATCCAATTAATTTTTTCCTTCATGTTCTTCAAACCACTTTGCAGACTTATTTCACTGTCCCTTCTCTCTCCGCTCCCACTCTTCCTCCTCCCTCCACTAACTCCCCACACCATCTGCTTGTTTAAGAGCAGCACCAGACTCCTTTTTGTCCCTAGCTGCATCTGTCCATTACTAGAAATGTCATCTGCCCTGAAGGGTCTACTATTTGGAACAACCTTCTGAGTTTTTACCTCCATGTCTGTCCACATTAATAGTTATGGTTGACCTTAAAGATGCCCTAACCCCAAAACCTGTTGACCACCTATACTATGACCTCCTCAGCTTGAATTCCAGTGACAGCCCAGTGCCATCCCAGTTCTGCTAAACCTTAGGTTCTGAGATTGGTTATGTCACTTAGCCCACCACTGTAAGCTAAGCATTAAGAATTCACATGGGTGCTTCAGGACTTAAGTCTATTGCCAGCAAACCCATAGTCTTTGTTCCTTACTTTGAGCTCTCTGTCACCCCGCTTCCTTTGTCTATTGTCTACAGAGACAAACCAACAGGAAGAGACAAATAGTCTACAAACTGATTTGTAGAAGAGCTCCACTTCATAAAAAAGCAGTTGGTTTTGATGCCAGCTGAAAGATATAACATTAGAAGGGGAAGGTTGGCTCATGTGGCTTCAGCTGATTAAAGCTGACATCAAGAGTCAACCCTAAGTACCTGTGTAGACCTCTCCTTTAAGTATACATCCATTTTCAATCATAAATGAAAGCACACTGAATTAAATCCTCCACTGGTTATATCAGCATTGCTTAACTGACTTCAGTGACTCAAAGAGTGCTACACCAATTTATATTAGCAGAATAGCTAGATAATGTCTCTGTCTCTCTTAATATCTTTGCCTTTCCTGTTATTTATTAATAAATTATGTAGATGTTGCTAACATGAAATACAATAGAAAATATCAAGTTGCACTGCATTGTGTGACTTAAGTTTCCTTTTTAAAGTGCACAGTAAATCTGTGTGGTTAAAAGAAAAAAAAATATGTCCGTGCAGTTCAGGTGATAAATCATAATGGGAAAAGAAGCTTTACTTACTCTTTTCCTTCTGAAATGATCAAAGCTTAAGTTTAAGGACTCTGAAAAAACCTTTTCTTGCCTGAAAAAAAGCACTCTGGAAGGGACTGTCTCATGGGCAAACTTTGATTTTTCAAAATCAAAGCAAGCAGAACCATCTCCTTATTCATATAGCTCATATGATGAGAGTTTACAACTATCAGACTGAGGGTTTTGCACTAGGAAAACCATTCTACCTATACATTGCTGTTGTGAAGCTATCTAATCAATCTTACTGACAACTGCCCTCAGAACAGAACACTTAGTGCAGCAGTAAATCATATACTTAGTGCATCATACCAAAGTTTAAGAACCTGAATCCAATTTTACCTCTCCAGGTATTTCTTCTTTAATCACCAATGGCAGTCATTTACTAGAATACTCTGACAGTATGACATTGAAAGCCTTTAATTTTCTGTTCAAATTGCTGCATTTGCATCAACATACGGATGTGAACTAAAGACATGGGGTGTAGACTTGATGCTAATCTAATGCTTTGAACTAGGAGTCTCTTTTATTTTTAAGAATAAAAACAAAGAAAGTGCAATTACACGCAGTGGTTCTCCCTGATGTATGGTAAAAGTATTTATTTTATTGTGACAATTTCTCCTCTAGCAACACTTCAAAGGGTAGTTATATTTAATCTACACTTGTTGACCTTAAACAACAAGGGCTGTGCCAAAATACATATTCATTTATGGTTTCTAAACCTCAGATTTATTTATTTATTTCTCAGTTCAGTCAGATCCCAAGCTAATGCCGGCAAACCCCAAAGCAAAGCAAGCCCCAAGAGGCTAGCTGTGGGCACTCTCCAGGGGCTGTGCCTTATTTCTGAAGTTGAATGGTGGGAGTAGATCACAGTTACTCCGTTATGGATCGCAACGTGGGAAGAAGGTGTACATTTGTGTGTGCATGTACATATTGACACACACACATGCAGATGCAGGTATTTCTTAAGAATGGTTTTGCCCTGAGAGAATATAAAACTTCTAAGCATTCTTTCATTTATGACCTGGCATATACAACCCGTCCACCAATGGGTAGGGATGTAATATGGGGAAGCTGTGCTGACAAGTTCTGGACAACTTTTAAACAACAAGATATTACCTTTTTTTTCCCTTGCTAATTGCCAATAATTTCCCAGTAATTATTTTACCTTGCTAATTCCCAAGATAATCATGTGGTTTTCTCTGCATATATAATTTCTCTCTGGCAACCCTGTATGGCACAGTTTTTGGAGGTAGACTACTCCTTGTATATGAGCAATTACTTTCAGTGCAGTATTTCTTTCCCATTGTTGGAAGTGTTTCTCTGATTAATTCATCAGCTGGAAATAGCTTCAAGATACACAGTCAAATGATTCAGCTCATTTTCATTTAAACATGTTCATAAACAAAGTTATATTACTGGCAATTTTGCAGTCCGTGCATAGATGAACATGTTATACAATATGACTAAAGCAATTTTGTAATATGATTTATCTATTAGAGGAGTAGGAAAGTGACATAATCCTGAAAGGATATGCACATATTTGAAAGATTCACTCTTGTACTTAAAAGAAATTTCAATCTCCTCAGCAGGTGATAAAGTTCAAGTTAGGATTTGATTATATTAGACAAATCTGTTTTTGTCTTCCTTGGCAAATATATTTGATTATGCATTCTGAAACTGTTAGTTTTCCAAGATATACAATTTTAATGTACATCTAATTTTATTATTATCTCAAAATGTCATCAACCTTGGCATATCAGCTTGGACAAATGATTTATTGCATCCATTCCAATTACCAGCTGGACAAAGAAATACAGTGCAATGCATACAAATTGGTGTCTTTTCCTTTAAGTTTGCAATTTCATTTAATGCCTTTTTTATAGCCAGCTAAATTGTGATGGTTAGCTATGTTCCTCCAAGTTTGCAGGTCATCATCACTTTGTAGTTCAAATGCATCAAAACATTATTTTAATAATTAAATATAAGACAGGTACATCAGGTAAAATTAAATTTAGCCAAAAGTAGAGTTTAAGAAAAAGGGGAAACTGATAAAACATTTATGTTAGAATTAGATACGCATCAGCATTAAAGAAGGAAAGAAACTGTTTAAGAAGGCTAAAATAGTAACAAAGAAAATGAGAAGCTGTAGGATGACAATAAGGAATGGGAAACTGAAATTGTGTGTAAGGGTAAATATCCAAAAAAGATGCAGAGAGAGAACCTACAGAGCTGTGTGTGGAAGAAAGAAAGCGAAACTTATTGCTAGTTACCCAGAAGTAGACTGAACAAAGACATGATACACAAACGCCATTAGGCTGGGAGAGGGTGGACTAGATAACTTTATGCAGTTCTAAGTGGTGTAGTGCTTAGGCCTAGAGAATAAGAACCAGTAGAAAAGGATTCTATTCTTAGCCTTGTGATTGACTTGTTGCCTGAATTGGGATAATCATAGGGCCTCTACAGACTCCAGTATCTTCTTTAATATATTGAGTACGATGGTAAGATGTATGAACATTTTGAACATTCTTAAAAACCATATTTGGAAACCTTGAAATAAAGGTGGTGTATTACAATGTCCATAATTAAAAGTCAGTGTGTAACCAGCAGTTTGCATATAATGGTATCCAATTACCAACGTTTCCTCCTAATCTTAGAATATGCAACAACAGTAATGACTCAAATACCCTTGGCAATCACATTAACTGCAAATTCTTATTCTTTGATTCTGTAAATTCTCATTGTAAAAAAATTTAATCCTAACAATGTTCCTTTTTTGACTACTTCCATCTAATACCTAAAAAATAATCAGTACTTTCTCACTTTTAGAAATAAACTCTCTAATCTGTATTGTTATAAATATTTTATATCAGTTTAGGTCTTTATTCTGACCTAACCTGTCCTTCAGAGTCCTTTAGGGATATGTAACAGTGTTGATAGTGAAGAGAAATAAAAACAGTTTGCCAATGTTTCAATTCATCTGTAATAAAAAAAAAAAAAATCTAATAGAGTTCTAAGGGCAAAAATAATAGAACTTTTTGGTATTCTGCACATCATTTTCTCCTTCTCCTCTGTACCTATAACTATTGCCAACAGTAAAACATTAATGTACTGTGAAATCTGTAGAACTCTGCCCTTTATTTTTATACCTAATCAACTCTACGTATAATTCTGCAACTATGTATCACAGCCCAAACCATAGTTCCAAATTATACCCACTAATAACAGGAAAACTACCAAATGTAACACATTAAAAATGTGCAGAGCACTCGGAGGAAGAAAGAAAACCTTTAGCAACTTTTGTAGTTAATGGCTTCCAATAAAAAAAAAAGAAAAAAACCCACAACCTGTTAGCAGACAGAGAGGGGAAGTGCATCAAACAAGACATTAAATAAAATCAGCTCACTGCTGACTCAGTGGAAGGGGCTCAAAATGATCATCAAGACTCTGATCTAAAAAGATGCTCTCACATTCATTGGTCTTTCGGTTCCACTGAAAGCTTGGGTTTAACAAAGAAAAAATGAAGACATTAGGCCTTTTCCGTAGCTGAACTGATACATACTTTTAGCACTCTTGTCCTGCCCTTGAATGCTGTTTGCTCCAAAAAAAGAAGATAGTACAGAAGAATTCAGCAGCATCAAGGGAATGTGAGGATGCAGGTGATTTTACCACTAATTTTGTTCAAGGTCTGCTTTTCATCAAGTGGAGACTAACACCAGTTCCCAATGCCTGGGCCACAATAATCCTTTTTATGTACACTGCACAAAATTCATCCTTGAAAATAAACCTTAAATTGCATATAAGTAGTGATAAGGCCTTGTGCTGACTGCAAAGAGATGATTAAAATTCACTATTAATAGACACAATAGAGTAAGACATAAGAGAAACAGTAGGAAGGTGAAAGGTCTTATTACAATTGTAAATTAATTATATTTTGTATTATAGTTGTATTACGTGTGTATTAAATCCAGAGTAGCAAAGGGCCTTTTTTATAGGAATGCAAGCATCCTATCTGAACTGGTACTAAATCAAAGTCTAAAAGGGTATTTAAAGTATACAATGTTGCAAGAGATACTGACTATTTGTAACTTTAAATAGACCCCTGGCATTTTTTCTGTTTTTATTTTTATTTTTTGAGACAGAATTGACCCTGATCAGGTTCTAATTTCATTTTGCCTATTTAATTTTTCAGTTATTGCAAAAGCACATATAATTTTTCATGTCCTCTTCTATGCATGAACTTATTGCATTGTATTATGTACTCAACTATGTCCTTCCCTTGAAGACTCCAGGCTTGGATAAAGTTGTCTCTGGAAGACAGCTTCTGCACTGACTGTGCATTCAGGGAACGCCTGGGACTGAAAAAGAGTTAAGCCCCACATTTAGCATCACTATGAGATTACTGATTGCCTCTGTAGCTATTAATATAGTTTAGGTAGAGGTAAACTGATGGTTTGTTAGGGGTCATGAAAAATTTATTCTGTCATTTTCCTCCTTACAGCCATGATCCTGTTTTCTCTGCAGTTAACTGGAATTTAGCCAGTTAGTAGTACATTATAGTACTGTGTGTTAATGCTGCATTCTTAATCACCTCACATTTTTCAGCCACCTCTTTTGATAACATCTATTTTACACTTTCCATGTTGTGAACGTTCACTATACCCAGGCAACTGGAAACAACTATTTGACAAAATAATATTTATGGAAGTGAAGACAATAACAACCTAAGGGACTTAAATATATAAGACAGAATGACACAATTCAGTTATTTTAAGATTTCAGGGTTTGTCTAGTGTTTTCCTTTAATTAATACCAAAACTCAATGTTTGCTCCTACTTCTGGGATCAAGATCAAGAAGTCAACTAATTTCAGTGAGATCAAGTATAGATTCCACTTTATGATACAAGACACATATGACAATATGGATGTATTTAACTTTAGACTGGTTTATGAAACAATTACACTTAAGAATACATCACATTTGTACATTATTTAAAAGGCTTTAACATTAGGATGATATACATTAGGAACAGGAAAGGTTTATATACATACCATAGTACTAGTGTCCATCCATTAGCAAACAAATTTACTACTGGTTGCTCATTATTTATCTGAATCCTCTAAAGCAATGCAGCTCTTTCAAGGGGCTTCAGACAACAGTAATCAGTGTAGACTAGATATGAACAGCTCCAAAATGTGATGTAGGAAGTCAGGACACTCTTCACCTCTCAGAAAAAGCATAGCACCTTTCATTATCATCAGACTCAGATCTTTAAACTCTGTGGTTTAAGCTCTGAATTCTTTCAAAGAAAAAAGGAAGGATGCAAATGCAACAGCCAGAAATCTGCCATAAACTCTCAAAAACACTGAACTGATTTCCATATTACATGCCTTAAAGTGACCATTCAGCATTGGAAGTTGATCAGTTGCTAAAGCACTCTTGCAAATGTTAACATACAATGTGCATTATTTATTACAGGCTCACTCATTCCTATTAGGCAGAGGAGTTACTATTGTTATATATTAAGAGATGATTGGGACTAATACCCTCTTGTTAAGTGATTTTATCTAGGAAAGCTCTGTTCAGGAGCAGCATATAAGTTTCAGCAAGGTCCATTCTTTTGTCTGTTTTTCTGCGTGACCTGCCTGATGCACAGGGATATCAAATGACTTTTCCAAGGCCAAAACACATCTCATTTTTCATTAAATGCCAGTGCCTTCTTGGCTTCTTGTTCTCTACCCCCACCAGAAGACAACACAGCCTCCTTAGCACATCTGAGGTAAATGGAAAATTCTTTCTCACGGCCTAAGTGGAACACACATGGGATTCTTGAGAGCAAGTGCAAAGCCATGAGGTTTAAACATGAGCATCTGAGATCAGGAAAGCAGGAGCTCAAAGATTAGGGAAAATCTAAGTAAGTGAAGCTCTTTGTTAAAGCAATGTAATAATCTATCTATGCTTTGTCTGCCTGTTTCTCTATAAGTACAAAAAAAACCCCTTTTCATTTTAATCTGTTGTGTACATATATTTTATGAGCTCTGAATGAGGCGTAGCTATAATGCACAGTCTTCTTTATCCAAAGCCTGTATAGCTGATTCTGTTTTGTAAGCTGTGATGACAAAGATGAAAGAGAAGAAAGCATTGCTGAAAGTGCAGCAAAAGAGCCTTCTTTATACACTACATCAAGTTCCTAAGTACTCTCCATTAAGCAAAATGTTAGCAATCCCTCAGAAACCTTTGCTGATTTAAAAAACATAGGAATTGCAACAAAATACCTACACATTTCAGTTTTCCCTATTTCTAGTGACATTAGATCTAAACACGCAATTCCACCTTCTTTTATAACCCTTTCATTTTCTTTTTCTCTCCCTATTTGGTTTCTTCTCTCCTTTAATTTTTTATTGTGCCATAGCTCTTATTTTTGTCATTAAAATTTGGATTTTTTTTTTACCGAGAGCAATATCTTATCTCTGTTCTGTGCCCTCCCTTTTCCTATATGCTTTCTTTTCTCTCTCATTTTCTTGCCAAGCTCTGTGTTCTCTATCTCTGCCATCTCTTTTCTGCATCCCCTCTTCTCTTCTCATCATCTCTTCTCTCACTTCTGCTTCTGTTACCTTCATTTTCTTGGTTATTTCGTACTGCTCCTCCTGCCTCTGGATTCTTTTCTCTACTTCACTACTTCACCCTTATCATTTCTTTTCCCCCAGCCCTGTCACTAAATACTTTCCTGTGTTACTCTCAGAAGTAGCTTCTTCACATGAAAGATGCATTAACTCTTGGTCTTCAGCAGTATTCAGATTTAAGAAAAAGATAGGACAATCATTAGAACAAAGAGGTAGAAATATTAAAGGCTCACTGAAGTTCAACAAAGCATAACTACTTTTTATGTCATATAGGTAGCAGTTCAGTCCCACTGAAACCATCTCAAACCACTCCAACACACGCAATCTGGGCAAATCTGTAGGAGCTGCTGCAGTATCAAGTCCGGTGCTTTAGTTCCAGAGCATTTCAGTCCTAGGGTGAGTCTTTTGGAAATGTGTGGATATGTAACCACTGGGGAGTCAAAGGGCCTATTAACTATTTTATGTGCCTTCTTCCAAAAATGTCTGCTCTCATACCTTCTATTGCTTTTTATGTTGCACATAAGAGTCTTTTCCTACAATTGGTCCTTTTCCTACTATTTTTATGGTCACACATGTCTGTTAAACTTCTTTCCTAAATGAGCTGTAACTGACAAGAGAAAAAAACATTCTGTTTAAACTCCTTCCCAAGAGCATGGTGGCCTAGACTGCATATCATGTTGAACGGATACAGATGCCAGTGAAATCATGGAAACATAGAAAATTAAGGTTGGAGGGGACCTCAGGGGGGTCATGTAATTCAATCCTTTGCTCAAAGCAGGACTTTCCCTAACTAGATCATCCCAGCCTAGGCTGTGTCTAGCTGAGTCTTAAACACCACCAAGGATGGAGATTCCACCACTTCTCTGGGTAACCTGTTCCAGTGCTTTACCACTGTCCCAGTGAGAAATTTTTCCCTAATATCTAACCTAAACTTCCCTTGCTGCAACTTCAGGCTATTTATTGCTCCTCATTCTGTTATCTGCCAGTTTAGCTTCATCCTCTTTGGAACCACTCTTCAGGAATACATCCCATCAAAATAGGAAACAGCCTCAGTAGCTGCAAACACCATGAAGACTCAGTTAAAGTGTGAAATAAAATTCAGCACTAACAAAAGAGAAACTGCTGGACTAAATGGTTGGATAGGGGAGTTATACAGCTTTAGTCCAAGCACATTGTTATCATACGCTACCCTGGCTTCTTTTTACAGGGAGAGAACTTCTCCTATAGCATACTAGCTTACCCTAGGAAACCTTATCTTTATCCCCTTTGTTCTTCATGTTTCTGTAAAGGTACACTAATAATTATCCTAAAAGTAATTAAGTCTACTTGTTAAACATTAATATTATCAAAATAGGAAAGACTTGCTACACAGATGCTTTTAAAACTTTGTATGTGCAGAATTTAATACGGGGAATAAACATCTGTCCATACATACTATTCATGCTTGACATTTCCAATAATTTTCAGCCTTGCTTGCATTTTCTGTGTTGAGAATTTTAAAAAAGTCAAGAAACAAAAGGCTATTCTACTTCACGTGGTTTGACAAAATTTCACATGTATAACACTAAGTTCTGAACCACTGGAGAGATATCATGTGATGCCTTTATATTATATTTTGCTTATTTATATTAAAAATGAGCCATTCTAATAAGATATTTACTATTGTATTACTATTCATAAATGCATGTTTCATGTATACCTCCACCAGGGCACTCTGATTTCAGATACAATACAAACAAAATATTCTAAAACTTCAGACAAACAACATATTCAAGAAATATGTAGTTCTTCAACAAAGCTCTCAGTACACCCACTCATATTTAGAAAAGATTCTGTAAATCATTCTTTAGTGTTCATACACCTGCCTCATCTAAAAGACAACATGCTTTGTTCAATTGTTTCAGAGGGTTTTTCATTTTAGAATCAGCAACATAAAAGGATATTACAAACTTAAACTTTTCAGAACACACATTTTGAGATATGTGATATATTTTGGGTGTTCTGTGTTTAAAGTTGGCTAAATAAATTGCATATTACAAAGCCTATTTTCAAAAACAGGCATCCAATATTGGGAGCTAACATTATCAGTGCCCTACATTTAAAACAAAATTCCCTATGCAATTTGGATATTTACTCATATACAAAATTAGGCATTTGACTGACTACATTGTGCATAAACACGCTTTTGCGCACTAACTCTGGATACTGGATGCCTAAATGAATTACAGAAAAAATAGCCAAAAAATTCTGAAAAGCAGGTCCAATTATTAGAACATTAGATTTTCTAAAAAAAATCTTATTCGTATGGGAATGACAAAACTTTACAGTGGCATCTTTTCAAAGGCATATATGGTAATCCAAATAATATTAAAGTATCTATTAATAGTTGACACTACCCACTATTTAAGGTAGATTTTTTAGGGAGGAGATTTAATAATTTTACCCTTTCTTATTCTATAGGTTTAATTAATTACAAAACAATTTATTTAGTAGCAGTTAATTCTGGAATATTTTATTCTGCTTCTGATATACTGCTATGATTTTCAACAAAGTATGAATGCAATATATCCTTTGTCTTTCACTTCTTTTCAGCGACTGAAAAATTTAGAACACATCTTCATTATCAAAATGCATCTCACTTTTGTGAATATTTTTTATACGTTTCCCCCTCTTTGGTTATCTTTCCTACATGGATTGTAGCAATGGCATTTATATACTGTAAATTTTTTATCCAGAAGGATTCCTAGGTGTTTTATAAACTGTGGTAGGTATCAATATATTTTAACTGATTACCAGAAACAATCCTTGCCAGATGAAAAATGGAAGTTGGTTGGTACTGAACAACAAAACTATGAAATACTTGAGAGAATTTAAAAGGATCCAACTGAAAGTGCATAGAAGAATTACAATTGCAAAATGTGGCACAACTTCTTTAATTACTACAACAAGTCAGGTGCTTCAGGTTCTCACATCTTACCTGAAAGTCAATACCTTTATAGGTCCATACCAAAACACTTGGGTACTTGTCAGTTCTGACTCAGAAGACTGATGCCTATTGTATCAATAACAGCATTTCCAAAGGTGCTTTCCTGTAGATTGTGCAAGGAAATAGCCACAAATACTTGGCTTACAAATTGTGACAATATCACAGAGCACACAGACCTGGTGGGTATACCCATCAGCGCTATCATTTCTCTACGGGGCATTAGAACACATAAAGACTAATGGGTTCCCAGTTGTGAGAACATCCTATCATTCACAAACGTCGTTTAATAATGAGCTCCTTTTGGGTGGGCTTCACCCCCACCCACCATTTTAATTAAAGATTTAAGAAAAGTTTCAAAACTTCTTAACTCCAGTTCTGCTGTACCTACTCACAGGGCGCGTCTACATGAGATGCTTTACTGTGCAGTAGCCTAATTTCTTGTGTCGTAAAACTGTCTACACATGTGCAGCAATTAGGGCATAGTAGACTAATTTACTGTGCTGCTGGGCAGTCCCATGAGATACAAATAGTATCTGGCAATGTAGTAAATTACTGGGCTTAAATGCATTTGTAGATGGTGATGTCAGGATTGGTTTACTCCCGCTCAATTTGAGCCAGAGTATATTCATGTAGATGTGCCCATATAGTATTCACTTATGAGTGTACGATTTCTATGAGTCAGTAGAAAAATGGATCACTCAACATGAATAAAGGGGGCCAGAATCAAGCTTTTGTACATTAGAAAATCTCTTTTTCTTCTATATTGAAAAATCAAAGTATGTTTGCCTGATCTAAAACAAAAAGTCTTTCTAAGAAATAAAATATAGTTGATCCTGATAATCCAATAGTACTGTTCTAGATATGGTCAAACCTAGTACAATCATGAGGCTTACAAACCCAACTTATTTGTATAAATAAATAATATGTATGTGTGAAGATGCTTATTTGGTAGCATTATAATTCAAATTTAACAAGCTACCTTTTGAAATACCCAAGTGGATAACAGGCTGATACTGGGTGGATGGGAACTCCATGATTGGAAGCATATTAGGACAGAGTTAAGGACTCTTTTTTTATGTGTTTCTCCTATATCCTTATGCATGAGGGTGTGAAAAGCATTGCCATATAAAAACATTTCTATGTTGACTGATTAAGCAAAAATATGGTTCTACTGATATTGCTGTGAAACTATATAAATTTAATGAAAAATAGTCTCCTTCCAACCGTGTATTTAAAATTTCCATACAGAAGAGAAGTAACTGCTTAGCAAACTGTTTAAAGCAAAAATGATAAAAATGCTACTGAAGCCGCTTAATTTCTAAAGGACCTTTTCATTCAACCATGGGGGTAGAGAAGCTTCTGCAGAGTATGTGCTACCTACTTATGAGTTTGGGATAAACCTATAAGTTTATCAGGGGTGACCACCAGGATCTGGGGGAACGT
>NW_017728886.1:225553781-225621933 GCF_001723895.1 Crocodylus porosus
GGAAAGAAGGGGGATGAATGTAGCTGATAGAAGTGGAGAGGTACTTGGGCAGTCAGATGTTAGGCAGGTTATAATGTGTCATAAATCCAATGTATATGTTTAGTCCATGATTTTTTGTATCCAGGACACTGATGAAGTGAAGTTCATAGGTTCATCTCTAAAAAGTGTTTTGTGAATTGCCTTTGAGGATCAGGAATGAGAGATTAGAGAAAGAGTGTTTTTCTTGTGAGAAATGTGCCCCCACAGGTAACTGGGTATTCTTGTTTTTAACAGATGTCCGGTGTGTGTTCATTCAGGTGTGCTGTTGTTGTTTGGTCTCCTATGTATTTTCCATCAGGCCATTTGATGCATTGGATGAGATATATTGTATTTTTAGAGGTGCAGCCATCAGATCTAGGAATGGTGATAGTTCTGTTGAGGGGTACAATAATTGTGAGAGCAGTAGATATATTTTGGTTTGAGGGAGGGGTGATATGTCATAACCAGCGGTAACCATAACCAGAATCACTCACTGATTCTCTCATCCACTGATTTCTCAATTTATATTTTCACTAACTGGCTTGCATGCAGACCAGCCTCTGGCTTCTTTACTATTTGTTCCATCCAGGAAGAGCACACCAACTCCAGAGGCTTCCTCAGCCTGACCAAGGGTATTTAAACCTGAAAGCTTTTAAACATGAAAGCTTACTAGAAACATGTTGTCAACTAATTAGTTGGTCTATAAAAGATATCAGATTTACCCAGAAAACCTTGTCTCCCATATGTGTGTAAATGTGGCTGTAGCAGGGGTAGGGAGCAGGGAAAAGAGGTGGGCATGTGCCCCCTAGCCCAGCAGGGTCCACCCAGTCTCCCCCTCCAACACTAGGAGGGGAAGGGGCTCCACCCCCCCCCCAAACACAGTCCAGCTCCCATGGGGGAAGGGGGCCTCCAATTTTGTGCTTGCCCAGGGCCCCAATTACAGATTAATCTGTTTCTGGCTGGGGGGACTGTTGATGCACCCCAATTCAGCACCACGCAGGATGGGGCCAGGACTGGCCTGACTGTATGGCCGGGGACCGTGCTCTACTTCCTACCTAGTCCCGCCTTCTCTGACAGTGCTCTGGAGCCCGGAGTATCAGAGTGCTCCGGCCAACCACAGCACTGCCCTGACCCCCTCCCCACACAGTTTTTGGATATGGGGGTTCTGGCCCACCCCCCAGGCCCGCCTACAAATTGTGTCCCCCCCCAGACTCAGGAGGCACCAGTCGCCCATGATCAGAGTCCAGCAAGCAACACACTATCTCCCTCTGGGGAAGGGGGAGAAGCTGGAGAACTATTTTCTCTTCTGAGAGAAGCTATAGCATGTCCAGATAGCTGATGTCCCAGGAGAAACATTCCTTGAAATTATTTAGCCCTAGTTGTTCTCACATTATTTTTCTTCTGTGGTGGCCATTTTTACCCTGGTAGAAAAAACCTGAAAATCAGTACACTTGTGGTTTCTCCTGAGAGACCCCACAAGACTTTCCCAGGAGAAAGTAGAGGTCTGTATAGGCCAGTGGTTCCCAACCTCAGGTCACAACCCAAATGAGGGTTGTGGCGGCAATGGACACAGAGGATGAGCCACGCTGTGTGTTAGAAGTGCCTCCGACCCCAGGCTGCTGCTGCACTTTGCTCCCAGCAGTGGGGTACAGCAAAAAAATGGTTGGTAACCACTGGTATAGGGCAGATGCCGCTGGTCTTCTGAAGTATGCAGGAGAAAGTTTGCAAATTAATTATCTATTATGAGTAAATAAATATCAGTATTAGATATGAACAATCATTGGTTACTATTATTTTGATGAATTTTTACAAAATTATTAGGATACCAAGGTTGAAAAACATATTAACATTTTCAAAAACTTCCAATATTCCTTCGTTCCTTCCTTTCTTTTAGAGAAGATTTTATTTAAAAAGCATTTTATTTTTAGCAACTAGGTTAAATGAGCCCAGGGTCACCACTAATGCCCAGCTGGAAAAGTCAGGAGGGACCTGAGATAAACTGGTAGCCACTACTAAGGGCAGCTAGGGACAGACCCACTGTAAGGTGTGGAAGCCCTGCCAGGACTGAGGGTTAAGGTTAGGGTTAGGGTGCTGAAAGATTTGTCCATTCACAGCAACTGAGGGAAACCCTCTGCTTATCCAAGCCCCCAAGGTCTGGAACAGCCTGCCATTGGAGGTGGTTCGAGCACCTACATTGAACAGAGCACCTACATCTACAGAGTAAATTGGATGCTTATCTTGCTGGGATCCTATGACCACAGCTGACTTCCCGCTCTTTGGGTGGGGGACTGGATTCGATGATCTTCCGAGGTCCCTTCCAGCCCTAATGTCTATGAAATCTATGAAATTTTCATTTCAGGGGAATTCTCTAAATTATCTCTTACAGTATTTAATTAACTTGCACTGACATGGAATTGTTCATTTAAGAATTTCAGCCGTTTGAGGAAAAGAAATTTAGATTTATGTTATATGTTTCATAATCCTAAAGCATTTTTCACTGTATAGAAGAAAACACATGATAAATTCTGTATCCCTTTTTGGTGAAAAAACACATAGTACAAAAAGCTTTGTTGTGATCCCACCAAAGGTAGCAGCTTTCTCTAATCCTCAGATTAGTTCATGTATTTTTAATTTATCATATCATAATACAAGATTCCTCAGTTTTTGTTTGAAAAAAGTCCTGCTTCCAGTCATCACTCTCAATGGATGCAAACTCTTATTCAACATTATATAATGCACACCTGTGATTCAGAAACCTCTAACTTACTCCTCTTTACTGAGCTTGATTTACCTCTTCTGGTGCAGTCTTGGAAACCCATTTGTTTCCAAGAATGAATTCATTACCTCAGAGGAAGACAAGTTGGCTTAGGGGCTGCCACTCTGTAGACTCCCACCAGGAGGAGATAGCTTAAATTTATGGTCATTGTTCCACTTGTGCCCTTTTCTTGGAACTTTATGCAGTACAAATAAAAGAAGCCATGGGCCAGCCTGGCCACATTCCCTCCCCTGTCAACTCTTCGTACAACCACATCCCCCTCTAAAGAGACTTTCTGAAAAATCTAGTATTCAAGTTAACTGTACTTCTGTTTGCTAATTTAAAAATAATAGTTGTGATGCCTCTTTATCATGTCTGAAATGTAGATAATCTGACTATTTCAATTCTCTACATTAGTGATTTTTGAGATCCTTTCAAAGGTGTCATGTCCACATGAGTGTGAATGTTTGGTTCCCTGGGGACAACAAGCAGCAAGACACCTTGTGCTGCCACTAGTTGTCCCAGGGGAACGCCTGCACCATCTGGTAAGTTATCCTGGGTGGGGTAGAGGAGGCTAAGGCTAGCCTTATTGGGGTCCTGGGGGCTCCTGGGGCTGCAACAGTGGCAAATCTGCCATGAGGAGCCTGGCTGTCAACTGGAGCATGGCTCCAGAGGGCCAGTCTCTGGTTTTGAGCAGCGGTGCTGGCCTGCGTGTACTGCTCTGGGTTTTTTTTTGGCACAGGGATTTTTTGACCCTTGGCTAACCAGGTATGAAAAAACCCCCGTGCTGCTCTACTGAAGTGCAGAGAACAGCTGAATGTACGGTATGTGGCACTAAAGGTATCAAAAATATTCTGACCTGTTGTGGACTTTCTGGCCAGATCCAGACATGCAGGCATGCATGGTGTGTGGTGCTGCAAACCACACACCTGGCATGTTAAAATGTGCTCATGCTGCAAATTTACAACAATAAACAGAATTTTGTTGCTTCTGGGAATGTTGCCTTGCACCAAAGTGCACATGGAGGGGTGTGTGCAATGGTAAAAAGTAGCAGAACAAATTTGTGCTGATACTTTTTTGCCACTACAAGTTAATGCTCCTGCATGTGAGGACATACCCTCTGTGTTCTTTGCAACAGAACTGCTCTATTATTTTTCACTAGTCAAAAATGAGTGAAAACTAAGCTGGGATTTTCTGATGGGTTCCTCAAGTCTCATGAGGGGTGGCATAAATTTAATGAAGGGTACCTAAAGTCTAAAGAGGTTAAGGATCACTGCTTACACATTAATTCAAAATAAACAATGTCTTTACAATCTTTTTTCTAGTTTCGTTTAGAAAAAGATAAGAAACTGGAATTATTTTTCACTCTTTATGAAAAGTTTTAAAAGAATCTTAAAACCTCTGAAACACACAAGGAACAGACAAGCTGTTGGCATAAAGATGTTTTCAAAATGATACTAATTCTAACTACGTAATGATTCCTAGTACTATACAGCCTCACTTATGTTAGCAAATGTCCTTTAGCAGAAATGTTAATTCTGATCAACTGTGAATATGTTTCTACATAAATCAAAATGCTAATCCCATGGAAAAAAATCAAAGGATTTGCTTCATTAAGTTTTCTTATACACATTAAAATATATATTCTGGTCTAGAAGTAATATTCTTATATGTAAAAATAAGCTTCAGACTTAATTAAATTCTAGCTATTTCTGATTATAATGGACTTGCTGACCTGTGGAATCAGATTTGGATGAAAAAGATATACACACACAAACAACTGGTTCAGGATAGGTTCATCTTCTGCTCAAGGAAGACATTTTCTGTCTATTTACTAAATCCAAATGATTGAGTTTTCTTTACCCAAATCACTTTTTTTACACATGCAATGTGATGCTTTTCTTCCAGGATGAAGAATAAGCAAGTGACTTTACTATTATTATGAATGTGTCTGAGTCATCACAGTCATTAGGCTCTCTGTGATGACTCAGACAGATTTACGAAGTCAAACAGGCCTGAGAACAAACTGGTTCTAGGACTGTTTGAGCCTGGCTAATATATATGTATTAACTGCACCCAAACGTAGAAGACACGTACTTCAAAACAAATTGCTTTATCAACTGTCTTGAACCCAGCCAGGAAGACCAAGGAAGTTCCTTGAGCAAGAGCACTAGGGAAAACTGACAAACAAAACCCACATCAGTTACAGCAGGCATAGCCAAACCATGACACATGCCACAAGTGGCCCAGGCAGCCTATGCATGACTGGCACATGGCAGACAGGGGAGGGGACAGGCAGCACAGTGGCAGACAGGGTAGAAAGTAGAAGCAGAAGAACAGATAATGGTCAACACTATTCATGCATGTATACATTTCCCCTCACCCTCCTGCTCCCCAAACATGTACACATTCAATATATCTAAAAGATATCTAAAAGATTTGGCATTTAAATAGCATGAATTTATACATTCATACAAAACAGGTCTGAGCTCTGGGACTAGGGACAGACATTACACATACACTAGTTTAAGTGATCAGATACACTGGTTCAAGCCTGTAACAGAACATAAATTCAACGTACATAAACCAGTTTCAAAATGGCTGAAACTGGCTTAAGAGGAACATAGTTGAATGTAATATCAGACTTAACTGATTTGGGTCAAACTGGTTTATGCAACTTCTGTCCTAGACCCCTTCCTGGTTTAAGTTAAATCAGAGTCCTCCAGCATCCCAGATGCTTTGCAGACCTGGGCTGTGCTGTCTGCTCCAGAGAGCAGGGCTGGCCCCGCCCCTCTGCTCCTAGCCAGGGCCCCAGCAGAGACTCTGACCCCACCTTTGCCTCAGAATGCTGTCCCAGGGCTGGGGTCTGGCGACACTCCTGCCCCTTGAGCAGCAAGAGGGGAAAAGCCTAAGATGGTGCAGGCAGGGGCCTGCGGGGGTCTGGCCATGCCCCCACCTCAGATCAGCACTCTACAAGGGAAGGGAGGGCTGCTCTAGCACCCCCTAGCTTCTAGCCTGAGCCACTGCAGGCATGTGCCTGCATTTCTTCAGTCCAGAGGGAATGGCTGTTGCAAACTGGTTCAACCTAGCCAGGTTAGACTACCCTGCAAAGACTGACCCAATTCAGGCTCAGGCTTTGTGAATGTCTGTCGCTAGCTTGGAGTTACAGGAACAAATTAGCTATGAGTCCCAGAGAAGTATAGTGTGATTTAGAAAAATGCTGCATGATAGTTGGCCAAAAAAATATGCCCTTCACAATCAATTGATCAGCTTTTGCTAGTTCAGAACCAGCCAAAAAATTTGTTTGAAAAATGCCTGAAAATCTAATGATTTGTAATTATATGATAAAACAGTGAGCATATTATGGAATTAACCTGACACCTAAAACAAATTAATGTAAATAAATATGTATATATCAACCAAATATGTGGATAAGAGCCTTAAAAATGAAAATAAAGATTTTGCCTTAGCTTACTTTGCTCCTGCACTAGCATCGGTGATGTGTGTGTGTGTGAATGCTGGATATTGCGAGTTACATGTCATTATAATACAGAGAGGTAGTGGCATTATTAAACAATAATTGAACATTCATATAGAGGGCTGGACACATTTGGCAAAGCGGTCGGTAAGTACCTATACTACACAATATATAGGAGATTCTTGGGAACTGATGGAATAAAGGTAGAGAAAAGAATTTTGGAGGGCTGGGCTTGTTTCCACCCTTACAAAACACACTTTTGGGCACAGCATGTTGCCTCAAGAGAGGAGCAATTACATGGAAAGAAGCCTACCTAGTTCTCAGTTGGGGATAGAGTTTTTTATCCATTCAGTCTATAGTTACAAAATTAGATACAATATTATCATCAGCCCTTGGCCTTGCTCAGTTCAGAAGCTGAGAATATAGGGTGGGCAAAATTAATGCCACATGAGGTCTAAGAAACCAAAAATCTGATATTTTGTAACATTTTATGCTTGATTTTGCAATCTAAATACCTTTTAAACCCATTTTTGTGTCTAATTTCCTAGTTTTACTTTGTATAATATATACTGTGCAAAAATAGTGAAAGCGAATAACAAAAAATATCATTTCTCAGTGAATAAAGAGAAAATTTAGATAACAAAAGATGTTACTTCTTCAGGAATTAGCCTATTTGGAGGCCTAGGAGAAAGGTTATTTAAAATATTCTGCTGGTGAGAGAACAAAAAGTGCATCATTGACAAAAATTAATTACAAAATCTCGCAGCAAGGAATAATCTAAAATTACGCTGAGACATATCTTCAGTTCATAGTGCCAACAAGTGTTATCTTGTAGAATTAACAATACACAGTAATTGGGGCTACATTTTAACGGAACCAAAGGGAATAATTACAAAAATGCTTAAAGCACAAGGCTTAATTAAAATTTCTTGTTGTACAAAATCAGGGCCTTTCAACTAATTTAGGTAAACAATTGGAATTGCTTGTACTGTAAGTTTTATCAAACAGCAGTATTAATTGTTCCAGAAAATGTTTGTTTAAAACTGATTTCCAGGTAAAACTTTATAATATAAACATTTTTCTGTGTTTGCTTAAACAATTTTTTGCCTGTTTGCTGTATTAGAAAATTTATGGTGTGGATACCTTAAGGCAGAGATGGAGAGATACTCAGCTTATTTGTTCTACTAAGTCATTTGTTTCTACTAAAAGTACTGAACTTTTTGAAGGATTTGACTTCTCATTTTGTAATTTAGCGTACAGGCAACCCCTACTTAATGCTCTTAATTGGTTCCTGAAAAACTGAGCATTGTGGAATAGCATTAAGTGAAATGTACAAAGCCCGTGAGCATTATAACAAAACTCACTGAGTGCTAAGTGGAATCTGGTATCAATGTAAAATGAACATTATAGCAAAATAGCACTAAGTGAAACAGCATTAAGGGAGGGTTGCCTGTAACCACTCTGTGTTTATATATAGATATCAATCAGACAACATTAAGTATTAGTAGTATTACTAATACTGTTGTCATATACCACAGATACTGTTTGTTGCCACAAACAATTTTTGAACACAAAAGCTTGCTTAATAATTGTTTTCCAACTATTTAAGTTGGTCTAATAAAAGATATCAGATTTATGCAAAGAACCTTGTCCGCCTATGTCCTTAGACCAACACGGCTACAACCTACACCCGTTTGTTGCCACGTAATTCTATGAGAGGATACTCCAGTGCAGCAGTGAAGAAAATAGAGTCCTGGTACTGCAGCTTTTATTTATGCGACTCATCTAATCATACCCACTGGTTGTCCACAATATATTATACTGTATTATTGGTCTCAATGAGACAACCTACCTAAGAATGAATTCCCATGTGAATGCTAGATGCTAAATCAAGTCCTCATTATTTATTTGCTAGTTTGTATTTTTAAACCTTATTTTTTCTCTTTTACTGTTCTGTTAAGCACTATATCTTCTTCAGGATCTGCCATACTTGACTTGTGTAGGATATTCAGTTTAAACCTGATCCAAAGTCCATTGAAACCAATGGGAATTCCTCCATGCATTTCAATGAGTTCTAGACCTTGTCTTCTGAGAGATGGAGAAAGAATAAATGAAGACAATGACTAGCAATGATGATGATTATAGTATGCAACTTCTTTCCTCTAATTGAAGCACAGAACTTTTATTCTGTAATGTATTTCTTGTGAGCTTTATAGTTACAGATTTTGTCTGTATATATGGCATTCCTGATTTTCAGTTTGCTGTTCTGGTGAACGTGGGGTCATTCTTCAATATTTAACTGAATATTATAAACACTTTTCTCTGTATTCCTTTGTGTCCCAGGATAGAGAATATGAGCAATCACTAGACTGTTCTTTTATGGGGGGACCCCATATATATGATATTTTGAACCATAAAAATCTATTTGAAGATACGTGTTTCATTAAATGATTTCAAAATGAATCAGTATGTTAATTGCATGTTTTACACAAATATTTTAACATTAAAGACAATTATGGACAATGTCCCCACAATGCTAAACTTCTATGTATATAAGTTACTGTATGTACTTAAGCAATTTCGTTGAGTTCAGTGAAACTCCTCAAGTGTGAAAAATGTTGTAGGAATGTTCTATTCTATTCTACAGGTTCTTTCAGTTTGTAGCATTTGGGTCCTTCCAGTTTCTTAGAAGCAGTGGTTATCACTGATAAGGGAAGTGATTTTGCTTATACTGTAAGTAGTGTTCCAAACTGTGCAGCGCGTGCAGCCGTGCAGGTGTGCTCATGCTGTACTGCCAGGTGTGCCTGCATGGCTGCGCATGCCACACAGCTTAGAGGGAACAGTGGTTGCAAGTGTTACTTTTACTTCTGAGACAGAATTGAAACAATGTTTCAACAATGCATTTAGGGGCACTGGATCACACTGCATATTAAGATTGTATATTGTTTATAAATGTTAAATAATAATAAACAGATGTTTTACTAAAAGACTAATTTATCATGATAAATCATTCATGAGAACAAGAGGGCAACAACTTTTCTATAACACATATAATCATGTCTGTGTTAGCCTTTTGCCTTTTATGAACCAGTTATAAATGGGATCTTAATATAAAGGTATGAGGAGGCATGATGTTTCTAGAATTGCCAACTTCCAGACAAAGAAGACTTAAAGAGTTAAATCAAAGTTAAAGAATAGAAATAGTAATCTGACTGCTGTGACCAAATCATGAGTCAGGTAATTACTTTGTTCTTATCTCAGGCTCCTGCAGCTGGAAGTAGTGTTCAACATTTTCTCCAGACTAAGCATATTACTTCTATGCACTGCTAAAGAGGTGGTACCATATAACCTTCCATTCAAGAGCTGGGCAAAATGATCACTATATTCTTTACTTATTTTGCTGGTATGTGGGAAGGTTGAAGAAGAATTTTGAAATCTTCAGATAAAGACAACTATATATCAGCCAAGTGCTTATTACTATTTATAAACCATTGCCTACCATCATTATTCTAGTTTTTTCCTCATCCTTCTTTTTTCTGGATGCTTTTCTATTTATTCTCATGCCAATATGGCTGACACCCCCATCCTTTTAATTTCTTATGGTCTTGGACTATTCTAGGTGTAAAGAAGTCCCTAATGAGTTTTGCTTTATCTGTCCACTTCTTTTCTGTTACAGAAATATAGCTTAGTTGACTTATAGCTGCTGCCTTGACTACAGAACTCAGGAATGAAAAACCCCATCAGCGTTCTTTCCACACATTCCAAGGTAATGAAATGAAGATTAGAACCCAGAAGCCTGCTATCCTCAGCCTCGGCTAATTCTGACCTCTTGCTCCCACTCTTTCATATGACAGAACTGACAAACTAACGTCTTCTTGCACAGCATGCTCTGCTGAACTTTCCCAGGCTTGACAGCACAGACATTGTGTCACGTGACAAAAACAAACAAACAAAAATCACCAAAAAAACACACAGATTAAGGTTTAGTCTTGTGTTGTTGTCTTTGTTTCTCGTCTTTAAAAGTATTCCCCCCCCCAATCACTCTTTTTCATGGGATTACCTATTGCTGAACAAATAGCAAATATGACAACTAATAGTGCATTTCCTTCAGGACACCTCAATCATCTATCACAGATGTAGAAAGATTTTTTCTTACTTGTATTTATAGGATACGCTGTGTTTGAAGAAAACAACCCATTCTGCAGTTAACATGGTAAAATGATAAGGGTAGGTGACCAGGTCCCTAAACACTAGGACTAAGGGGGGTGGATTCCAAATATGTAGACATTATCCTCATTTTCTGTCCTTCAGTGACTGCAACCCGATTGCACAGGCTGCTACAAAGGACAAGGATTTTGTGAAAATATATAGAACTGAAAAGAAGGAAAGGGGAACCTTGAGAGGGGAACCTGTGAAGGCATATAAATTCATAAGAGGAGAGCAACATGAAGTAGGTGATGATCTGTTTACCAGGGCACCCCCTGGAACAACAAGGAACAATGGCCATAAGCTACTGGAGAGAAGGTTTAAACTGGACATTAGAAAAACGTTCTTCATGGTTAGGGTTGCCAGGATCTGGAATGGGCTTCCAAGGGAGGTGGTGCTTGCCCCATCCTTTGGGGTCTTCAAGAGGAGACTGGACAGGCACCTGGCTGGGATCACATGATCCCAGGTTTGGTGACCCTTTTCTTGCCTGCCAGGGGCAGGGGGTCAGAGTAGATGGCCCACTGAAGTCCCTTCTGACCCTAAAACCTATGAAAAGTTCTAATGATACTTGAGAGCTGGAAGTACTATTGCTGCTAAGAAACCAACACTATGCGACAAGTAATAAAAGCTATGAAACTCAGAGTACTGGCATAATTTAGGAGTTGGCAACCTATAGCCCATAGGCCATATCTGGCCTACAAAGTTGTCTGGTTCAACATGGGAGGGATGGGTGTCACAGAGCTGCACCATCCCAACCACCCCCTCTGTAATCCTCCCTCCTACTGCATAGCCTAATCTCCATGGCATCTGAGTTTATCCTTGATGTGGAGGGAACAGGTATCTGGCAGATGGCAGCTGGCCCACATCAGCAAAACGTTGCCAACCCCTGGAATAGATATCTGGAGCAACTCTATCTGGGACCTCTGGGATGTTATGAATAGGTGTGGCCATTTTAAAATCAGGGCCAAACTAGACCCCTGAACAATTTTAAACCTAGACTGCCTTAAAGGCCTAATGACATTTGCCTTATAGATAGGATATGATTAAATATCTTTATAATTATGGTGCTTTGCTGCAGAAAACTTAAAAGGTAGAATGAATTATATCATATAGGGGAAAACAAGGAAATGTATATTGGAAACACCTGTAATAACAGACTTCCTCCAGCGATATGAGAAAACAGGGTGTCCTGTCATGAACAAATACAATGGTTGAGAGATTCTGCATTAAAGGGAGAGAGACAATATTATACTGAGTTGCACAATTTCCCCAGAAAAGGATCATCATTTTGTTTTCTTCTGTTTTTCAGTTATTTTCTACATCCCTGTGGAAGGCCTAACTTTGCAGCATCAGGACCTTGTTTATTGTAGCAGCTTGTGGTCACAGAAGAGCAGAAAATAGTTGAAAGGAACAGTGAAAGTTAAATGCTTAATAGGTCCAGAAAAAACAGTGGAAATTAACAGGAGCCTCAAAATAAAAAATGATGGTGCTCAAAACCCTTGCTATCTTGTTTGTACCTGACTGAGCATGATTTCAAGAAAAATTCTAATTAGAGACTGATTTTACACATCTAAAGAAAACACTTGATCAAAATTCAACCCATACATGCCATTGCTAGCTTTCAATTAACATTTCTCTCAAGAGCAAACTTCTTCCTCATCTACCCTACCTGTAATGGGGAACCTAAGGAACTCTCTTCTTCAAGTTTGTATGATATACTTTATAACCTAATAAATCTGGCGTGCTTTGGACTGATCACCTGCTGGAAATTTGAAAATGCCAGATTTTTTAAACTGGCACAGCGGTCGGTTGCAGAGTGGGGGAGGGGGTAGTGGTGGCCAGTCCTGGAGCAGCAGCTGCACACGAAGCAGCCGCATGGGGTGGTGAATGGCAGTGGCAGCCGCTGAGTGCAAGCTTTCCCCCCTGCATCTGGGGGAGTGGGGAAGGGGGGGAGTGGTAGCTGGTCCTAGAGCGGTGGGGGGGAAGAGCTGGATTTTTTATATCCAGATTTATGAGGTTATACTGTATTAGGACAAAGTAGTTACACAAGAGGTAATTCCTGTGTATTTGAAGAATATTCATTTGTTTTTCCCAAAAATCTCATCATCACTACCAGAAAGGTTCAGCTACAAAAGTCTACATTTACTTGCTGATTTGTGTAAAGTCTTGAACAAGTTAATTTTTGGACTTATGCATTTACAACTTGAGTCAGAGCAGGAACAATTGTTTCACAATTACCCTGTTTACAATTATCTTTTAAAGAATGTACATTAAACTTGGTGAAGTAAATGAGAGTTGGCAGTACATCTTAACCTGTACTGTTTTAGGCCCCCTCTACATGTTATAGGTATTGTATAATTAACTGATATTGTATAATTAACTGGTTAATTGTGCAATTACCTTAAGACCAGCTACATGTGCAAAGTACTTATCACACAATAGAAAGCTCCAACTAGCCATAAAGTTAGACCTTAAAAATGTGTACTAATGTTATAGCTGGTTGTTATAAAGCTTTAATTTGCATATGCAGAAGGTTGACAGGACTTCCAGCTGCACAAGCACACCTTGCCCAGCGTGAAACCCCTGGGCCCAGGGGAGCATGGCTGCCTCAGTTCCCCAAGGCCTGAGGGTTTTATGCACCCCTGAGCATGGGAGATCATTGCTGCCATGATACCCTAGCCTCCGGGGATCATGGCTGGATTCCCTCAACTGAGGGGGCTCCCAACTGTGGGAACTTACTTTTTGCCTGTGCAGTGCAGCACAGGATCAGGCCCCCACTGCACCAGCAATAAGGTGCAAGGGGATCTTATGCAAGATCCCACAATCGTGCCTCCTGTCATGCACATGCAACTTTACCTACATGTGTAAAGGAAGCCTTATGCTCAGTTCTACTTTAAACTACAAAAAAAAGGGGACAACTTTTCACAGTGCACAAGATCTTTGACTTGGTACTCAACTTGCCCAAGCAATTCTAAAATTACAAGAACAAACCTAGCATCTGTGGCCTACACGTGGCCCATGAGATAAACATTTGTCTATTTGCAACCAGTAGGACTTGTCATTGTACATACATTGCAGACAGATGATAAGTAGGAGAACATGCAAACAACAGAATCATAAAACAATATAAAAGTAGGATTAGAAGGGACCTAAGGAGGTCATCTAGTCCAACTCCCTGCTCAAGACAGGTTCATTTTTCACTAAACTGTCCAAGTCAAGTACCTGCCTAACCAGCTCTCAAAAAGGATGGAGATTTGACAACCTGTATGGGTAGCTTACTCCAGTGCTTAAACACCTCATAGTGAGGAAGGTCCTTCCTAATATCCAATCTAATTTTCCACTGTTGCAATTTAAGGCCATTGTTCTATTGCTACACAGAATAATCTATCACTATTCTTTCTATAACCACTCCTCTAGTGTCTGAAGACTGTTACCAAATCTCCCCTCTATCTTCTCTTCTCTTCTTTTCTTTAACTAAATAATCCTTGTACTTTCAGCCTATCCTCTTAAGGGATATGATTTAACTTAGCTGAAACTTCATTAACTTAACTAATTTGGAATATTGACAACCATAACTCATCAAGTATAGGTGATGTTCCTCCCCCTAACTGCTTCCTCCTTGTAGCGGGCTGCCTACTACAACTGGTTCCTAGACCATTGCTAGTATCTTATCATCTCTAATGGCTACAGGGTTAGGGAAAGGAGGTTATCTCCTCTGTGAAGCAGACCTTAGAATGCCCAACCCTGTTCCTCAGCTTATTTATAGGATATCTACTTTCCACTAAATCCACTTCCACTTGTGCTTTATTATGGAATTACATCATCTATGGAATGAATACCTGCATTAAACACCTGCTGCCTGCTAAACTGTGACAACCTGAACCTTACTTCTTGACTTATCTTGCTGGGTCCCTGCAATATTGTAGGGAGAGGTGAAAAAAAAAAGCAAACTAGCAAGCATTGGTCCTTCTGGCAGCAGAGGCACAGTAGGGCATCTCTGTGCCCTGGGCAGTGACTGAGCATGGGATAATGCTGGCTACCACAATGCCCAGAGTGATGGTGGCTATTTTGTTTTTTTTTTTTTTACACACACGCAAAGCCAATGCTCCTAGCTACTGCTGCCTCCCCCTCCCTTCAGCTGTGCTGCTGTCTGGCAGTGAAGGAAAAGTTCCTTCAGATTTTCCTCATTTTACCTATTTTTAGGCAACTAACAGAATTCTCATAGCAAGAGAATAACCCCAGTCCTATGTTAATTTCAGGAATAGAAATCAGGATCTGATAATCTATCAGCAAAGACAGGGTTCATACGTTTTCTTAGTTTCACAGAGGGTACCTGGCCTTAGAATGCCCAACTCTGTTCCTACCAATGTGAACACTTGTTCAGGTGATGTCCTTTCCCTTCCCAAACTTCTTGAGGGGGGCTGAAGTGATAGCATGAATGTGGGACAGTATGGATGAAATCTCCTGATAACAGCCTTTTAGAACCATTGCTAAATGTATAGACTTTAGTAAATAAACTATTACAAGACTAGTATACAAAATTAAACTAGAAGTATTTTTTTTTAAAGACTACAACTTTTCAAGTAAAAAAGGGAAGAAAATAGTTAGAAACTATATGTAATTATTTGTTCAAAAGCACAGGGTTGGTTAGACCAAAAAATTGTATTAGCAGGCAAACATTTCAATATTTATTGATTTATGTCTAAAATAAATTAGAGTCTATTCTATTGTTCTTGAGACGGATGATATGTGGAGGAAGTAGGTATTTTAATATCCTGTTTAACGTCAACTTAGAAAATGAGATTCTTCCTTAATATTTCCATTTCATTCACAAAGACTGAAGACTCCCCAAGAAAGGGACACCAGTATTTAAAGAGATGCTAAGTGTTCAAATGACAGATACTACCTTCCTAAAAGGCAAAATCCTCAGCTTTTTTTTTTTATGGAAAAAAAATAATTTGTCACTTGCCCTTTGGGTTATGAAGGGAACCCAACAGTCTGAATTAAGTACCATAGAATAACCAGCAAATAAGCACATTCTTCTTAAAAGAAACATTAAAAAAATCTAATAATTTAATACTGATTAAAAGCAAAGAACAAAGAAGCAGACAAGGACTGCTAGATTAGCAGGTCCATGTGGTAGGATAAATCCACCATAGTACTTATGTTGCCTGTGAACCCCCTGAAGCTACAAGAATAAACATTAAGTATCACTGTGAAGATGTCTATTCTCTCTTGGTACCATTATAAAATTAAATATATATTTACAAAACAAAGATTCTATCCTGGTTTATTTTTACACAAAATTGGGACCTCAGTGTATATTCTGAGGTAGTTTATTACCTATTGTTTAATGCTGGAAATTTCTATCTATCAGCCAATTAGTTTACTTAAGAAACTAATGATTCTTGTATTTCTATAGTTTTAGTCCAGTTTACAGACTGTAAAGAAGGTTTTGCTAGATCATAACAATCTTCTAACAAAAGTTGTGCTTAGCTTCTTTGGTTTTAAGTTCTTCTATCAAAAAAGCTTTCTTCTAGTCTAGGTTGTATGAGACGTATCACACATATGCAGTTCCAAATAAAATGATGAACTGAAACTTCTGCAAGAAGATTCTTTTAGCACAGACCTTTACTCAAACATGTATCAATGCAACCACGGCACAATGAAAAATATCCCTTTGACTGACTGGGCTAATTATAAAGTTAAATTATGGGGCCCTTGTAAAAGAAGAGTTTGCTAAACACACAATTTCTACAACATTGCCTGGAAGTGGCTAAATTCCCAATAAGACCATCCCTATTGACCCTATTCATGAATGAATTACGATTTTTTATCTCTGCATAACATGCAGCATTTACTTACCCTTAAATTTTGAAGCATTCCAGTTTCTGCTGACATGACTGTATTCCCAAAATAGAACATTATAGTAATCCTCTGCTAGACATTTAAGCCATTTGTGTATTTATTTTTTAGTTTCTTTCTTGAACTTTCTAACTGTGAGAGGGCTGGGAAAGTCGAAGCATGATGAACGAGAGTTTGTTTTCTAAAAAAGTAGAAATGCAGACATTTGATCTAACATTGAAAAATTCACAGCCTCCTACCTTGAAAACAAACATTTCCCGGCGAAGAATAGCTAGCGTGTCGAAGTTCCCATCACAGATGTTAGGTTTGGATCCAGGATAGGAAGGTTTGTCACCAGTGGGCGGCCGGGGAGGTTTTGGCTGCCTATCATTCTTCCCAGGGTTAGCTGGAGGGATAGAACGATGTGGGGGCACTGTTGGCAGAGGTTTTGTTGGTGGTGGGATCTTGTCAGGTGGACCTTTAAAAATACCAGCAGGACACTGATTCAGATCACACTTTAAAGAGGACTGCAAAAGTGCAACAAAGGTACACCGTAAGGAACAAGCCTGTATCAATAGAGGACTGGATTAGATATTCCTTTTATGATTTCTGCAGTTTTGGTTCCAGATAGCTGAGGCACTAACAAAGGAAAAAAGAATGATTTCTTGAGAATTGATACCTTGCTCCTTTATTCAGCAACAAAGTTAGAGATTGCAAAGGGTGCTGAAATTTAAAATCATGAATTGTTTATAGCATGTGCTTGAACAACTTTGAAAAACTGTCTTGTTGAGAACAAAACTCTTGTTTGTTATGTAAAATGTAGGAAATGTGTCTTACAAGTATGTAACAAAAGCCTCACCAAACCATGTTTTTGAATATCCTCTTTATTATCTGTATTTATCTATCCATTCACCTATGCACACACACAAACTGCATATTGAGTGGGAATATTTACATGAGAAATGACAGAAGCAAGTAATAAAGTGCATTGATCCAGCACCCTTGACTATCTAGCCTAACCAAACATCTGTCTACTAGTTAGTGTATTCTGGGACTATTATTAACATTTCTAGCTTTTGAGCAACTAGCTGTCTCACATAGAGACTTCATAAAAGCACAAAAATACTTCCTTCTTTCCCCAGAAGTGGAACTTACTCCACCATTTATGCTGGCCCAAATCACAGATCAGAACATTAATTGTGTACCAGTGACAGATGTAAGATCTAGTATCTTGCAACTCCCCAGGAATACAGCTTGGAAAATTTTAATTCCAGGAAAGGTTATCTCCCCATGTCCCTAAGGGACACAAAGCCCTTTTCTAGGATTGAAAGAAAATTTTTATGTTGGAGTCAGGCATTTCACGTGTCATAAATACATAGTAGAGCTCTTTAAAAGTTTCTAAAATTAGTTCCTTACCATTTTTATTTCCATGCGAGTTCTGTACAATTGCACTTATGGCTACTAATATGGCAATTGTTGCTATAGGTAAATGAGCTTAGATAAAGTCAAATTAAAAATAATTAGCTAACTCTCTGCATAGTATTTGCAAAACAGTTTATTCTCTTTTTTTTTGAAAAATAAACGTGAAACTGGTGTGATGTAAAAATGTTGATGACACTCATTTAGGATGATCTAACGAGTCCATATATAGTTAAACTACTGGTCTACATTCATGCTATTAAAACTCTCAATGTCAGATCATATGATTTACAATTGGCAAAGTGAAAAAAAAGTCATTCAATTTCTAGAGAAATGCTGGGTCTAATAATATTTCTCATGTATAGGATAAGATGTCTTGCCTAGGACCAGTAAAATTTCTGGTGGCAGAAACGGCATTTTAAGTCTACTCACTTCCTCTTTTGATCATTTAAATTACATAATTTCAGTATAACAAAGCAGCTTGCACTCTCTCATTTGCTGCACTCCCTCATTTGCATGATAGTAGGTTAAACAGCAACTCTAGCTGGAGACAAAGCTAAAACTCACAGTGAAATGTGAATTTCTGGTACCTGATCAAGGTAAATGAACTAGAAGGATAAATATTTACTGACCGAACATTTAAGGGAACCTTAAATTACCTACACAACCCCAAACAGCCATCACTAAGATCTAATAAATCATGTATTTTGTTCATAATTTGAAGGTGCATGACAATCATAATTAACAGTTAATGAGGAAGTTTTCAGCAAAATAGAACTTGTTTACTTCAATACAGGTATTATTTATTGAATCCAAATAACCTTTTAACATATGTATTACAGAAATCAATTTGACTCAAAATCCAAATTAAATTTTCATATATAATTTGCTATTGATGTCAGGAATTTCTTCCCAGGGGTAATAAATGTCTTCAAAAGTATAGCTTACAGCTGTCAGAGCTTAATATTTAGTGTAAAGAAAAAATATCCTTGTCTAGCCCTTTAGTGTAGACTAAAGGGCTAGACCAACGTACAAGGTCATGAGAAATAACCTTCTTTCAGTTTAACATACAAGAAATTATAACCAGCCAGTCATTGGGTTCCCTCTGTGGAACAGTCTGACTATAATAAAACTTAATATTAGAATATTTAACATGGATGTAGCTGGCTTTCAGTTGGAGGTACATTATTATCCTATACTAATTGAGATGGCTTTCCTAACAGTAAAGACTAGCAGGAAATATAATCCTGTTAATATTCAGTTTAACCCTGAGAGAACACTTACCACTCAGACATTTAAATTGAAAAACTAATGAATGCAAAACAAATTAGTGAACTTAAACTATACTATTTGCAAATGCAAATGATATCTACTGGTTACTTTGCATTTACATACAAATAGTATGCATCTTTCACTGTAATACTAAAAGCACTCAATTAAATTAGCAAAGCAGAATCCTTAATAGCTAAACTACAGGTGTCGAGCTCTTTAAAACTATGTAGGAAAAAGTGCCCCTGGAAATGTCAGAAACATTAATGTAGGAGTTGTAGGAGTTAAACCTACAATCAGTAAATTGTTTTTTCCTCCAATTAACTTGATTTCTTAAACTAACACAATAAATTTAGAATTTATTTACACTGGATGTTTCTTTCAATTTGGTTCACTAAAGACAAGTACACAGATATTTTAAAGACTGGAACTTTTTCCCTATGTTGTTCAAAACTTGGGTTGGTAATAACATAGTTTTAAGATCAATTTACTATATTTATCACAATAGGGGGCTTGCTGTGACCACAAAATTACTGTACCCTGGGAACTGCATAGTATTATAACAGATAAATGTGCAAACAACCCATTCATCCATTTATATGAGCTCAGAGTACTGTGGAAATAAGCTTGTTAAGGTTTAAGCTTTCATATCTTAATATTTTAATAGTTCGGGATTTCTCTGCACATATTCTTTACTACCCTTTTAAATATTTAAGGTTGCCATTCCAGCTGAGTGCAGATTTAGATTAAGGTTGTGAACAGTGAGAAACTAAATAAGAGAGCTTCATCAGAATCCTTAGCTTCCTCATAGCAAGAAATCAAGGCCTCTGAAGCCATGGCTGACAGACTGCACTTTCATACACTATATTTTCTCCCTTTATGCCCAAAAATGCTCTTAAGCAAAATGCCTCACATGTATAATAACATACCATATATCTTCTGGATGCCTTGTAAATCATCAGTAGGTAGTTTGAAGTTGTCAGTTTCCATATACTGGTAAAATGGAGCCATAATTGCAGTGGGGTCATTGGAATGCTCCAAGCCTAGAGCATGCCCCAGCTCATGCACTGCAACTAGAAAGAGATCATTCCCTATGGAAACAAAAAAGGAAGTGCTTTATAATAATATGAACAATAAAACAAGGCTAATACCATAATGAAAGATATATTAATGGTAAAATATATTTTACCAGAAGAAACCAAGAATCAACATCTAGGGGATCACCTGAGCTGTGGCAGGCAGTTTTGTTTTTTTTTAACAAGACTATGATGATTATCATTTTATGATGGCAGAAATATGGTGATCCTCTGATGGATACCAATGAATATACTCATCTTCATTTAAATAGTGTTGTAGTGTGCACACAGTTAGTGAGCATCAGTCCTGCATCCATGGCTAGCTCACATACCATTTCAAAGTCTACTTTAATCCAACAAGAATGATTAAAATGTTTATGTTACAAAAGTAGTCTTAAGCTCTGAAGGAAAAATCGCTCTGCCAGGTGCGGTAAACTTCACAAAATGAGCACTGCCTGTTTAGGACAAATCCTGCAGAGAGCCTTAGTTTTCCTACTGTTTCCAATCAGACCCCTGCTGATGACCTGTACATGTTGTCCATTTCTGAATCAGCCCAACTGAAATCATTACACAGATAAAGGTACAGATAGGTGTCCCATTACCTCTGTCAAATATGAACCACTTTTATTTATTTATTTTGCAGTGGGAACTAAGTAACTTCAGTACTTTGTGTTCTCTTTACATAGGTAAATGGCTATATAAGAATTAGAAGCTTTTGTTTTAAAATAGCTCTTAATAATAACCAAATATGAAGCATTTCCAGTTACTAAGATGGAAAAGATTAAAATAACTGACTGAACGTGATGCATATCATTCCTTAAGTTTCTCAGTGGGTGCGTCTACACAAGACATTTACTGCGAAGTTCTCTAATTAGCTCTGCAGGAAATGTCTCAGCATCTACACGTGCAGTGCTATGAGCATAGAGTATACTAATTAACTCCACTGTAGGTTAGCATTTGTAAACAGAAGTACTATCCTACAGTGGCATTATTTACTCCTCAGCAATGCACATGTAGATGCTGACCCAGCTGGCTGGGACATGTGGCTTCTGCTTACCCCCATGCTTGTGCCCCAGCCAGTCCCTCTGCAGCATGTTGAACCAGGTCAGAGCAGCCCTGGGCTGGCAGGCTGATCCCCTCCCCCAGGCTCCCTACCATTCAGGGATGCTCTGACCCAACTCAACGTGCTGCGGTCCCGGGCACAGCACCCGGGAGCAATGAGCTCCAGAGTGATATGTGCCAAGTTTATTGCTGTGAATTAATTGCATGTGTAGAGGCACCCAGTTATTATTGTGTACTAGAGAACAAAAATAGGCATGCTCACATTGTGTTTATATCTATCTTTTTGGAAATCCATAAAAGAAATCAGACTGGTATTAGCATACAGATTTCACTTAAAAATTGTTCACAGCAACACTTGATTTTTATTACAAGTAGTTGAGAGCAATTAGAAATTCTGATCCATGGAATTATTGCAGCCTTGCTAAAACTAGAGACAGAGGCGTTGAACCTGGTATAAAGATCTAGACCAGGGATGCCCAACCTTGGTCTGTGGGCCAGATCCAGTCCATGGCACTATGTAATCCTGTTCATGGAGCTCCCCAGTGGGCCTTGCAAGGGAAGAGTGATGCTCTTGGAGGTTAATCCTGGCATGCAGGGTTAGTATAGGATCCAGTCAGGTGGTGCCCCAGGGTAGGAGCAGCATGTGCCCCATTCATCCCACAAACAGGCTCTGCGCCATTCATCTGGCAAATAGGGCCAAAAATGCGAGCATCACTTATCCAGACCAGAAACTGTCTACTGTAAATCAACTTTCATTAACTGTCTCCTGTAACAATCAGGGCACATCCAGAAGAGCATGCTTGTGTGGTCTGTGGCACCATGAACCACATGTGCTGCACATGCAGGCATTCATTGCATTGCTAATTTGCAATGTGGTGGGTTTTTTTGATACCGGGAGATCCTGGTGTAAAAAAATCCTGTGCCAAAAAAAAGCAGGGAGGTGCATGTGGCACCAGTGTATATTGCCTGAAACCAGAGCCTGGTGAGCTGAAGCCACACTTCAGTGGCTGGTAAGCTCTGTGTATCTGGATCACCACCACTGGAGCCCCAGGAGGATGTCAGGATCCAAGGTAAGGCTGCTGGGGTCAACTCAGGTGCTAGCCCCAGCCTCCTCTACCCCACTTGGGGCAACTTGCTGCATGCTGGAGCACACACGCAGTGTGAAAGTATGTGCTGCTGCTATTTGTCCCTGGGGAAACACACACACTTATCTGTCCGGATGCGGCCTTATTGTCTACTTGCTTTTCCAAGACTTTTACCTCATAAAATATCAGTTTAAATTGTGCAAACGTCTAGAACATAAGTTGATCTATTTAAGCCAGTGGGACTACATGTGTAAAGGTTTTAAGGCTGGGCCCATAAGCTTTGTTTTTTGTAGCCACACCAAATAGTGCCAGCAAAGATGTAAAGGACAGACTAATCCAGGTAGAGGAAAGGAAACTGAGTCAACACACACCACTTAAAACGAAAGTCCCTGGGACAGAACTATCACTTCTGCATATTTGTACAGTGACTACCCACAAAGGGAGCCAAATCTGGATCTCCTGCTGTTGATCAAATATAATTATAAATAATAACAGTGGAATTTTCTTCACATTTTCCTTTTGAGCAAGATGGTTTTTCCCTTACCGAAAACAAAATAGCTAAAGGGCATATTCTTCAAACCAAGTAATTTCCCATCTAAACAGCTCAATGATTCCATGCTACCTTTCAATTTCCTATTCTACAAGAGCACAGGTTACCCAGAGATGTTGTGGAATCTCCATCCTTGGAAGTCTATAAAACCCACCTAGACAAAGCCTTGGCTGGGATAATAGAGTTGGGGCTTTGAGCAGGGAGTTGGACTAGATGACCTCCTGAGGTCTCTTCCAACCATAATTTTCTATGATTATATGATTCTTCAGGAACAGGGAGGTGAAGAGTGATTGTAAGAAAGATACCAAAGGAATAGCTCTTTTGTGTATTTCTCCCTCTCCCTGCAACTGTTTCTCTTATCTTGAATCTAGAGAGACAGAGGGGTTGGTTATGTTAATAGGGGATGATTCAGGCCAATAAGAAAGCAAAGTGCACCTCAATTCTTACAAATTCCAATCCAGCTACAACACATTTTCAGAATCATATAGCAAAAATACAAAAAGACCCCAAACAAACCAAAAAAAAATTACCAAAGAACAGAGGTGGAATTAATTATGTGTTTTAAGAATCAATTTGATCGTGCCTCCAATTTTTCAAGTATGTTTCTATTACCAATGTGTCAAGATAAAACCATAACCTGAATAAGAATGGTGAATAACTGACATTCAATATTTCATACATAAGACTGTCCCAGCAGTCTGACTGCTCATGTAGATTTCTTAGCCAAGATACAAGCTCTCCACCTAATTCAGGAGATGCACAGTCTCACCAGGGGAAATGCCCTGCTGGGGCTGGTCCTTGCCACAGGTGATGACCTGGTGAGGGGACTGCGGATTCTCGGCCACCTGGGTGATAGCAATCATCGCCTGCTGAAATTCGCTATCCAGCGCATGGTGTCAAGGGCTAGCAGTAAGGTGGAAGTCCTTGATGTCATGAGGGGTGACTTCAATGAGTTAAGACTAGTATGAGAGGCATTGGGATCCCAAAGTTTCAGGGAGATGGGATTCCAAGATGGGTGGTTGTTCCTCAATAAGACAATGCTCCGAGCCCAAAGGGAGTCAGTTCCATTGCATACCAAGGAGGGTAACAGTGCTAAAAAGCCCCCATGGCTCAGCAAGGGCATTCAGGAATGCCCGAGGGCTAAAAAGGAGGTGCACATCCAATGGAAGCAAGGGGCTATTACCAAAGAGGATCACACCTCCATTGCTCAAGGCTGTATGTCAGCTGTTAGGAAGGCCAAGGTGGAGATGGAACTGGGGCTGGTGACCAGGATTAAGGATAACAAAAAGTCCTTTTTCAAATACATAGGGAGCAAGAAGAAGGCACCGGGTAATGTAGGCCCTTGCAGGACATGCTTGGCAATCTGGTGATTGCTGCAAATGAAAAAGCAGACCTCTTTAACAAATTCTATGCCTCCATTTTTCTGAGCAGGGACCGGGACATCTCCCCCACCAGGAGTACGGAAGGACTCAGGGGAGGCACTGCCAAGCCCAAGGTTAGGGATGACATAGTTAGGGAACTTCTGGAGGGGCTGGATGTGTTCAAATCAGCAGGCTGAGATGCTCTTCATTCAAGGGTGCTGAGGGAATTGGTGGGGGTCATTGCAGGGCCCCTGGCATGGCTATATGAGCACTCAAAGTCCCCTGGTCAGGTGCTGGATGACTGGAAAAAGGCCAATGTGGTTCCCATTTACAAGAAAGGGAGAAAAGAGGACCCAAGTAACCATAGGCCCGTTAGTCTTACCTCGGTCCTGGAGAAGATCTTTGAGAAAATCATCAAGTAGCACATCTGCAAGGGACCAGCAGGGGAGATCATGCTCAGGGGGAACCAACATGGGTTCATTATGGGAAGATCCTGTCAGACTAACCTTATTTCCTTTTACAATCAGGTCACAATGTCCTTGAGCGAAGGCGTGGGGGATGGATGTCTTCTTCCTGGACTTTAAGAAGGCCTTTGACACCGTCTCCCACCCCATTCTCATAAAAAAAAAACTAGGCGCCTGTGGAATTGATGCCTACACAGTCAGATGGGTGGCTAATTAGCTGGACGGTCGGACACAGAGAGTAGTAGTGGACGGGTCATTTTTGACCTGGAGGGATGTGGGCAGTGGGGTTTCTCAGGGCTTGGTCTTTGGGCCTGTACTGTTCAACATCTTTATCAGTGACTTGGATGAGAGGGTGGAAAGCACGTTATCCAAGTTCACAGATGACACCAAGATGTGGGGTGAGGTGGGCATGCCAGAAGGGAGGGACAAAATCCAGCTAAATCTGGACAGGTTACAGAGGTGGGCAGATGAGAATAGGATGGCATTCAACATGGACAAGTGCAGGGTACTGCATGTAGGGAGAAGGAACCAGCGGCATAACCATAGGCTGGGGAACACCCTTCTTGTCAGCACAGAGGAGGAAAGGGATCTTGGAATCATTGCTGACTCCATGTTGAACATGAGCTGCCAATGCGAGGAAGCTGTCAGTAAGGTTAACTGCACCTTGTCATACATCCACAGATACATCACAAGTGGGTCCAGGGAGGTGATCCTCCCCATCTACGCAGCATTGGTCAGGCCGCAGTTCAAGTACTGCATCCAGTTTTGGGCGCCACACTTCAAGACAGATGTGGCTAGCATTGAGAGGGTCCAGAGGAGGGCCACTTGCATGATCAGGGGCCAGTGGGGCAGGCCCTACAAGGAGAGACTAGAGGGCCTGAACCTATTCTGCCTCCACAAGAGAAGCCTGAGGGAGGAGATGGTATCCGTCTATAAATTCACCGGGGGGGATCAGCAGGGAATAGGAGATGCCCTGTTCCCCTGGGTACCACACGGGGTAACTAGGAACAATGGCCACAAGTTGATAGACAGCAGGTTCAGGCTAGACATCAGGAGGCATTACTTTACGGTTAGGGCAGCTAGGACCTGGAACCAACTTCCAAGGGAAGTGGTGCTCATTCCTACCTTGGGGGTCTTTAAGAGGAGGCTGGATAGACACCTGACTGGGGTCATATCACCCCAGCATCCGTTCCTGCCCAATCAGGGGGTTGGACTTGATGATCTGTTTAGGTCCCTTCCAACCCTAGCTACTATGGCTATGACTATAACGAGGATGGCTTTTAAAATATAGGTTTCAATGAGTGTTGAAACAATCAAAGCTAAGACTCTACATGTAATTGACAGATGTTTTTCTTTCATTTTCTTGGTACCTAAGCCCAGAGATCTGAAAATTAAATAAACAGGCTTTTTACTGAGTGGAGCCATGAAAAAGAAACACGTCTTTCCAAAATTAGCATAATGTACTTCCAGAAATGAAGAATACAAGTTGGTTCTCTTATTTGTAATCTAAAATATTATCATGATAATATATTTCTCTAGCTACATTAAAGAAAACACTTCATGTATTTTTAGTACATTAAAGGAGACAAGAGAGTTATAAGAGCCAAGATTAGACATTACTGTCTACCAGGTCTGAGAAATTCTGACTGATATTATGAGGAACACTTTTTGGAGAGCTAAAAACTCTCCCCCTACCAAGTTTTAACCTTGGATAATCAAATGCAACTAATTCACAACTGCCATTACTGACAAGTTATTGACCAACCCCTTATATATGATGAACAGTGATCTGGGTTTTCCATTTCCCATGGAAAACCAGAGAAAACCACAAGAGAGAAAATGAGGATTTCTCCTTTTGGCAGAGAAACCCATAGATTCCCTGCTTTTGCAAATAGCTCTTGTAGGCTGGCTGAGCTCCAGCCTGCAAAAGCTATTTGCAAACAGGGCGGGAAACCACAGCTCTGCCCAGAGGGTGAGGGTAAGGGCGGGACCTGAGGCTCTCAGTCAGCCACAGCTCTGCTCAGCCTCACTCTTCTCCTGGACCCTGGGGTAAGTGGGGCTTGCAGGGGGCTGGGGGCCTGTCTGGCAGGGCTGGGCGGGGGACACCGGCAAGGCTGGGGTGAGCCAGGAGCTGGCCCCAGCCTCACCTGTGGGGGAGCTGGCTCCGTGCTGCTTCTCCTGCAGCTGCCTGTGGTTGGGGGCAGGGAGCTGCAGACTTGAGTCCCTGGCCTCATAGCCCTGGTAGCTGGGGCCCTCTCTGGCAGAGTTGGAGGTCAGGGGCTATGGGTGGGTGGCAGGAGGCATAAGTAGGGCAGGGAGGCTGTTGTGGGGGCAGTGAAGGGCACCAGAAGAATTGGAGGGACTTTGGGGGCAGTGAGGAGCACCAGCAGGGTTGGCGGGTGCTGCAGGGGCTTTTTATTTGAATAATGGACTTGGGGGTTCTTGTCAGAGAATTTGCAATTTTTCATCAGGGAATTTGTGATTTTTTTTATCAGAGAAAACCAGGATCCCTGATGATGAACAAGAGAACACTAGAAAGTGTATTTAAAAATGACCGGAAGGAATATAGTCCACCAATGTACTCAGGTATGTTGGATATTGTTTTTCTGTTCATTTCCACCCTTTATTAACTTATTTTTACTATCAACATTTTTTTTTTGTAGGGCTGGGGCACATGATTTATGAAAAGAGACTGAAGGACCTGGGCTTGTTTCGTCTGCAGAAAAGAAGACTGAGGGGGTATTTGATAGCTGCCTTTAACTACCTGAAGGGTGGTTCCAAGGAGGATGGAACTAGACTATTCTCAGTGATGACAGATGATTGAACAAAGAGCAAGCATCTCAAGATGTAGCAAGGGAAGTTTGGGTTAGATATTAAGAAAACTCTCACAAAGAGAATGGTGAAGCACTGGAACAGGCTACCTAAAGAGATGGTAGAATCTCTGTGCCTCCTGAATTTGGGGGCGTGCCCGCAGAAGCCGCTGACAGTGATGGCCCTGTCAGGGGGGCACCAGCCCTTCTGACAACATCAGTGTTGTCAGGGGCACCAGCCTGTCAGGGCGGGGCACATGCACCCCCGTGCACCCCCTACCAGTCGCTTATGTTCCATCCTTAGAGGTTTTTATGGCCCAGCTCGACAAAACCCTGGCTTGAATAATCTTGTTGGGGATGGTCCAGTTTTGAGCTGGGGGTTGGACTAGATGATCTCCTTAGGTCCCTTCCATCCCAAATTTTCTATGATTCTATGATAAATATTCAAAACTAAACTCTGTCTTCCTTTGGGCCCTCATAAAAATATTTGCTAAAAAGCTCCAAGGCTCACAAGCTCATAATCAAGGGTATTATCCAATCTGAGGCCTTCTCTCCAGTAGGTTGGTCACTGCATCTGCTGAACCTGTTTACAACAGTTTTAACCAAATTCAAGTTAATTTTATGTTACATGATTTGATTGACTTAATGTTGAGGCGAGGGGAGGGATGGGACACAAAATGCTGTATATGTAGTGTCCAACTTTTAATGCTTGAGAGTTGTATCATTTCTAAAAGGGCAAGGGGAGATACTCTAGGGGAGATTTTAAACTTTATTTTGCTCTAGTTGTGCAACTCAGTGTAAAGGGAATAGAAATGTCAGTGTTTTTCACTGCAGGCAAACTACTATACAGTAGTCACAGAATAAGAACAGTTGCTTAAAGAGTTTCCAGCTCATACCAGAGCTATTTCTTGGGGTTGTAGAGGAGGAAGTGGGACGCAGCAGACAGGCTAGTACTCTGTCTTCTCCCTGTGCTGATGGAACTTATTCAGATACTTCAAACACTTCCATAAATCACAGCATCCATTTCAGAGAACATATTTGCTATTTGCAGTCAGAGGCACAGAGGGCCACAACTGCACCACAACCTTTAAACTGCACCACAACTGAAGGCTACACTACAACCAGTTACCCTAAATTAGTTTAAAAAGTTAGGTTTAAACCAGTTCCAGATTCCTTGTCAAACCCAGGCAGGTAGGATTTACCGTATTTTTCGGACCATAAGACACACCTGACCATAAGACGCACCCAGTTTTTATGGCAGGAGAGACTATGTGTGCCGGTGGCCGGCCATTTTTATTGCCGGCTCCCGGCCACCGGCACGGGCGCCGGCTTCCGGTGTAAACAAGCGGCGGATGTCCCACTCGGGCTCCGCCGCCTCCGCGGGCAAGCTCCGCCCCGTCTCCCCGGGACACGGCATAAACAAGCGGCGGGTGTCCCGCTCGGGCTCCGCCGCCTCCGCGGGCAAGCTCCGCCCCGTCTCCCCGGGACACGGCATAAACAAGCGGCGGGTGTCCCGCTCGGGCTCCGCCGCCTCCGCGGGCAAGCTCCGCCCCGTCTCCCCGGGACACACACCTTCGGACCATAAGACGCACCCTCGTTTTCCCCCCACTTTTGGGGGGAAAAAGTGCGTCTTATGGTTCGAAAAATACGGTAAATGGAAATATAATGGTTTTATTAGTATCCTCATTCTCCTTTAAATCATTATATTTCTAATACTTGGCTGCTATTACCACTTTCAGAATTACCCTATGACTTGGGGAGCAGATAATCATCTACAACTTCACAATGCCACTGTGACATCCTTTTACACTCTCATCAAGAAAAGAGAAGCTGTGCTCTTTTTTCTCATCAGATGGAATATCATTCTTTTCAATTTCAGCCTAAAGAATCCTGAGCACACATCTGTCAAGTGTAAATGTGTTCATTTGGTGGTCCTCCATTTTAAGCTGATCTTACTAAACCCAAATGCTTAGCCAAAGTAGCTGCTGGAGACGGGACTAGACTCTTCCTCTTTAGTTTCATCAATATTGCAAGAACTGGAAATAATCCTTCTCTCAGGACATAGTAACAGAACAGGATCCAAACTTGGACCTCACTTCTTTCAATGTAAGATTTTTAGTGTTGTATCCTGGTCTGTCTGCTACCCACTACAAAATGTCTTCTGAAAGATTTTGTGTGCGTGGCCTTTGACAGCTCACCAAAACTTGTTAAGTGGCTCTCCAGTTAATTGCTCACCCCTGTTCTAAAAAGCAATGCAGAGACTTAAAATCCAAACCAGGCTGAAAAATAAAATAAATGGTTACTATAGGGAGAGAAAAATACAGAAGAAAAATATATGAAAAATTGCTTAGCATAAGAAAAATAAATAATACCAAAAGCATAAATCAAAATGAAACACAGTTCTACTGCAATCTTAATATTTACCAAACAATTCTCCAAAATAATAGTTTTTTTGTGGCAGTCCTATAAAACTCAGAGCACTTTGGGCACCTACACACGCACTGGACACCTGCTCTGACGTGTGCTAATTAGCATGCACCAGCAGCTTTGGCATCACATGTATTCAGTGTCCCCATATCAAAAAGGTTACAGGGGTGCTTTAACTAAAGCTTGTTGAACGACCTTAAGTTAAAGCACCCCCTCTGCCGTTTTCAAGTGTAGGATGCTGAATATACAAGATGCTACAGGTGCTTTAATTAGAACGGCTCCCAACAGCCACTCTAATTAAAGCACCCCTTCCCTCTGACACCAAAGGATGTATAAAGATGCCCTAAAAGTCTAACTTGGCAAGTTTTCAAGAAAATAATATACGTTTGATAGCCATCAATTTGTGTTTCATGTGTACATTGTTTAAAGCTCAACATGGATTTCATTCTTACTGTTGACTTGCTAAAACTATGTTCTACAAAATGATCAGCAGATTTTTTACAGTTACATAGGAAGCAGAAAAAGATATTATAAATCTAATTTACTATTCTTTTTTGCTATTGCTTAATTTTCACTTTGTTATTTTACCAGCTAATGATACGAGTGATATTCTTTCCAGCTCTTCATCAGTTTAGTTTTTGGACTCATTTCAACAATGAAAAATTAAACGTATGTAACAGTGTATTCTAACTATCATATATATACGTATACACACACACACACACACATATATATCGCACAGTTGTATAAATTGTATAAGCACGTATAGTGAAGGTTGAGCAAGTTTCAATCTAAGAGATCATTGCTTACAAGTTTCTCAAAGTGTTGCCATTCTCCCTGAAATGTGGTTGCCTTGATACTAGTCAGAGAACATATTGCAAATTTAAATTAAAATGGTTATAAGCCATTTTGAAAAAAAAAGCAAAAGAGTAAATAACACACATTCACACTTATATTACTATAGAATATAGAGTGCATGTGCATGTGTGTGTGTGTGTGTATTCACACATATACAGGGATATATACAGGTTCATCCATTGTGCCAGTATGAAAACATCAAGAGTAAGAAACTTATTTTTCCCATTGGATATATATGTCTCTGTGTGCATGTCTGTGTTATAAACTATAATATAGAATATAATGTACAATATAAATTAAATGTTATACATCTATTATTCAAAAACTTTCTTAAAACAGAACAGAGGATCAGTGGGAGACTTCAGATGCTTAAAATTTGCCAGGAAGACACTTGCTGTGGTGCAGAATGACTGTTCAGTGCTTCAGTGATAATGGATTGTGGTTTGTTAAAGTCACATGGAGTTTGAAAAAAGATTTGGTATATGCACATGATTTCTTCTAATGTTTGATTCTGAATAGGCTTTTTAAAGTGTAGGAAAGTTAATTAGCATGATTAGTAATGGTGTCTGAAGAAAGTCACACCTTTAAAAGGAGTTCACCTTCCATACCATATATCAGTGTGTGCGTAGAAGGATAGATGGATGAATGATGGATGATATGCTACAGACTTACAATTGCATTTATTGTACCACGGAAAGCATTCTACTGCTATCTAGTAAACAGTTTGTTCAGGGAGGAATTTATCTGTCTTCATTTTCTTTTTAAAAGGCACTGATGAAAAGACCCTCTTTTGTTTCTCCACAATCAGCCACTGCACGTTCAGGGAATCTGAGAATTAGACTGACAGTATCTAAACTGCTAGCTACCAACCTTTCTACACACTGAAAAGGGAACCAGATAGAGATGGGAGAGGAGAGGTAATTGTAAATGCTGTTTTCTTTTCTATACTCCTATTGCACTTACACAGCTCAGAAGACACTATGCTTGTCTAGTTTCTGGCTCTGAGGAAACCCAGCTGAAGTAGTGCACCTCTCTATAGTTTCCAGTACCAGCCCTGCTAACTGATAAGAAGAGATTGAAGAGTAAATGTTTTCGATCCGAGCCTTCAAGAGGCCGAGAAGCGATTACTACATTATTCCATATGCCACATAATCATCCAGTGTAAAACTGCTTACTATGGAGATCATCAGATAGTCCTTATTATTTAATTTCTGCTATTTGGTTTATGTGTTTTTTTCTGAAAAAAGCAGCAGATGTAAATCAGTGTAATAGTCAGGATTATGAGATTTGATGCTTGGAAGAAAATGTATTCAATAAAACTTAATAGTTGAAAAATTGGTGCCTTTTGGTACCATACTATACAAAATCCAAATGATACATAACTTTTCCACTAAGTAAGAAACTTTTAAAAACACATTGCAATTGTTATAGTAATAAAATCTTTTTAAATGGTATGTTTTAAAAGTAATACTTTGGTCTCAGCTGACTGTAGGGATGGACATCTTTAGAAACTACACATTTAAATTAGAGAACACTGAATTTTTCATCAGCATTTTGATTTTGAAAAGAAAATCTTCATAAATGCCCACCTTTAATCAAGATCTGTTTTCAAATTTGCACCTTCAAATTTGTGACTTAGAAATACAGCAGTCCTCTTTATGCAGCTGCAAATAACTAAGTAACTAAATAATGTTACCTCTGCCTTTAGAGGTCTCACTAATATTCCATATTGAAAGCACTGCAAATACAGCTGCAACTGTATTTATTTGTACTCGTCCTTCCTTCTCTCTCTGTTGCTGTTTTTAGTTGTTGCTGTGGGAACAATAAGCCAAAGAAGTGAGTTTTGCACTTCTTTCTGAAGGCTGTGAGAATGAACACATGCTGGGACTGATGATTTGGATATGTATGAGCACGGAGCAGGTATCACACAGTTCCCTGGTTTCCTTCCCTGTTCTGTCCTTGAGGGTCACTCCTGGGAAAAAAAGTGTACCAGTTCCTACATTCAAAATGGCAATGTTAGAGGGAAGATGCAAAAAAAATGTGTACTGTAATTGTACAGGGGTTTGTTTTTAGGTCACTCCATGAAGGTGCTGTGGGGTTAAGATTCTTATAGCTCTTAAACTGAAGGACTAACCTCCCCTTTCCCCTCACCCCTTTCTCCCACCATCATCACTATGTGCTTTAAAACCCCATATATCCTACTATTAAATGAAACCAGTGTGATATTGTCAGGAAGGCCCAACTCCCACTTTCAATATTCACAAACGATGAAATTCACCCTAGCACAGAGGACTGTGGATCACTGGCAGCCCCACTATAAACCTTATATGGGATTTAATTTGTGTAGTTTTTGTGCCATCCCTTTGGACAGAGATGAATTTCATTTGGCCTTTTCTGAACTTCTAAGGGTGTTCTATTATTCTTCATTTTAATTCACATCCAGATCATTACAAATCAGGTTCAGAACCATATGCTATATATAAGTGATCCAAAAGCCACTTGTTTAGATTACACTCAGGCTTTTTAAATTATAAATAATATGATTTTTTTTATACTATGGCATTTCACAATCAAAATATCTATTATAGTCTAAAATCTAGGACATTTTCTTGGTGCTCATAAATGAAAAAGATGAAAGGATGACAAATCCATTATTTTTGTTTTCACTTTTTTACAGTTGATCTATTTATATTGAGTGTTCTGATCCAGTTTAATGGAATTACTAGTGTGCTAAATCTGTCTCTATCAAAGAATATGTCCACACAACAAAATGAAGGTGTGGGTATAAAAGGATATACCTAGTAAATATAACTAGCATGGGTATACTAACTAGCAAAACAGGGTTAGCTTCAGCACAAGGTAGCAACCAGCCTGGAAGCTCAATGGGAGCTCTGGGAACATACTCTAGTTACCACCCCTATGTCTAGGCTGTCTAAATGAAAACCAGCAAGGGTATGTTTACCTGTGCTACAATCACAAGTTTAGAACATAGCCCAGGACATGTCAGCCCTAGAAACTAAGGTCGCTATTGTTTTTATTTTTAAGGCTATAATAATGTAAAATATAGATTTAGTTTCTCCTGTATGTACTGTAACTACATTAACAACCCCTTTGAAAAACAGAGTAACAGTGTACAGACCAAGATTTTATAATAGTAAATCTGCATATACAGGAATGGCTTACTGCCATAAAGAAATAGGAGCAGTCTATACCAGTCTGAGGCTGGTACTGGTATTAACAAGTTTATTATCCACATTAGGAGTTGCACCAGCACAATTACTTTGGTACAATTCACACCTCTCATCAGAATAGGTCTACTGAGGCAAAACCTGGGCAGATCATGCCTAATTGTAGACTCCCATTACTTTGGTTGTATTTCTATATTCATTTAGGACAACAGCAAAACTTCCATTCATTGTAATAGCACTGTGCTTAAGTGAAAGTGATCTATATTTAAAAGCATTAAGAACATTACCAACCCATAGAAGGAACAGAAACATCAATATGCAAAAAGTGTTGTTTTAAATTAGCTTGGTCTGTTTTGATCTCCCTTTTACAATCCTCTTCCTAAACTGATACATCAGTTCTAGATGCTTTGAGGCAGCAGTGCAGTGCTAGATGATTAGCACTTTCAAAGGCAAACCATTTAGTTAGGAACCTAAATATAGGCTAGAAAAGCCTGACCTATACACATACCTTTAGCATGCTCAAGTGAGAAATAATAGCTAAGGTGAGGACTACATGCACAAATTGACCTTTGCTTTTATTTACATGGGTATTATGATAACGTCTGTAATTAGGAAATTATATATTGTTTCCCAAATATTAAAATGCAGTATTATACTATTTTTCCTACAGCTCAAGGATGTCATTCATATTACATGATAGATATTGAAGAAAACAGAGATTCTTATATAATCCTTGCTTATGCATCACCCACCATACCATATCTACAATGAATGAAGAATGAAATCATTTTGATGCTAAATATATATAGTAATATAGTCTATTGTATTATTTGAGCTGCCTCCAAATTATGGAAGTCCTTGGCTCCCACCTCCACAAGGAGAATATGTCCTCAGGACAAAAGCAGGTAACTGTATGAGGTTTGGAGATATGTAAAGATACTACTAATGTCCAGGGCCTCCGTCCAGGGACCCTGACATCAAGCAAAGAGCCTGAGATTGGTATGGATCTTTTTGACTGAAGAGAGCAATAATGAAGAACTCATTAAAATGACTCTTTTAGTCATAAGATAGAGAACACTTTCAGATAAGAAACACAGGAGTAAGGAAACCTAGGAGAATTAGGACATTTTATTTTTACACTGTATATTTCCCCAGATTTAAAATCTTCCAGATTCTTCTATGGATGTAGAGACAAGATAAAAGCAGAATTTCTTTATTCACTGCAAAGAAGATTTTATTTTTTTTTTGTTACAGTCCCAAGGAAATTATTTATGTATATATGGAGTGATGGGTTGCCAAAGGACTTTTTATAAGAAAATTATTGCACATAGACTATATATTTTAGTGAAGCTTAGGTTAATTATGAACCAGGCTAGGTTTGAAACTATAAATAGTAGGGGTACAATGATAGAGATTTTTGGGACCAATACTGATAGCTGATATTTAAGGAGACTTATCGGCCAATACTGATCTGATTTCTGATACAGCTGCCTCCAGCTGGAAAGTCTAGTGTGGTGGAGTGGAGGGGAGGGGTGTGGTCGGATAGATCAATGGCCCCCCTGATGAGGTAGGGGGCAGGGCGAAGGGGGGTTGGCTCCCGCCACTGCTTGCACCCTGAGAGGGTGGAGGGGAGGGAAGAGTGTGCCCCCAGAGCTGCATGGGGCAGAATGGGGTGTACTGCAGCTGGGGCTACATGGGGCTTTTCTTGGCAGGGGCTAGGCTCAGAGTGGGCGCTGGCAGCACTGGAAGGATGCTGTATCCACCCCAAATGTCATCACCGCTCTGCTCTCAGGGCTGCCACTGCCAGCCACAACCCCAGCTCAAAGCCCTGCATCCACGCACACTCCGGGAAGAGCCAGAGGAATGCTGGGCAGCTGACGGTGGCAGTGCTGGGAACTGAGCTGCGGTGAAATTTGGGTTGGATGCAGCATCCTCCCAGTGCCACCGGAGCCCTTTCCAATTCCAGACCCCAACAAGAAGCCTGCGCAGCTCCAGCTGCAGCCCGCCCCATCCCACCCCACACAGATCCCAGGGCACGCTCCCCCGTCCTCTCAGAGTGCAACCAGTGGCAGAAGCTGCCCTTCCCCCAACCTGCCTGGGCAGCGCCTGCCCCCAAACCCTCCCTCAGCGTGGGAGGCGTTAATCTGCCCCCCATGCCCCTTCCCCTTCCACCATACCAGACTGACCAGTTGGAGGCATCTCTCCACACTGCCAGCTGTGCTCCATGGTGCCTGAGTGCTGCGCTGCAGCTGCGCACAGCATGAACATTTATCAGCCAAATTATTAACCCCACTGTGCCGACATCAGATACAGCAAATTTTCTTTATATCGGTACCAATTCAATATCGGACAGATGTATCAGTGCACCTCTAGTAAATAAAAGAAAAAAAGTATTATTAAGTAGGCAAGAGGTTTGGTGAAGCAACAGCTGAACAACAAATGGAGATAGGGTGTCCATCAAACCAATCAACCAAAAAAACCTCACAGCTCAAGTGCCAAGGACATAACTTGCTTTGCAGTGTAGCTGCAAACTGTGCTACCATTTGTTACAAAAATAAATGTAGACTATTGGCATGATAATGAAACATACTGACATATTGGTAGTTTTAACATGACAGGCCTCATAGCTTCAGCAAAAAGAATTAAGTAGTATAAAAACAGGTGCAATTTTGGAAGGGGACCTCTAGTTTGAAGTGCACCCTTATACTCTTTTGGAGCCCACTCTTATGCCTACACGAACTGCCGAATTAACAACACTTTGTTAAGGGGACATACTGCTTCTTTTGTCTTACTATAACCATATAGAAATGTTGGGACATCATGGTAGAGTGGTTAAGGTATCTTGCTATGATTCCAGGGGCACAAATTCAAGGTATATCCATTCAGTCTGTGGGACCTAATGTGATATTGGCCAGCCATATCGCTCTCATTTGCGCTGTAGGATTCAGGAACTGGTGTGCCTTAATCACATCAGCCCAATGGCCTATTGATTTTATACATAAGTTCTAACCTGGCATTAGAAGTTATTCAATACAGATCTTCTGAGAGGTGTTTACATGGCAACAGTGCTGTTTTTAAGTCTTTTGGCATCCTCAAGGTAAGTTTTTATTTGGGCTTTATTTGGGCCTAATCCAGTAGTATAGTAAACAAAAAATTAAAAAGCATGAAGCAGGAGAAAACGTAACAAATTGGCAACTCATGCAAGATCATGACTATGCTCATGAAAATACATGTTCATGTCTTACGCGCTAATTGCTTCAAAATACCTAATTGCCTGAATAAAAACCCTGCCCCATTTTTTTCAAGAAAAGATTCCAGCAAAGTTAGACTTAGTAAACATGTTGCAAATAAATGTATTCTGGAGATTCATATGTGAATAAAAAGCAAAACAAATCAGAATTTGCTAAGGTCTGGTAGGCTGGGCTCATCTTCCCTGCTGTACATCTCTTTTTACGATACAAAGATTTGGAAAAACTCTTATCTGCCTACAGAGCATAGAAAGAACATGCAAAATGTTGGGTCAGGTCTTTCCATGTTCTGGTTCCTGTCTCTATTTGGTAATTAAGCCTGAGCATAAACACTGTCTGGCTGATAAAAAGACTAAAAACACAGCGTGGGAAGTCCTTATCAGCCTACCTTTTATTGCTTTAATTAGAATTATTGCAAAGCTCAACTTCTTCCTAGTATATTCCATAGCCCATCTTGGAGTTTTCATAATTGAGTATTTTACAGTTTTAGATCAAGGTGAAGAGCTGTGAGCATGATATTGCCCAGTGTCAGCCTCTGGGATACATTACAAGCAGCCAGCTAAATAAACATCTAGAATATTGTGTTGATTTCATTTATAAGGCTCTCCCTTTACTGATTACTGGTGTTTAATAGTTTTCTCTGTTAATAACATACAAATGAAGAACTTTTCTCAAATATGGAAGACTATGCCATGAAAGCCAAAACAAACAAACAAAAAAGACTAAAACTGAGCTAATTATATTGCCAAATGTTAATATTTTCCATTTTCTGGCCTCCTGTCAATAAATGGCATCAAGCCAACGCATTCTCTTCTCCTGACTCTACAGACCTCTGCCTAAAGACTAAGTCTTCACAATCCAGCCACAGTCTTTTGATTTCATTTAACAGCATTTCTCACCTTTAAAATGGATACAGGGATATTTCTGTCCTCAAGCACATCTTTATGGTAATGTTCTTAAGAAGGCATTTCATATAGCAAACCTGAGGAATTGAGTCCTCATTTTAGACTAGATTTTAGAGTGACTGGACATGAAGTAAACAGAGGTTGTACTCACAATATGTGGGCAAATACAGTCAAGGGAAGTGTTGGGAGACCTAAAGACACATATTCTCTTAAGGTCCATCAGCAGAGGCTGTAGTAGTTGTGGGAAAGTCTGATGTGCATTTCACAAGTGAATCTATTGCCAAAAATGAGTCTCACAGAAGGAAGGGGTTAAAAATATAGAAGTTGGATGCTGACCATCTGCAGGATAAATAGATATGGAATTTTGGGGGAGGGTATGAAGTGAAACAAATCAGCAACTGACTTATTTCAGCTACAATTTTAGCATCATTAATTGCTCAATATTACACCAAGTACACCTTCTGCTTGACCTGTATAGTGCAGTTAACTTTACCTTTCTAACAAATATAGATCAACATGTGTGTGTGTGTTGGTGTGCATGTGTGCCTGTGCTGAAAAAAAAAAGAGAAAAACTTCAACATATTTCTCTCCCCAGGTACAAAATAAGAAAACAAACAACACAGAGGTTAGTCACGCTGCTCAATACAATACTGGAAGAAACCTGTGTGTGCTGCATTAGAACCTGCATAGAAGAGAGATCCAGTATAAAAAAAAATGAACGCTATAAGAAATAGCAGTTATATGACAGTAATTCAGAGAATAGTTTAATCTTAAGACCTGACTCTTTGCCTAGGGACAGACATTACACATTAACTGGTTTAAGCGATCAGAAACTGGTTTAAACCAGTAACAAACCAGACATTCAGTGCACATAAATCCATTTCAAAATAGCCAAAACCAATTTGAGATAAATCTGGCTGAACGTAGTATCAGATGTAACTGATTTGCCTTAAACCAGTTTATGCAAAGTCTGTCCCAGAGCTGTTCCTGGTTTAAGATAAACCAGACACCCCCAGCATCCCAGCATGCTCTCTGGGCTTGGCTCCAAGGACAGCTGGAGCATGAAGCTCAGCTAGGCATGGTGTGGGTATGGGTGTGAGGGTGGGGGGTGTACGGACCCCCACACACCTCCCCATAGCATGCAGCCCCCACTGCCTTGCAGCAGCAGCAGGCAGGGAGGTCAGGGTGCTTGTGCCCGGCACAGGCATGACTCCAGCCAGCAATGTGCAAGGGGAGGGAGCGGAGCCTGCTCCATTGCCGGGGCTCTGCTCCCCACACCTGCAGCTCCAGCACTCATAGTGGGGCAAACCCCACACTGGAGCCTGCTGCCTCCCTCACTCCCTGCTGTGCAGATCCCCACACTTGGTCCAGAGTGGAGGGAGCCCTGTCCCCTGCTTCTGCATGGAGTCCAGTATGGGGCTTCCCCACTGTGAGTGCTGAGCTACAAATGTCCGGCGCTGAGCCACTGTGATAGATGCAGCCAGTGCTGCACTGGGGGAGTCTGACTTAATGGTGGTGGAGGGGGAGGAGGAGATAAAAGAGCCCCACCCTGAACAGGGCCCCCCTCCTGACCCCACGGAGGTGTGGGAGAGGGAGAAGGGAGAAGAGTTCCCCTCTGGGGCCAGGCAGCCCTGTGTGCTGGGAATGTTCCCGGCTGTCAGGAAGCTGCTGGGGCAGGCCTGGCGGGACCTGGACATGCCCCTGCCCTCCTCAGCTCAGCTCCCCTGTGGAATCAAGGGCTGCTCTAGCGCCCCTGGGCTTCTGGCCTGAGCCACTGCTTGCATGTGCCTGCATTTCCTTAATGGAAATGGAATGTCTATCCCATTAGAAAGTGATTCATTCCCTGAGGTTAAACTAACCTGCAAAGACTGAATCAATTCAGGCTCAGGCTTTTTGAATGTCTGTTCCTAGCCTACATTATCAGAAATGACGGCCATTCAGTGAACATAAACCACTTTGAAAATGGCTGAAACCAGTTTGAGAGAAACCTGGTTGAATGTAGTATCACACTTTACTGATTGAACTCAAACTGGCTTATGCAATGTTTCTCCAAAACCCCTTCCTGGTTTAACTTAAACCAGACTCCACCCAAATCCTGCCATGCTCTCTGGGCCAGGCTCTCTACTCCAGCCCAGCAGGGCTGGCCCCGCCCCCCTGCTCCCCATCCAGAGCACAGACAGGCAGGGGTGGGGGTCTGGCCAGATGCTGGCTGGGAGGGGAGCAAACAAGAAGTTTAGCCCTCCTCCTCCCTCCCCTGTTCCACCACCATGGATCTGCACTTCTCCATGCTGGCTGCTCCAGCAGAGGGGGCATGCCCAGTCCGGGCAGTAGCCTTGGCTGAACTGGCCAGGGAGGGGGTTTAATTTCTCCTTTTCTGTCCCACCAACAGGGACCAGAAGCAGGTCCCTTGGCAGTCCTCCTTCGCTCTGCAGCAGGGGACTGGGTGGGGCCAGATGCCATCTGGTAGGGCCCCTGAGGCAGAAGGGGCAGGGGCATGTATTCCCCCCTCTACCCCCACTGCCCCCAGAAGACCACAGCCAGGTATTTTTGCCCTGACCTCCACTGCTTGCTCACTGCTTGGGGCAAGTGGTGTGGAATAAGTTCCCTGCTGCCCCCTCCACTAGCTGCAAGAGGGAGGGGGAATAACTCCCTCTCTGTACTCTACTTAATGGGCCCTGCTGGCTGGCTTCTGGCCACACCCCCAACCAGACACTTCAGTGGTGAGAGGGCAGGGCTCTTGATGGGGGCAGCAGACCCTGTCATGGTGTTGGGGAGCTCAAGCTCCTTCCTGGTTTGGGGGGGGACCACACTGTGGGGTGGGCAGAGCTATGGCAGACTGTGCATGGCAGCACTGGGGCTTGAAGTGGGCCAGAGCTCCCCCCAGCATCACTGTTGCCATAGTCCACAGCAGCTTTACCCACCCTCCAGTGCAGCCACCTTGCCAGGAAGGGGCTTGTGCTCTGGGAAACTGTGACAGGGGCTGCTGTCCCCGTCACAATTGCTTTGCCTTTACCAATCCAGCGGCTGGGTGGGGGTGAGGCCAGAGCCGGCCAACAGGGCCCCTTAGGCAGGGAGCGGGCTTTTTTTACCATTTGTCCTAGGCGCAGAGCAGGTGGTGGCGGCGGTGGGCAGGGCGGGTAGTCCCAGCTGCAGTCCCCTGGGGGCAGTGAGGGTAGAGGAGGGAATAAGCCCCCTCCCTGCACCCTCTGCCTCAGGGGTCCCGCCAACCGGCATCTGGCTGTGCCTGGTCCTGCCGCTGCAGCAGTAAGGGCGGACTACCCGGAAGTCCCTGCTGGTGGGGCAGAGAGGGGGGAACCCTCTCTGGCCCGTTCAGCCAAGGTTACTGCCCAAGCTGGCCAAGGCCCAACCCCCCCACCCCCCACACGCAGCTTTCCTGCAGCTGAGGGTGCTCTGTAGCACCCTCAAGCACCTGGCCTGAGCAGCTGCAGGCATGTGCCTACATTTCCTCAGTCCAGAGGGAATGTCAGGGCAATTGCAAATCGATCCAACCTAGGCAGGTTAGACCAACCTGCAAAGACTGAATCAATTCAGGCTCCGGGTTTTGAAGGCCGTCACTAGCCTTTATGCCTACATGAAGTGTGACATGACCACTGTTGAGTCACAAAGCTCTCAGGGGAGTTAGTTTTCATGATGTCAGCGGTTTGCATTTCCATAAGCATATATCTGCTCCACTGTGTCAAGCACGCTGGCAGCAAAGTGAAATTTATCAGAAGCTGATCTATGCAGTTCAGAGATCACAACTGTTGTACATTTTAATTGGCTATTAGCAAAGTTTGTGCACTGAAATCTGTACTGAATACATTCTAAGCATGTTTCAATAAACAATAGGCTAGGGACAGAAATTACATATAAACTAGTATAAGTTTACGGCAATTCTTCTGTTGCAAAGAATTCAAAGGCCATGTCCAGGCCAGCACAGCTGTGCGGTATGTGGTGCTGCAAACACATCTGTGGTGCCACATACTGCACATTCCGTTGTTCTCCGCATTGCAGAGGAGCAGCGCAGAGGGTTTTTTCTTGACCCCTGGATATAAAAAAAGCAGGGTGGTGCACATGGTGGCAGTGCATGACACCTGAAGCTACAGCCTGGCCAGCCAGAGCTGCACTCCACTGCTGGCCAGGCTCCACACAGCAGGGTCACTGCTGGTGCAGTCCCAGGAGGCCCCCCGTGAGCCCAGGTAAGGCTGCTGGTGCCAGCCCAGTGTTATCCCCAGCCTTCCCTACCCCACCCAGGGTACCTTGTGTGCCAGAGCGTGCATGGCACAGGTGTTCCCCAGGGACAACTAGCAGCTGCACAAGGTGCACCGCCACTAGTTGTGCTTGGGGAACCAAATGTCCATGCATGTCTATATGCAGCCAGAAAGACGACACCAGGTCCAAATGTTTTTAATGTTAAATATTCTTATTTGAAATTTCTAGGCTTATCTTATGAATCTCTGAGTTTATCTTTCCACACCTAACAGTGCTAACATTGTGTACCTCCCTGTGGTAACCTTTAAAGTAGGGTGCACAAGATGATCCATTGGGGTGCGTGGAAGAAAATACTAGAACTTCTATTTATATTTCTATAAATATACATATATTGGGGGTGCATGCTCAAAATGTTTTTACCAATAGGGGTGCGCAATCAAAAAAGTTTGGAGACCACTGCTTTAAAGGATGTCAATGAACTCCAGAATCACTGGTCCACTCCAAGCAGCTATCACCAGATAGCAGATCATTTCTATGCTCTGGTCCTTTATAAAATTATACAAAGGATATATAAAAAGTGTGTCCAAGGCCTAAGGACTGAGTTTTTATACCTTGCTCAGATAAAAACCATAAAAAGTGAAAGTGCCCGAGCACAGTTTCTAAGTTCCTATCTATATTAAAAAGCTTTACATATTTATGTAGACCTATTTAAAACATTTAAAACAAAATGATCTAGTTAAACTGGTGCACACTTTACCCACCAAATCTTTATCCATGATGTCATGATTGGCAAGTGTCTTCCTCTTTACTCTGCTCACAGTCATCTTTAGGATTACACCTGAGAGCTTCTAATATTTAATAGGAATTATGTTTATAATAAAACATACAATAAAGATAGGAAGAGATTGATGGAAACTATGAGAGAAAAATATGCAAGGAAATCTTACAGAAGAGAAACAGACAGTTAAGTGTCAAGGAATATATCAAATATATTTTTGGCTGTGTTTTTAAGTAATATAGATTTGGTACCTATATCTGCTATCTCTGCATCTTAGTCATAAATCTAGGCTGATGGGGATATTCTTTCATTCCTCTGGCAGACAGGGAGCAGTAACCAATGACTGCAGAGATTTATCACAATTCTCTCTTCTTTCTCCCAGCTACCATCTGCCATAAGGAAGTTTTTGAGCACAACTAACAGTTCGGAATATAACGCTGATGGGTTAGAGGCTGACAGAGAACACAAGGAAGCTACAGGAACTTGATCCAGTACGTAAGTCTTGAGGGTTTAAAAAAAAATGTGGTGATTCAGTTCCACCGATTCTTAAATTGTTGGAACTGATAACAGGAGTTCCTATAAGCAACTTCAACTTCAGGATAGGGAATTCAGTCCCTGCTCTCACACTCCTGATTTCCTCCTTCAGAAATGGCAAACATCAAAGACTGACTTGGTATTTGTCTGTCTACCCTAGGGAGAACACTTTAAACTTACACTGAACTGTACATTTCTATATTTACAACCAGCCCCATCACCAAAGCTTTAAAGGTGATAGAATTTCAAGGACTTGGTCTCCAAAAAATGCATATTTTTGGGTGTCTTGATTTTGCTGCTTTCCCACCAGTTTAACAACTTCCACTTTGTTGCTCTAAACACAACTTGATTTGGGGTCTCTCTCCTTCCCTATTCCCTCAACGGATTTTAATCAGTGTGGAGCCACAGCTCAGTTGACTCTAAGGGAAGCTAGAGTCATTGTAAATAATACATGATGATGACTAATGGAATGGTTCAAAATATTTGCATGATTCTAAGTATATTATATAGGAAGACAGTGAGGGAGGGTTCAGAGTTACTCCTCATACCTAGGTAGACCTCAGAGATGCACCTTTTTTTTCTTAAATTGTGCAACTGTATAAGTATACTACTTTTCTTTGCCCCCCATTTATACATTTCCATGTGGAACAAGGTCAGTAAATGTTATCTAAATGATCTGAACAGATATACCAAAGATGACTCCTTGTTATTTACAGATACTGCAAAATACAGGCAACAGATGTCAAGTCTTCAGTGGCCTGAAGACATACAGTCTCCTTTGCCTCAGGACAGGCAAAGCATCTGCTGTTTACCTTATGAATGTACATGGTATATGACACAATAGTAACCTACAGTGGTTTGGAAGGCCTCTGGAACCTGGGACTTCGCATGACTGGAATTTATTACAGCTGCTATAGGACTGGCTCTTCAGTGACTCTGCTAATCCCCTGACATCTCCACACTGTTATTTTATTATGGCTCATAGTGTTTAAACATCCAAACAGATAAAACAGATAAGATGAAGATGTTCTGTTGGAGAGGTGGGTTAATGACTTTTTTCCAAAAACATTAATAAAAACATTTTTAAATATATATTTTTCTTAAAAATAATCCTGGTTAAACTGTAATCTTTATATAATACAAAATATGTTAACTCCCAAACATCCTAATCTTTTAAATATTTAAATGAAAAATAAATATGCTGAATCCATGAGCCTCTAGGAAAAACTTCAAGCAACAGAACAGGCTACCTAAAGAAGTTGTGGAATCCCTATCTCTAGACATTTGCAGGAATAGGTGAGACAGACACTTGGCTGGGATGGTTTAGTCAGGGATGATTCTGCCTTGAACAGGGTGCTGGAATAGATAACATTGTGAGGTCCCTTCCAGCCCTACATTCCTATGATCCTAAATATTGCACAAAAGCTCGTTCACTGTGCACTCTGTATTGTGGAGCACAAAGGGTGTAAAGGTACAAGAGACTGGCAAAGTCATCATAGGAGTTGATTCCCAATGGCATCATCATAAATCACTAAGGCTAGGGACAGACATTACACATAAACCTGTTTAAGTGATCAGAAACTGGTTTAAACCTGTAACAGAACAGATGTTCAGTGCACATGAACCAGTTTCAAAATGGCCGAAATTAGTTTGACATAAACCTGGTTGAATGCAGTATCAGACTTAACTGATTTGGCTCAAACTGATTTATGCAGTGTCCGTCCCAGACCCCTTGTTGGTTTAAGATAAATCAGACTCCCCCAGCATCCTGACATGCTCTCTGGGATGGGTGGAGCTCTCTGCTCCAGAGCAGGACTGGTCCCACCCCTCTACTCCCTGTCTGCAGCTCCAGAGACATGCAGGCTGTTCCCCCTCTCTACTTTCTGCTAAGCAGGAGTTCCCTCCTCCACTCCTCCCCAGCATCCCTCTGCCTTGCTGAGGAGGTGTCTATGTATTAGCTAGTGGACCTCATGACCACATGCTGGTTACAGTCCCTGCTGAATCCACAGGTAGAATCAACAGGCAGAATCAACAAGTAGCTGGTAATGTGTCTCTGTTGTTTTCTTAATTAGGTGATAAACACTGTTATCAATTCCCTGCTGGGATAATCATAGTGTTCTTCTGTAGCCTAACTATGCCCCCACTCAGCTCAGTACTGTAGAAGGGAAGAGAGGGCTGCTCTAGTGCTCCCCGGCTTATAGCCTGAACCACTGTGGGCATGCGCCTGCATTTCTGGGATGTCTATTTGGTTACAGAACTGATTTAGTCTAGTCAGGTTAGACTAACCTGCAAAGATTGAATCAATTCAGGCTCAGGCTTTTTGAATGTCTGTCCCTAGCCATAAGGATCATCTATGGAGCCCTTCCTAGGTAGTCTCATGCTCCTATTTCATACTCTGTCAGAGTTCTGATATGCTCAGCTCACACAGAGAAAACAAAATATGATGGTAATAAATGACAGACTATGATATATGCATGTGTGAGCTATATACATATATCTCAGTTCTCCCTATATATATATATATATATATATATAGGGGCTCAGTTCTCAAATTTACATATAAATGTATGCATCCAAAACACCTAAGGCAGAAGGCAGGCAGGGTAGCACCTTAGGCCACCTCTATATATTATACTTAAGGCATGATTAACTAGGTAATCATGTCTTAAGTTGTGACCCAATTACATGTTCAACCAATTAGCCGCGTGAAAGAACAATGAATAAGCTACAAAATTATTCCACAAAAAATGTGTAATAACTTTGTAGGTTGTTCAAATGATGCCATTAATTGAATATGTGGCCAAGTGCTCCCTTGTGGCTGGGAGCCCCAGCAACTGAGAGGCTCCCAGCCACCGGGGTGTAGCACCCACTGCCACCCCCACAATTGACAGGGCTTGCAGTGGTGGCAGTGGTGTCAGCTGCAGGGCTTGCAACAGGTAAAATGCTGCCTCCCACTATGCGCCTCATAACATGCGGGGCTTGCAGCAGAGGCAGTGGGGAGAATGCAACTGCCGTTGCAAGGTCCACACCTCATCAGGCTCACAGCAGCAGCAGCATTCCCAATGCTGACCCCACTGCAAGCCCCACAGGCCATGTTGAGTGAGCCCTCCCAAACTCCATCAGCTAAGAGACTTATAGCCAAGGAAGCTGGTGCAGGGGAATACCGGGATGGTGATCCCAGGTTCACCCTTCATTGGTGACAACATGCAACGAGAGCTTATGCACAATCCCACTATCAAACCTCCTGCTATGCATGCCTGGCATGGCAGGAGCAGTGATTGTGCAGATCACGCATTAGATTCCATCGCACCTGTACTTGCACATGTAGAGGGGCCCTTAGGCTAGGGGCAGACATTACACATAAACCAGTTTAAAGCTAAGGGAAGACAAACCCTGAGCCTGAACTGATTCAATGTTTGCAGGTTAGTCTAACTTGCAGAGAGTGAACTGGTTTGCAAGTGGATAGACATTAGGCACATGCCTACAGTGGCTCAAGCCAGAAGTCCAAGAGGGCTAGAGCAGCCCTCTCTTCCATGGGGAAGCTGAGCTGAGGAGTGGGGGCATGTCCCAGCATCTCCCTGACAGTCAGAAGCAATCCTGGCACACAGGGCTGCCCATCCCCAGAAGGGAACTTTCTCCTCTTCCCTCTCCCCCACTGCCGCAAGGCCAGGAGGGGGGCTCTGTTCAGTGTTGGGGGTGCTCTTCTCCCTCTTCCTCTCCTGCTACCACCATAGGATGGGGAAGGGGGCTCTGTGAGGCTGTTTGGCCACAAAGAGTGACTCTTTCTACTGCTTCTCCCCCACTGCTGCAGGGTGGGGAGGTGGGAGTTCTATGAGATGCTGCCCAGCCCCAGAGTAGGACTTCCCCCCCCACACTCCTCCCTTCCCCAGGGCAAGGGGAGGCTCTGTTCCATGCTGAAGGGAACTCTTCCCTTTCCTCTCCTCTCCCTGGGAGGGCAGTGGGAGCAGGGAGCTCAGCTGAGCAGGGTGTGGGTATGGGGGTGTAGGGATCCCCTCACACTCCCCCCATCGCATGCAGCCTCTACTGCCTGGCAGCAGCAGCGGCCAGGGATGTCAGGGCACTCATGACTGACACAGGCGTGGCTCTGGCCAGTGCTGGAGGAGGGAGCAGAGCTTGCCTTACCCCCGAGGCTCTGCTCCCCATTCCTATAGATCCAGCCCTCACAGTGGGGGAAGCCCAACACTGGAGGCTGCTGTCTTCCCTGCTTCTGGCTGAGCAATCCCCACACTCTGCTGGGAGTGGAGGGAGCCCTACCCCTGCTTCTCCACAGAGTCCAGTGTGGGACTTCCTCTCTTTGAGTGCAGCACTACAGGCACGCAGCGTGGAGTCCTGGGTTTAAGTTAAACTAGAGTCCCCCAGCATCCCAGATGCTTTACAGTCCTGGGCTGGGCTGTCTTCTCCAGAGAACAAGGGCTGGCCCAGCCCCTCTGCTCTCTAGCCAGAGCTCTGGCAGAGACTACAGGCACAGCAGGGTCTGTCTGGCTTCCCCCTGCCTCCCTTCCCCCACTTCACCACTCACTGATTAGTCAGAGATCCCTCCCTCCTTCCCTCCCATCTCCCACAGCACAGGCCCCAGCCCCACAGACCTTACTCAGCATGTGGTACGCTAGCAAATGCTGAGCGGTTTCTATGCGTGTGTCTCCTTAATTTCATTGGGACAGGACACAGGCAGACAGGCAAATGTCAGCTTAGGGTTTCCTGGAGTTAATCAACAGGCCAGCTGGTAATGTCCCTCTGTTCCTTCCTTGGAAAAATGCTGTTTAAGAAGAGCTTGAACTAATGAAAGAGGCTTTTATTTTCTTGAGGGGCTGCTCAACTCTGTGTTATCAGCTCCCTACTGCCTCCCTTGCCTGTCAGGTTTGCTGCAGACAGTATGAAGAAGCAGGGAGAGGGAGATTGAAAAGCTCAGTATCATCAATTGATGCATGCACTGCACACCACCCCTTTGCCTCAAAGTGCTAGCTGGGGCCTGGGTTCTGGCAACCCTCTGGCCCCTGGAGCAGTGAGTGGGGAAATGCCTTAGACGGTGCAAATAGAGTGGGGGTTTAAAGCCTTCCCTAATCAGTGCACGCTGCTGCGGCCTGGCCATGCCCTTCCTCAACTCAGGACTGTACAAGGGAAGGGAGGGCTGCTCTAGTATCCCCTGGCTTCTAGCCTGAGCCACTGCAGGCATGTACTTGCATTTCCTCAGTCCAGAGGGAATGTCTGTGCAGTTGCAAACTGATTCAATCTAGGCAGGTTAGACTAGCCTGCAAAGATTGAATCAATTCAGGCTCAGACTTTTTGAATATCTGTCCCTAGCCTTAGAGACTTTCTGGTTCAAAAAGGCAGAAAGTTTTGTAGCTTTTGATGAAGCTTGCTGTCTGTTTGCCTTCTGCCTGACTTCAGACTAACATAGCTAAAAATTATTTATATTCTTCATCTTTCACCCGAAAGGCATCCCTTTGAGTTTTCCCTCCTTTCTGATTCAACCTTCCTCAATTTTATTCTGGCTTAGAATGTTTTTTTTCTCTTATCACTATTCCCTTCCCCCTGGCACTACTTACCCCCAAAATTAGTAACATTTCTTTTATCATATGTAAAAGTTTAGGGATTACAGCCTCAATGTTTGGTGCCCAAAAATGTACATGCAATGTTACAACTGTTGCCCAACATCTTTTTTTAACAAGTTCAGGGCTGTGATATCAAACTGAGTTCCACACAGACCAACCACAAGTAAATTGGGGTCTGCATGAATGGAATGTCTATTTTCTTGAGATTTTCCAGCTGGTCTAATAAAAGGTATCATTTTGGAACCAAAAGTTCTAGTTTTTTGTATATCCATATGGAGCAAGCTGAAGAATGGACGCCCAAGAAAAAACAGCCATACATGAAGGGCAGGTAGCAAAGGATAGTTTTTGATATACACAATTATTTTTAACATACACACGCATAACCATCTCCCCACTTTGCCATATCTCCCACCTCATCAAATTTTTGCTCCCAGTATTTCTCTAACTTCTGCGTTTCTCCACATGGATTCTGCTCTCTCATAATTCTGTTACACAAACTCATTGTTACTATTTCCTACCTTGCCTTGACTTTACTGTCTGGAAGGAGGAGTATGTTATGTTCATTACCGCTTAACTGGATTCAAGCTACCAGTTTCTGCTCCTCTGTCAATAAAAACATTCTCTGCAACCATAAAAACAGATGCTTTCAGAAACATGGGTACTGTTCAATTGAGGAAGAGGAAGATTTTTCTTAAGTAATAGCCCCATTGTCCTTCTCTCTTCCATGAATCTTCTCTATTCATTCTTCAAAATATGAATAAGGGGAGCATGAAAGTACAGGTATTTTCCTTTACAACATGACTTATTTACTGATTTTGTAATCCATAGTGATAGACCACTGACTTGAGAATGGAGGAAATGTAATACTAAGATGAGGCAGCAGTAAATCTCATTTGCATTTGTCATTTCAGACTGGTGTATTAATAAACCCACACAAGCAAGGCATACTAAGAAATATCATAGCATCAAATCAATATATAAAAACAAAGACTGTGATGGTCAACTAAAAGCAACACTGTAATACAGCCATAACCTGGTCTGTACATGTTTCCTCCCAGTCAGGATTTGTTTTCTAAAATTTTCCCCTTGACTAGCAATGCATTAATTGATGAGCTTTAACAAAAGTAGGAAATCCAAACAAAAATGATAGGAACCATATATTTATTAAGGTATTACTAGCATTTGCAACAATTGTTTATCCTTTTTGAGGTACTCAACATTCAAATGATCTTCCCTAAGAGAGTTAACTGCTGCTGAAAATGAGCCTACTATCATTTTAAAGATTCACTGATTTATGGTTTTACAAAATAACCAAGCTGTTCTACTTTTTAAAACCACATAGAGCAGAAGAAAAAGAGGTAGAGGAAAACATTTAGTCAATAGTACATGTAGCACTTTAGTGCTAGATTCAACTTTAGCAGTTCAGTGAAATTTTCTGTTCTTCTATCATATTGTTAGATATTTCATAACTACTTCATAGGGACTACTGTACAAAAACCCTTACCAATGCTCCAAGACAAAAAGTATTTTAGCCACTGAGGTTTCATTATGCCTTAACAAACAAATCAAGGGTCACCAAACTTCTCATGTGCACTCACACTGTTTAGTGTTGTCTTTCGTTTCTCACAGTGTTGTGTAAAAACTGCCAGTCAGTCTCTTTCCTGAGAGTATTCCACTCCAACAAGAATAACTTCTCCTTTACATATATCAATGAATACACAAAAGCATATAGGATGTTATTTTTGCAAAATATGAATTACAGTAAATGAACACATGTATTATTTTTTCAGTAGTACCTATCATGGTATAACAATAATTTACATTTCTTAATTATCCAAATAGCAAAATCTTCCCTTATGGGAGGTTAATATATTAATTATACAACAGTATTCTTTCAGGGAGAGTATTCAACCACATTAACTAACCGTTTGCTCTTCAGCGTTCTCCCACTTTTTTGTCCTTACTGCATGCAACTTTCCTCTTAAAAAGCTTGAGGGCTTTTTTATAAAGGGAAATTGCACATGATTTTCATTTCAGAAGGAGTTCCCATGTGTACATTCTTATTCGGGAATAAGAGTGCCATTTCCAAGTTAGAAGTGGAGTAAACTGGCATCCAGGAAAAAGTGTTCTTATTCTTACAATGAAAGAATCTATGTGGTTTCTTTAATTCAAATTCACATTTCGCTTCAGTCCAAAATAACATTCAAGCATATGCAAGCCTAAGACTTTATAGAGTACTGAAACCAGCAGCTCAGAGAAAACACAAAGCAGTGGATGCTATGTAGTTCTTCCAGTGAAGTCTGTGTGCACAACACTGTTATTATTTAAGTACTGTAACAACAAGAATGTAAGACTACCAGCTGTGTTCATTTGTGTTGAATTGTATGAAGATTTTAACTTATAAATGAGATAAAAATATGAGCAATATAGTTCTAGAATACAGCACAGATTCTACTATACTATCAAGAATATCTTCTTCAGTCACCATGAAAGATCTTCCTTGTAACCAGTTTGTTAGTTAAGGACTTCACAATGCAGATCAATGCACTGCTGTCTCTTCGAGTATGCTACACTGAAAGAATTGCACCATAAGAATTGTTACCACATTGTGTTCATACTAATTAAGTTCAAGTCTTGCTGTGAGCACCTAAATACAAAAGTTGTTAAACAAAAATCCTATACTTTGACTTGAAAAATCCCAAGGGAAGAAAGACCTAATTATACCCAAACCCAGATTAATGGATATATACTTCAGTTTTTATTTCAATTTTTTCTGAAGACAGAATAAAAATTTCTAGGGCATTTCTCTACCCTCTCCTTGATGCTTGACAGAGATCCTATTTAAAGAGAACCAAACTCATTATCTTAATAACTTGAGGTAAATTCGAACTCAGTCCCCTTACACCAGTCCAATATACTGAAGCAATTATCTATGGCGGAGGTTGGCAATATATGGACCGTGGGCCAGATATGACCTGTGAAGCTAAAGGGCTTTGCCTGTGCCCATGCTCACACCCATTCCCAGATCAGAGAAAGCCAGTATGCAGCTGTATCTTCACCGCCAGTGCTTCTCCCTGTTTTCAGCCAGTGGGGAGCTGTGCAGGGGCTGGTCAGCTTTTAGCAGTGTTTGGCCTGCAACCAGGAGGTGGGAGTAAAGGGAAATAGGGAGGAATAGCAGCAACAGAGACACAGTTTGCAACTGCTTAGCCTTAGTGCAGTTCTCCATTGGTAGAAGCTCTGCTTGATTCCTAGCCAGGGAGTGAGGGGGCTGCAAGAAGCAGTGGTGGCACAGGTGCAGGTCCCACTTGGTAGCCCTGGCACAGGTGCAGGGAAAACCCCCTATTTTTGGTGCACCTTCAAAGCCATCCAACCCACACTGTACTGGAGCTGGGATGTTCCAGCCTGTGGCTTGTTAAAGGTTGCTTGCAGCTGATCTATGGGTATGTCTACACAATAAGTTGCTGTCACTGGAGTAACCGCAATACAGTACAGAGACACCTGAGTTACCTGTCTAGTCATGGAAGATTTGAGGTCAGCCCAGTCCTCTCTAGTACGTAACCAAAGGTAGTGTATCTTGGGTATCTCCATGCTATACTGCAGTTACTACTGTGACTACAGTGTAGACAAAGCCTACATCATTTAATGAATTAACAGCATTTAATACAATGACTGACCTTGACTAATCAGGTAGATAGTAAATGTTCTAAGCTGCTCTTGAGCCATTCAAATGATTCCAGTCAGAATGCCAGGAATGATTCAGTTGACATTGGAGATAAATTGAACTATGTCCCTGAAATAGTAAATCCAGGAGTCATATTGTAATTGCCAAGGGATCATCATAGCAAAGAAAAAAGAAAAAAAAAAGAAGCTAACCAGGCTGTTGTTCCTAGATAACTGCCATCAGAAGTGGATATTTCTCTTGACTCACTTCACCTATGCCATAATATTTCTGCTAATAAAAATTAAATTTCTCCTAAAAATAAATTAAATTTGTTATGATGGAGTTAAACAAACAATGAAGGTAGATTACTTAGTAAAGTCAATTGTTGGATGAGTTGTTCCATAGCTGTTCCATCAATGGATGGCTAAAGACAGGGAAAATATAATAAATTAACTTACACTTATAACAGTTGGATCCACCAGCTGTTGACAGCTATTAAAACTAGAATAAAGTTAGGGAAAACCCACCAGTCACCTCAATGCCCAAAGACAGCATAGAAATGTTCTCCCATTTTGGAAATTCATGATACACTTGAATTAATTTTTAAAGCTGAAATATGCTCTTACCATCGTGATTAGGATTTCCCAAGGTCCATGGCTCATCTGAGTCAAAATGAGTGTCGCCCCCAATTCCTGGCCCAGGAAAATATGCATGAGCCAAAAATCCTCCCTCCCCATCAAAGGGAGAACTGTCTCCATGAAAACCTGATGCAAAAATGATTGTAATATCCACATCTCTCTTGCCATTTTCTAATTCAATATAAGGAACTTCTTCAAATGTCAGAGGAGTTACATTCTGCCACACATCAAAGGCACGGCGAATGGCTTTACGGGTTTCGGCATCACCTACTTTTGGAGTAACGTTCTTTATGCTGAAATAAAGAAAAGGAGAAAAATTTAATCTGATAGCATGGTCAGTGGCACTGCTCACATTCATTTTACTCTGCTTGCTGTGGGCACTGACATAACTAGTGCTATTATATCCTTGGAGAATAATAGCTTTAAATAAATAGGTGAGAAATTGCTGCATTAATCTGTGCAGTCTTTTATTCTAGAACTCATTATGGGTTAGTTATTTGATTCTCAGCAGTACAGAAATCTTATTCTAAGACCATTAAAAATATTTCACAAAGAAAAACATTAAACAGTAGGATAAGTGAATTAATCTATCACTGGCTGTTTACTTCTTGGACCACAATTAAAAAATAGTTCACCCAAAGGACAGGATATCATTCTGATCAAAAGCTAAGAATGCTTCCAGTTGAATTAAATTTTAATTTCTTAGTGGGTACAATTAGCAATAGTATAACTCCATACTGTGCCCACCAACCAGCGTTTACAAGGTTTCCAAAAAAATTCCTGCAACATTCAGAACTACACAACTAATTCCTAATCAAAAACAAAGCCTTTCCATTTAATGACAGGTTATGCTGTTCTTTTATGATTTGATTAAATGTGTCATGACCTTGTGCCAAATTGTATAGCTTATTAGAATGGGAAAGTTTGAAGCATGGTATCCATTCAACAACAGTTTATTTTAACCATTTCTTTAATAGCAAAAGTTCCATCTTAATTTCCAATGCACAGAATTCCCACGCAAAAATATTTGGTAAAATGATTGTGGTTGAAAATATGTTTCAACAGAACCTTACATTTAAAATAGTAAAAAGGGACAGGGAGAGGGAGAATCAATCACTAACCAACTTGCTATCTAGCCAATTCTCATTGCCATCCTTCACACACTATTGTCTGATTTGTACCATTCATCAAATCCTTATTTTACCCCCTTTTTTGGATGTCTGTCCCAGAACTTCTGTATTTGGATATACACTGTTGATTAGAAAAAGCAGATGATTACATGTCCAGGAAAGTTTTTAGGAAAGACACTATACCAGAGTATATTAAATTATGTAAGAGTTATAAAAGTTTTCATATTGTGATGCAGGGGAACAGGAGAAAATATTTTTACAAATAAAACTGGAATAATTTGTATGTTTAGAGACTTGAAATGTGTTTGATGATCTGGTGTCGTTGTTTATATAAGTGTTCATATTTGAATTTTTGAACTAATAATGCATACATGGAGTTTAATGAAGAAGGAAATATTATATCATCTAGCTTAACCTCCACACAGTCACTTTTGTACTGAACTCAGTAACTTGTGTTTGACTAAAGTATGACTGTTTCTGGTTAATGTGCATCTTCTAGAGTAGCATCAAGTCCTGAAATGAAGACATGATAAGATGGAGAATACATCACTTTTCTTAGTAGTTTGTCCAAACAGTTAATCATATTCACCATTCAATATTTATCCTTAACTTTTAATTTGAATTTGTCCAACTTCAACTTCCTAGCGTCAGCTCTCATTGTGCCTTTCTAGGTTAGATTTGTACCCTGTCTTTTCAACCCTTGAATGCCTGGGGTCACTCTGGCTGCAGAGTGACTGCATGTGCCAACCCCAGTACAGACTAGCGAGCACAGAAGTGGCAATTAATGCTGTTACCATTTCCCCACAGGCAATGTCTAGACCTGTGGGGAGCCCTACGGGCTGGATAACAGGTCAAAAGGCTAGATCAGGTTTGCGGGCTGGAAGTTGAACTGCACTGTTGTAACCAAATTGCACATTCTAAGCCTCTCATTATATGGCATTATAGTCAGGCCTTGAAGCATTTTTGCAATTATTTTCTTTTTAAACCAGGTCCAATTTTTCAACATTTTTTTTGATATGTGGACTAAAAGTATGCAGTATTCTAATACTGGTTTCATAAATACCACAGAGAAAGAGAAAATTATTCTTTAGTTCTACCTACCACTCCTTCCACCTCCAACCATTTATTCATCTTAAGATTGCATCAGCCCTTTTTATCACAGAGTTTATTTTTTGTATTTATTTATCTGGTTTATATGCCACCCTTCCAAACAAAGGCTTGGAGTGGCTAACAGTAAGAAAATAAGATGACTTAAAAATAGGAGAATGTCAAGAGAAGCAAAAGAACTTAAAAGGGAACTAGAACACCAAGATAAAAACAGAGCCCTGAGGAAAGGTACTTTGATACCCAAAAGCTGGCCTATGGCTGTGTACACACACTCAAATAATCTGGGAGAATTTTCCCAGGTTTGTTGTTCTGGAAAATAAACTTACCCAGAGCTGCATGTACAGATATCCAAATGCTGAGACCCTAAAGAGCAAAGAGCTTTCAATGTTAATAATGTGAAGCCAGAAGGAGGTGGGGGGAGAAGGAAGGATGCTGCATATAAATCTCAGCATACTCTGTAAGCTCCCTTAGTTTGCCTGATGACAGATGAAAAATGCATAAGGCAGCCCTGATTGACTGACTCAGACTCCCCTGATCAGACTGTGTTTCCCTGTAGCACAGTCTGGGGACTGTAAAGGGAGTGTGTGCTGCTCTCTGCTGGAGCAGCAGAGTCCAGCAAGCAACATACTGTCTCTCAGGGCATGGGGGAGGGGGGCTATGGAAGGAAAGGGAGATCCTGGAGAACCATGTTCTCTTCTCAGTGAAGCCACAGCATGTACAGACATTCACTCTCCCAGAAGAAACTCTTTCAGAAGTGTTTTAAACTTAGTATTTACCAGGTTATTTTTCTCCTTGAGTGGCCATTTTTACTCTGGAAGAAAAAGCCTGACCATCTGTACGCTCATGGTTTCTCCTGGGAAAGCAGTGACTCTCCAGGGAGAAAATGTCTGTAGGAGGCCTCGATGTATACTAACCACACAGTTGGTCCAATAAAATGATATCACTCACAAGAATTCTTGCCTCTTGCATATCTCCTGAACCATCACGGTAACATCATTACCTCAATGCTACCAAGATGAAAAAGAAATCCTCTAAATAACATATCATTCTAGTTTTGTTTGGCAAGTGCCTGCCCCAGTAGGAAAGTAGCCAGGTAACAGAGTCGTTTAACATACACTATGCCATGCAACAAAGTCAAACAATTTATTATGGTTAAAGTATATCACAGGTCCAAAAACTTGACAATGATTAGACTGCTGATGGCCTGAGACCTAGCTGACTGTAGGTTCCCTGGATCCTCCTTATTCCCTTTCATAGTTTCATACTTGTAAGGGGCTGGAAGCAACCTTACAGATCATTGGTTCCAGCCCTTTGATCAACAGGGAAATGCTTATGCTGCTCTTTTTGTCAGTTTTGAAAGCCATTCCTCTTGGACAACCATATTCATTTATTTAATACAGCAATACATAGTGTTTTGTTGCTGTTGTTTGATACGTGTTATTTTCAATTTGGAATCTGTTTCAGGCACTGTAACTTTTGAATCCATGTCTACTGAATCCATGTCTTATTACTTCAGTTGTATATACCCTTCACTGTTGTGTGATTCCTACAGACAGCAAATAAGACACCTGAAGGGCTTTCATGTTGATACTGTTAGTCTGAAACATAGAGCCTTGTTCATTTTATAAAGGCTTCAGGTTTTCTCTCTCCCACCCCACAAAAATGTTATTCATCTTTCAGGGACAGGTGTTTATGTTTTAAATCCTGCAACAACTGCAGGAACATCATACTCTTTGCAGCTAGCTCTTCAAAACATACTTCACCAGGTTGTTTGGAATGGGTCAGCGTAATCAGACGTTGATATTTGCCATTGTATTTCAGCATTTTCTTTTTCTTCCTGAGCCATCATTAAAATAGCCTCCCACTGTCCTTTTCACATAACTTGTCACTGACCTTTTCATGAGACATGAACAGCCATTTTCCTAAAGTAACCTACAACTAGAGGGAACCCATCAACGATTGAGCAATGTTTGCGATGTGATCACATGAGACTTGCAATGCCCTTTCATCTTAGCGGGAGAGTATTTCCACATAATGCAATGCAGTTCTCTGCAGAGGTATCCAGACTACCTTGGTGAAGCAAGCTAGCTTGGTACTAGAAATTGTATAATCATGTTAGTGCACTGTTCTACACAATCCAATTACAGGGACAGTGTAAAAAACCTTACTAAGCTCAAGATACATAATATTAACCTCTCTCCCCCTTCTCCTTCCATCTACTACCCCACTCCCTACCTCTGAGGACTGCAAACTACAGATTAGGAAATGCTGTTCTAAAGAAACAGAATACATAGAAGGATAAAGAGGTTGAGAAATCCAGTTGAATGAGTGAAATAGTCCACTCAACAATCCATCAGAGATAATCAACTGATTCTAGATCCACACTTGATATGAAACAGTTAAGATATAATGAAATGAAAACAAGATCTAAATGTGAATAACTTGTTAAAATATTAACTTCTCCTTGCTGTTGATAGCAATCAAAGCAAAACTGAGCTGAAACACTGTTTTCTCTTCTTTCTTTTTTTTTCTGGCTTCTCCTGTCTTACCTGTACTCCTATCAAAATGAATTGATTGCCTCTGGTCAAATATACATTTCATTCTGTGCCACTATTTCCCCGGAGATGTTTTCTATCAAGTTTCTTCATTAATCTCTCACTGGTTTGGGTTAAGTCTTAGTTTAAGCTTTTTTCTGGTCTCATTTTGCTAACCCTTTGTAGCTGTAGCTTAAAATCTTTTTAATAGAAGATGTGATCATGGTTCATAGAGTTACAGTTTCAGTTGATTAAATCCAAATTAGAGGATTGTTTGTGATTTTTTTGTTTCATGATCACATTAAAAAGCAATGTAGTATTACTATATAATACAGGAACTATAATTCTCTTCCGTTTGTCTTTTCAAGGATGATATTCTTCCCATAACTCCTTAAAATGAGAAGGAAAATAACAATTAAGGTGTAGGTTTCAAGGATCCAAAGCCAAGATTAGCAAAGCATACTGCAGACATTAGTTATAAGAAAGATATTTTAAGGAGCCTAACATTCATAACTTATTAGGTCTTAATGTAGAATGTATAAAACTTAATAAAAATTTAAAATGAGATCACATATATATGTTCTAATATTTTTCCAGGATTGCTGAGGTAGGTATTTGTTAAAGTGAGAACCAGTGTTTTACAATGAAGGTAAATTTTAGCTGAAATAAGCTGACACTAAAAAAGGTATGGTAAATGGGAAACAATTTTTCTTTCTTAATTATACTGTGCAAAAGCATAGCTAATCAGCTTAATTGACTGTTAAGTATGAATCCTCTTAGAGGTATGGGAATCAGGCTATTTTTCATTGCACAAAGTTTATAATCAGCAGGGTGTCATTTAATCACCATTTATTAGGTATATTTTACCCTCTTCCTAACATGTTAGAAATAGTGAGGTATATAACAAAAGAGCTCCTATTACTAACATTTCTGTTCAGCAAAATGGACAAACATTGCTGCTACTAAATTAGATTTTGGGCAACCCACGTGTAAGGTTAAAAAGGTATGCTTAATCAGCACCTCAGAATTTATAACTACTATTCAGATTCCTATTCTGTGCATATCACTGCAGTAGTGGAAGCCAGATCTACCCTTAGTAACATCTGCAGATATCAGAATGTCAGTGATTTTATGTCATTTTCATACTAATGAAAGCCCTGACATAGATGCGATTACACCAGTGTAAAGTGTTTTTGCTGGCATAGCTTTTTCACATGAGAAGCCAGTATAAGCTATACTAGCAAAAGCATTTTTCTTTTTGCTGGCATCTACACTAGAAAGGTTTATTGGTCTATACTACATGACAGATTATCTCTTTCTTAATTGTAACAGCCAGGAAAAGGGACAAAAAGCTTCATTAATTAAACACAGAAGCTAACACAGTGCCAAGGAGTTCAAAAAAAGACTTAAAAATTCTCTTTTTTTTTGGCCTATATTAGGTATGTCTTTATTGTGCTGGCAGTAAGCCCCAGCTGGGTCAGACCTATGCAGACCCTGCACAGACATTTCATTTGCATGCTCCAATCCCAAAATACTGTGGGTGAAGTTCTCCCTGGTTGTCCCCAGTGGCCAGTTTCAGCACATCAGGGCCTTGTTACACATTACACCATGAGCTGCACAAATGTTGATCAGCTTAGTGTTAGCTTGCAATCAATTTGAGTGGCACATCTGTCGGGAGTGGCTGGGTTATACAGAACAGGAACTGGTTATGTGAATCAAGAGATAATCTTGCCCTGGAGTGGCATAATTTTGAGCTGCATAATGAGTACTTTAAAACACTTAAATGTGTTAACATGCAGACAGTTCAGGGGTTAAGGGCTCCAGGAGCCACACAAAATGAATGTGTAACAAGGGCCTCAGAGACCACTGTCTCAAGTGTACCACAGACGGATGCCTTAGAGACAGAGGTGGAAGGTTATATCCAGGAACTTCCTGGCCAGGGCATGCTTCACTGTGGTGTAGATATGCCTGTCTTCATCTTTACTATGCAGCATCTGCTTCATAATTACTGCCCGTATCCATTTAGTAGGTGAAAGTTAACAAGCAGCAGCCTATCCTCCAGCTAGCTTCCATTTACTGTGGCAGAAGAGTCAGTTACCATACTGGTATGCAGTAGTTTTGAAGTTTTTTAGGGGCTGGAAGGGACCTTACAGATCACCAGGTCCAGCCCCCCCCCCTTCATTTGGGCAGGAAAAACTGCTGGGATCACATGACCCCAGCAAGATGGGCATCAAGATGCTTTTTGAAGATCACCAGAGTGGGTGACTGTACCACCTCTGGGGAAAGCCTGTTCCAAACCCTCATTACTCAATTTGTAAAGAAGTTTCTTCTTATGTCTAGTCTGAAGAGATCTTCTGTCAGCTTGTGCCCATTATTTCTAGTCCTCCCCGAGGGGCTTTGGTGAACAGTTTCTCCCCCCGGCTCTAACTTACACTCCAATATACTTATAGGCTGCCACCAAGTCTTCTCTTCTCCAGGCTGAACAGTCACAAGTCTTTCAGTCACTCCTCCTATGACCTGCTCTCTAAGCCTCTAATCACGCGCATCGTCCTCCTTTGGATTCTCTCGAGCTTCTCTCAAATAAGCCCTCCTCCATATTTACCTTAGGACAATTTATTTGTGTGCCCATACCAGTGATTCAGAAACTTTTTAGACTCAAAGCAGTCTTTATTAGACTAAAGCCACTCCTCAAAGTGCCAGCTGTCAGTTTTCACTAATTTTTAGACTCTGGAAAAATAAGAAAGCAATTTATCTGTTCCAAAGAACTCAGAAAGATCACAACCAAAGTGCTTTTAACGCTATGGATTCCTATTTAAAAACTCTAGGATTATCTTGTAAATCATGCTTGCACACATAGCAATGTTAATATTATGTAGTAACCTGCAGCACCCATGAAAGGATCTCAAGGCACACCATGGTTGAGAATCATGGGCCTAAGCTTAAGAATCTGTTTCTGTAATAACATTACTGAATATTAATACTTAAACCAGGGAGTCAGTTTATTGTAGTTCCTTTAGTTATCACAAAATCAACTTTAGACAGCAGAACAGTTCATGGCTGTTCTCCTATGAATTGTATCTAAAACAATTAGTGTTTCTATTACAGTGGTAATTTACTGGAGCTTGTAGCTAACAAGATACGTAAGGCTAGATGTTCAAAAACTCATGGGCAAAGGAGTATTTTTGTTGTATTATTGTGCATACCCAGAACATATACATTTAGTTCAAGGGATGTAGGAGTTCTGAAATATTTGAATATCTGCTTATCTGCCCACACAATTTTTCAAAAGCTGTTATACTAGCAAACAGGCACATCCCAAGTACTCATTTACTTTCAGAGAATTTTCAAAGCTACCGGTACATATTCATGCATCTTCACAAGCTCTTAATCACTCCCTCACTAAATGGAGATATTATTGCTTAATAACATATCTCTTTACACATTTTCTATCAGTGACCATGTGCTCATTGCTACAGAGGCAGCTAAATAGCTTCAAATACTTTAGACCAGATTTTGGAGGTCTTACTCACACTCATAAATAAATTGTCCTGATGCTTTAAAGTGAGAGGTCTTCACTGGTACTGAAAAATACTTAATATTTGGTCATGAAAAGTAAGATGTTATAAGATATGGTACTACACTCTGAATGTGCCTAGAATGGTTAAAGCCTGCTATCAGGACACAAAATATTACAACTGATTACAGTTGATTATTTATAGGGAATATTACATATATTCTGAAAATCTGAATTTTAGATGTAGCATGTTTTCAATTAATTTCAGCAAAGAATCTGAAAAAGGTCAGGCCATCTATTTTAAAATTTTCCCAATTTTTATTCTTTTCATTTTCATAGGAAGAAAAGATGTTTGCATCTTGACATGTTTTCATTTTAAGCTGAAATAATATGGTCATGCCATGTGAAAACAATGCATAGTTTATTCTCATACGAGTATATAAAGCACAGAGATGATGCTGGTTCTAATTAGATTATCAATTATAAATTGATGAGTGCATCTTTTAAGTGCTCTGCTAGTTTAAAACACTTGATATTTTTCCTGAGCGCCGACTGGGCTTCATGGAACGTTTACGTTTAAGTTTTATGAAAAATCTCTTCTGCTTTTAATCCAGGGCTTTTACTTTTATTCTGTATTTTAAGGACTTTATAGCACTCTTAGTTTATATTTGCTTTTTACCCAACTTGTCATTTTGAGTCCACAGTATTTTCCAAAAACTGGATATAACATTGCTCCTTTAGTGTGGCTTATTCTAAACAGTGTGTTTAGAAAATTCAGGACCAGCTTCTCTTTCCCCATCTCCAGCTATCTGGGCAATCAAAAGAGCACCATTCTTATTTCTAATTGGCCAGACAAGAATTAACTTAGCATAGGGGAGCTAAAAAACTGGCATTAAGTCATCACATCACTTAACTGATCAGGGTAAAGTCAGATAATTCCCTTTGCTTTATTTTCCCAAGGATCTGAGTAGAGGTCAGGAACTTGATTTCTGAAGGAGAAAACAGGAACATTTGCAGGCACTGAAGCTGTATGTCAAAGTCAATGCAAAAATTTTGTGGATTTTAATAGGCTTTGGATAAACTCCTTAACCAGCTCTATCAGTCAAATCAGATCTGCCAGTTTGTCGACTGATACATGCTGCAGAATAATGAAAACTAACTTTCTCGGAAATGAAAATAGAGCCATAGAATGAATTTTAAATATCAAATTATTTGGAATTCTGTACAAAGCAGCCTTGTTCTACAAAATGGCCTTTGATGAAGATAAAAAATTGCCTTAGTGAGCATATTTCAACTATATTTGTATAAATTTATTGCTTGTTGAGTACACTTCAGAGAACTGGGAGATGTCTGACTCCTAACTGTAGCAGTAAAGATTATGAATCACATGGTTTTCCTCCTGATTATGGCAAAATATGGACTTTTCTTAAAAGAATCTACCTTGAATATTCAGTGTTACAAAGCCAACTGTTTTACTGTCATCAGTTCACAAAATTTTATCTCGTCTAAAACCAAAAATACTTTATAAAACTAAAGAGAAGTGGTTGTTTCTGAAGGGTTCATAGTTATCTTAATGTAAACTGCACATCCTGTTTCTAAAATATATATCCTTTTTAGGGTATCAAAGTGTTCACTTGGTGACTAGTTATATCACTTTATTCTGTGCTCAGTTGGGCTAAGTACAGACAGTCAATTTAGTCTTTGCAGGTTAGTGTAAGCTGCAGAAATTGAACCAATATGCAAGTGAACAGATGTTCACGTTTGATTCAGGAAATGCAGGCACATGCCTTTAGTGGCACAAGCCAGAAGCCTGGGGGCACTAGAGCACCCAGCCTGCCAGCACCAAGGCTTTCACTTCCTTTCTGCTTGAGCAGAGGGGGTGCTGTCAAGCCCCAGACCAGACCTAGCTGGAGAGTCTGCCTGGGCGGGGGCAATGTCTGTCAGGCTGAGGAGGAGTGGGTGGGTGGAGAAAATGGTCGTGGCATTAAATTCATAAGAGCTTGAACAAGAATAGTCCTTTCTCTGAAGTGAGCATGTATTGAACAGAAGGAAACAACCTTGCAGAGTCTTGATAACTGTGATCATGAACTACAAATCCCCGAAATGCCTGGAAGTAGGAAGAGGAAATGATGAGCCACCCTGCACAGTCCTGCTTCTGTGGGTCTGGACTGCAAATCCCAGAGACCTCAGGGGCAGCAGCAAGAGGAAGTGAACTCAGAGTCTATGTTGGGCTTCCTGGCTTTAACTTGAACCAGGAAGGGGTCTGAGACAGAAGTTTCATAAACTGGTTTGAAGTAAATCAGTTAAGTCTGATACTACATTCAGCCAGGTTTATCTTAAGCCAGTTCATCCAATATGAACTGGTTTATGTGCACTGAGCTTCTGTTCTGTTACAGATTTAAACCAGTTTCTGAAGACCTTAAAAGGTTTATGCGTAACTTATGTCCCTAATGCAGGTGACTAGTTACATAACTTGAGACTATCTGGAATCCTAAATAAAATCAAGATCATACCATTGGGTTCCCTCTTGCTTACTTTGGAATCAAATAACAAGTTTTCTTCCACTCTGGACCATATCTTTCGAATATACATTTATATGCCAAGTAATAGGGTCAACACTCCTCACTCTGTGGTGGACTCTTGTTTCTGTCTTGAGTAACATCCCTCTGAATGCTGAGGGCATATCTTTTAATTTGGTAAAAATACAAACAATTGTGACTACAATGTGCATTAATATTAAATATAGTACAATCAAAACCAAATGTAGTATACAAATAAGGCCATATAATCCACACAGTAACTGGATTATAAAAATCACCAATACATATATTTGCATAATTGGAGAGAGAGAGGGGAAGATAAAGCAAAATAAAATGTACAGGTAATTATTTTATCTGCAACTTAACATGCATGAGAATACTTAGTAACCTGATTCCAGCCTGATAATGAAAAACATAAGAATATTAGAAGTGTCCTCACTGGGCAGACTATAGGTCCATCTAATCCATTTTCCTGTCCCGCATAGTGGCAGAGTAGATACTTAAGAGGATAAAAAGAGCATCTCCAGGATTTTCTGTACTCTGCCCCTTTCCCATTGTAACTTCCAGCATTCAGAGGTTTAGGAAGTTCTCATTTAAAGGTGGCACCAGTATATATGATATTCAATACTCCTTCCCCTTTCAACACTACATACCAATGTCTTTTCTATAACCAGTTCCTTTTACCCACCGTATATTTTCTCTTCTAATCTTAATCTTCTCTAGCTTTCCTAGTAATTCTCCATATAGCATTATATTAAATGCTTTACTGAAGTTCAGACAGATGAGATCGTCCACCTTTGCTTAGGAAATCTATTTACCTACTGAAGAAAGCTATATGGCTAATGTGGTCTGATCTACCTTTGGTAAACCTCTGTTGCATTTTATGCCATGTTCTACTGACCTTCATATCTTTAATTTTCTTTCCTTCAAAACATGTTTTAAAGCTTTTAAAGGCCAATCAGGACTTTCCCTCCTATTTCTTAAATAAAAGTATTATATTTACTATTCTCCAGTTGGATGGAAGCAGCCCTGATTCGATGGATTTATTAAAAATAGTTCCTACCAAACTTGCAAACTTTCAGATGTTACTTCCTTTACAACGCTGGGATAAAGTTTATTTGGTCCTACCAACTTGTGAATATAAAGATATTTTAGTTGTGCTTCTATTCCCATGCCTTCAATTCCCTATTATCCATTTTACCTTTGTTTCTATGGTTCTGTACCATCCTAAAGAAAACTGAGATAAAATATTTACCTTTTGTAACATGTATAGATTATCCTTAATCTCCACCCTATCCCTACTACATAGTGTCCCCACTTCTTCTCCTGTACTTTTTTGTTATTATTTAAAAGGCTGACATGCCTTTTGCTATTTGTTTAAATATCTGTTGCAAGCTCTAACTTGGCTTGACTTTTGGCAATTCTAACTTTATCCTCATACTCTTAAAACAACACTTTCTTTCCTAGCTAGACCTTCTCCCCTTCCCCCTGCTTTAGTTATATCCTGTATGCTTAAATTCTTGACATCCTTTGTGATGTGGCTTGATATGGAGCCCCTTCCTACATTTTTTCCCACTTGTTTGGGACACAAATTCCAGTTTTAGTGCTTCAGACCTGAAGGAACACCTGGTAGATGACTTTTCTATTTTCCAAAGTTCATCAGTTTGAAATTGAGAACCTTACTTGGAGACCAGCTTTTGTTCATATTTCCATTTAATTTCATCTGAATCAACTCGTGGCCATTCAATCCAATGTTGTATTTTTATGGTCTGCCCTTCCAGGGTTGCCTTCGGTAGCTCATAATATCATTATATATCCAGAAAAGTCTAAATAGTAGCTCGTTTTGTTGGTTAAGAGATTTGCCAGCTATCGTATCCAAGAATATCTGTATCCTATTACTATTAGTAATGCTTATTTTCAGACCTATATTTCAGAAGTCAGTCATCCAGGCAACATTTATCCCTACAAGTAGTGTTGAGTAATCTCTATACACATCTCATCCTACCCCATGGCCTTATGGCAGACACCAAGAACTATCCTAGCAGGACATTTTTAGTATAGTCCCCTGAAGTGACTTTGACCTAAACCTAACCATATTTTATTCTCCCCATGGTATCTCTTCTCTTTTCTTTTCTCTCACAATCTTAGCATACAGGGTTCTTTCACTACCTTCACATGTATCTTTTCTGAGACGTACATATTTACGTCTCTCCTGTCTTCTTCCGGTTGGCTGATCTCCTAAGGCGAGCTTTAAACTAGCATCGCCGGGGGAGGGGGCTGCAGGAAGATGAAGAGACACCACCTGAGCAAGACAGGTGACAAATGCAAGGAGTGCCCAGGTAAGAAACAGGGGTCCAGACAGTCTCCCAAATCCAGGGGTGGTACAAGCAGATAGGCAGGGCCTTAAATGCCTATATACCCAATGCTCGTAGTATGGGGAATAAGCAGGAGGAACTTGCCCTCAGAATAGCCAGTTCAGACCCACACATAATAGGGTTAACAGAAACTTGGTGGGATTCATCCCACAACTGGGCAGTTAGCATTAGGGTCTATAGGTTTTACAGGCGGGATAGAGAAGGAAGGAGAGGTGGGGGTGTGGCGCTCTATTTCAAGGAGCAGAACATACCCTCTGCCAGCAAGCTGAAGTGCTCTGGGTCAAGATACAAGGGGGCCATGGGGAGAGGGATTTAATGGTGGGGGTCCACTACAGATCACCCAACCAAGGGGAGGAGCTGGACCGGGAATTTTCGGGCCAGCTTGCAGAGGCACTTAAGGCCAGGGATGTAGTTGTCATGGGTGACTTCAATTATCCGGACATCTGCTGGGAGGAACAGTCAGCCAGGTCGGACCATTCCAGGAGGTTCCTGGCAGAGATACAGGACCTCCACTTAATTCGGGAGGTGCACAGTCCCACCAGAGGAAATGCCCTGTTGGACCTGGTCCTGGACACAGGCAATGACCAGGTAAGGGGCCTCCAGGTCCTTTACCACCTGGCTGATAGCGATCATTGCTTGCTGGAATTTACCATCCAGCACAGGTTGTAAAGGGCCAGCAGCAAGGCAGTAGCTCTAGACTTCAAGAGGGCCAACTTCAACGAGTTGAGGAGATTAGTGGGAGAGGTACTGGGGTTCTCAAGGGCAGGGGAACTCAGTGCCCAAGATGAGTGGTTGTTCCTGAAGGAGACGATACTCAGGGCCCAAGGGGTGACCATTCCAACAAGAAGTAAGGGGGGCAGGAGTGCCCAAAAGCCCCCCTGGCTCACCAAAGGCATCCAGGAATGCCTTATTGCCAAAAAGGCAGCATACACCCAGTAGAAGGGGGGTACTATCTCCAAAGAGGAGTATACCTCCTCTGCTCAGGCCTGTAGGGGGGATGTCACGAAAGCTAAGGTGGACACAGAGCTAGGACTAGCATCCAAAATCAAAGATAACCAAAAGTCCTTTTTCAATTATATAGGGAGGATGAAGATAGCACCGGCAAATGTGGGGCCCCTGCAAGATCCTCTGAGCAATCTGGTGCTTGCACCAGAGGATAAAGCAGACCTCTTTAACCAATTCTTCACCTCTGTTTTTCTTGGGCAGGGACCAGGACTTTCCCACTGTGATGCAAGACGGACTTGGCGGGAATGCCTCCAGACCTCAGGTTGGGGAGGACCAAGTTAGAGAGCTTCTGGAGGGGCTGGACATGTTCAGATCAGTGGGTCCAGATGCTCTCCACCCCAGGGTGTCGAGGGAGCTAGCAGGGGTTATTGCAGGGCCCTTGGCATGGCTTTATGAGTGCTCGTGGTGCTCGGGCCAGGTGCCGGATGATTGGAAGGTAGCCAGCGTGGTCCCCATGTTTAAAAAAGGGAGGAAGGAGGACCCAGGCAACTACAGGCCAGTCAGTCTTACCTCAATCCTAGGGAAACT
>NW_017728886.1:225622806-225637529 GCF_001723895.1 Crocodylus porosus
AGATTTAGGCTAGATATCAGGAGGCGCTACTTCACTGTCAGGGCGGCTAGAATCTGGAACTAACTTCCAAGAGAAGTGGTACTGGCTCCTACCCTGGGAGTCTTTAAGAGGAGGCTAGATGTACACCTTGCTGAAGCTGTTTTACCCCAGTACTCTTTCCTGCCATGGCAGGGGTTTGGACTCGATGATCTGCTCATGTCCCTTCCGACCCTACAAACTATGAAACTATTACTGACAATAGCTCATTCCCTAGCCCAGGGGTGGGCAAAATGAGGCCCGCAGGCCAGATGATGCCTGCCAGGCCATTCTACCCAGCCTGTGGGGCCCTTAAAAAATTTAGAAAATTAATATTTTTCTGTCCCGGTTGCCTGTCATGCAGCCCTCGATGGCTTGCCAAAACTCAGTAAGTGGCCCTCTGCCCAAAATAATCACCCAGCCCTGCCCTAGCTATATTAGGGACAATCCTTTCATTAACTGTATTACCCAACTACTTCATTTCTCTTTATCAACCATCTTTCCATTCACTGATATTACTTTACGCACTGGTGTATTCTCATTTTTCTGACTGCCCTCCTCCTGTGTGCTAAAACTTGTTGTGAATTTATACAAACGTCCCCCAAAGCCTTATCATTCTTACCAGTTTCAATCTTAAAAGGCTGTTTTCCCAGATATTCGGGTGGAGGTGGAGGGTATCCCCCAAGAAAAGCTATTTTTCAATGAGTGCATCACAATGTTAGAACATCCTAAAATTTCCCTATATCTTAGTTCTAATGCAGTCTGTCAACAGTTGTGATCTTCTACTCCTCCTCCCTCCTTTTCCATGGACCAGAAAAATTTTGCTGAAAACTGCCTGAGGTTCTTTGAGCATCTTCTGATCCAATCATCTTTGATCACTTCCACTGCAAATCTTGCAGTTTCATTTGTCCCAATATGAAGGATGATAAGTGTATTCTTTCCTACTCCCTTCAGGATACTTATCAACCTCAGGTCTGTATCTCATACCTTTACTCCTGGCTGGCAGTATGGCTTTCTATTATCTGGACTGACTCCTGTAATAGGCCTGGCAGTTGTTTTCAAGAAGGAAGTTCCAAATAGAAAGACCTACTTCTTTCAGATATTAGTGTGAATCTCTGGTTCTCTCCCTTCTGTTCTAAACATCTCTCTTCCTTCTTGCTCTTGCTTTCTCAGTCTCTATATCATACCTTTTCCTCCTCTGGAGCTGGTTGTTCTCTTTTCTTGTCACAGTCTTTTATTTATGCCTCTTTCTCCTTCTCTATCTCTGGTCTAGGAAACCTGTTTCTCAACTCTATTCTTCTTCCAATAACCAGTCTTTTCTTTTGCCCTGGGTTACTCTACAGGTCTAAGAAACTGTCCTCTGGGTCTAAGAATCGTTCTTCACTTGTGCGTGTGTATTCTCTTCTTTCCTCTCTGTTCTATGTCCTCAAGGCCAGGGATCCTGGTTTTCTCCAATTTAAAAAAAATCCCTAATTTTCAGTTAAGAAAAAGTAACCTCAAATTCACATTTTTCTGCAATTAAAATGAAACACCATTATATAATGGTGTTTCATTTAAATCACAGGAAATGTGGATTTCAGGTTACTATTTTTTTAACCAAAAATTGGGTTTTTTTAATTAGAGAAAACCAGGATCCCTACTCATGACCATATCTGAATTCCAGCATTAACTCTATTCCCATGAGCTCAATTAAGAAACACTTCATACATTTATAGCCAGTGTCCGCAGTCAAGTATAATGTCTATCCAGTTATCTTTACTTTCTTTGTTACTCTACAAGTCTCTTCCACCAATTCTTAAGTTTCTATCAACTTCGTGTCTTTGCCATGCATGCACCCTCACCCTCAAACTCCAAAGTCCAACACAGGAGCTCCAACAAAGGTCAATTACTCACTACTCTGTTCACTCTCTTTTCTGGATTGAGATGTCAATAAACCAAACATGTCAAGTGATGGAGACAGCTCTATATCTTTAAATCAAGGCTGAATGTTAACCACAAAACCCCTAACCCACAGGATATGGGATTTATAAAGGTGACTGCATAAATTCTGTGGCCTGTGTTATGCAAGAAATCAGACTAGGAGATCACTGGCCTTGCAGGTTATTAAAGTATTAGTGCTGTTAATATCCACATTGATTAGTGAACTTTAGGATACTTTTATCTCTGGAAAATTCACAGTGCTGTTCAGGGTTCCTTGCTAGATACATATTGCTAGAATCCCAGTGAGTTTATGCAATGTTTCTAGGTGACTCTACAGAAATCCTCTGCATTGCTGATAAATAACGGGTTACATACTGTGTACATGTGAGAAGTGTCTTGGCTGACAACAGTATATCGAGTACATTGTTTTGTATTTTATTAGCCCAGAGAAGGTCACTTTTGGTAGAGCAACCCTGATACCTGCAAGTTAAATTCAGTTTTACACAAAAAACACATATATGCCCATATCCACTCACGTTCATTATTAAGAGGGAGTGAGATGGCAGGGCCAATGACTCACCAAAATTTAATCAAATTCGTTTATATAGTTTGAAGCAGACCTGGAGGCATGTACATTTGCAGCAGCTGCCTCCCTCCAATGGGCCAATTTGCATATTTAAATTAGAGTCCACCATTTCATTAGCTTGTTCTAGCTTTTAGAGTGACTTTCCCTGAGAAGTTGCCAAGAGGGCTGAAAAGTACAGTTAAGGACATATTGGAGGTTAATTTGTTGCTGAAAAGCTTCAAAGAATATTCTATATAAATGCAGACAATTTAAATCCAAGAAAATCATTCAGTGATTGTACAGGACATGAGTACTTACCCCAGGGGTATTCAAATTAATATTTTCAAAATACAAAACATCTTAACATCATATAATATATGTTTAGCAAATTGTATCTCCAAAACATTCATTTTATTTTGATAAATGTTCAGTGCTATTGCTGAAGTCTATGCCATTTTTGTACCTGTAAGTGATATGTTTGTGTTGCCACTTCTGTCCTGTTAATGCATAACGTTTCCGACGAATGTTAAATTTGGGGCTACCTCTTGTCTGGTCAGGCACACCACATCGAGGCCTCTTCATCCAGCTGCAAAAGTTAGTAGGACACAATTACAGGATCTTAAGAATGACATAAAAGCCAGAATACACATTACAACAAACTTCTCCAACTGACAGTACTGAAGACACCTTCTTAAAAGCTATATATTTTTTAAATGTTGTATTCACAGCAGTGATTTTAGACAGTGAGGTCATGTTATCAAAGAACTGTTAATGGTTTGTGGGACTAGAATAATATGAGGCACGAAGGCTGTGCCAGTGCTTTTCGGGCACAAATCTTCCCCCAGTCTTTTTTCTAATTTTCCCTTACTGCAGTCTCTGAACTAGGACTCATGGTACTCTTCTGCTGGTCAAGTTCTAAATCAGCATTTAGTCCCTTAGCAGTAATAACTTATTCTAACCCTTATGAGTTGACCAGCACCTAATGATAGGATTACTTATGGAAAGGAGGTTAAATATTTACAAGCAATTTTAGTCAAACCACTGGTTTTTAAACGACCACTTCTGAGTTCAAGTTCTTTTGTTTCCATCCTAGTATCTCTGCATTTGATTTTGTCCACAATCCTTTAATTACAGGGTTCAGTTCAAAGACACAAAAAGATTTTATTCCAAGACTCTGGGACTGTTAAAGTTATTATATTGCCAAGCTCCCCATTAAATATTTTTACTGTCCTAATGTACCTCTGAATAATGAAGAGCACCATCCCTAATCAGCAACTGTACTTTCTCCAAGGAGCTATCTAACTCAAGGATTCTGCCTGACATGTCTGAATGTGGTATCAACTTGAAAGGTCCTGATCAGCTTCTGCCATATTCCATCAGAATCCAACTAGCAAATGCCAATGTGAACTAAAAGAGAAATAAACACGAAGGCCATGTCCAGATGAGCACGGACGTGCAGTATGTGGCACCACAGACCCATCTGCAGCACCACACACTGCAAATGGATGTGAGGTGTTCCCCACACTGCTACCTTGTAGTAGGGGAGAAGGGGGAGGGTTGTGACCCCAGGAGATTCGGGAGTCAAAAAAACCCACAGCAAAAAAAAAAAGCAGAGTGGTGGGTGTACATGGCGGTAGTGCACGCTGACCAAAATCCGAGCCTGGTTAGCTGGAACCACACTCCAACTACTGCCCAGGCTCCTAGCTGCAGGAGTACTGCAGCTGCAGGTCCTGGAGGCCCCCAGGTAAGTCTGCTGGAGCCAGCACAGTTACTGGACCCAGCCCCTCGCCAGCAACACCATACCTCCCAGGGTAATCTGAGTAAGCATGGCACAGATGTTCTCCAGGGACAAGTAGCAATCGCACTTGTCTGCGCTTGTCTGGACACAGCCAAAAGGATTTTTAAATCAAAGTATCATACAGTTGGAAGGAACCACAAGGATCATCTCATCCTACCCCATGCATAGCTGCAGAATTTGCTATTCCTTAAACCTTCCTAAATAGATGCCTAAGAGTATGCATATCAGAATCCAATCTCTTCTTGAAAACCTCTAATAAAGGATATTACACAACTTTCCCAGGCAGAAAAGAAAGAATGATAAGGAACGTTAAAGAAGTTGTGCTACTTCTGAGAAAGGTATTTCAAAGAAATGAAATAGGAATATTTCATAGGAATGGATTTGGGTGCACATAATTTTATTGAATCAATGTTTTTTCAGTTGAAAAATAAGGAGTTCTTCACCATGAGCAAGAGTGTTTGAGTCAAGCCTAAAGTGATTATGCAACAGAACCTTACACCTACAGAATAAATGTCCACTGCCACCACAATATAGTAAGATGACAACAAAATATTTATTTTCTAAGATGAAGACATTAATCATGTGACAAATTTGTGTACCATTTATTTAATTTCTATCATTCTAAATAATTAATGAAATGGATGCTTTAGTTTTATGTGCTGTTTTCCAACACCAAAATATTTACCATACCACTAAGAAAAAACTGTATTCTGATAAGCTGGGAGTACAGACATTTATTTCACTAAAGAATTATACAGCATTTCATAAACTAAACTGTACACTGGATGGATGCATAAATACATATGTACATTTTGCCCCTAATATGATTAGCTGAGGGGGAATTCATTTAGAATAGGATCCAATTAAAATTTAAATTATATTTACCACATACAGGATGCATCTACATGAGCAATAAACTCTGGCGCAGTTCATGCTGGAGTCAATGGGTCCCAGGCACACTATATACACATGTGCACCCGGGCCAGCAGCAGTTAGAGCTGGGGAGAAGCAGCCCCATGCTGGCAGTAGACTCAAGGGGGCAGCCCCAGGCTTTGGGTGATGGCATTAAGTGACGTTGGGGCTGGCTGGAGCATGAGGATGCTACAGCGCGGGGGGCTGCCTGCCAGCTAGCCCCACAGTGAACACCCTTGTGCCCCATCCAACCCCAGTCACCATCTATATGTATGTTGAGGCAGTGTATATTATTCTGCCATAGGGCAGTAGAGTTAATGAATTTAATGTGCCCTAAAACGGGTGCACATATAGATGGTGATGCTTTACTGTGGAACTAATTAGTCAACTCCATGGGAAAGTGCATGTGTAGATGCAACCACAGCGGCAAAAACATACTTTCCTGTGTCCTACAGAAGCATAGTTAAATACAAGTAGGAGAGAAGATTCTTTAAAGTTCTCACAATGGAAATAGCACGCGCCACTACGAACTATTTTTATAGATATAATACGTGCTTCAGTGAAACCACTGAAATGTTAAATAAAACAGATCCTGTCTAACAAACGGCATTAGTATTATATATTTTCAGGCTTATACTCAAGGGCTTATATGTGCATTATAACTTTTAGGTCAAGTAATACCATGTAAACCATATACTACAGAAAAATTATGAAGAATAAAAATTAGAATATGGTGTCCCTCTTTCTAAAGCATCACACTAATTCCATATATCCATTTATATAGATATATAGGTACAGCCATGCACATCAGGTCATATATACACTTCAAACAAGAATAAAGAACAGGTTATTATGTAGGTGCCTAAATATAAGTTCAAGTGACTGACCTTTAAACAGACAAGTTTAAACATTGTAGCTGTTACATTTACACTATATAGTAGATATGTTTTTATGTGTGTGTATGTGGGTTTAGATGGGGGAAGTGGGGATATGGAGGTATATATTGTGTCTTTTGTTTCTAGTGTATATAATGTCTGATACGGATATCTCCTGTCAGACCAAAACCTGTAGTCTTCAATCACAGGAGTACATCCATCAACAGTACAGCTTACTCACATCAGTAAGCGCTTTAAGACCAGATCAGTTGTTTCAAAGACTGTGATTGGTTATGTCTCCATTATGCAATATAATACTAGGAATGTAGGAGCCAATTTTCAAATGTGGTTGCCTGAATCAGCAACCTGAAGAATAGGAACCTTCAGAAAAGGAACACATGCTTCATTTAGCTACCTAAATATAACCTGTAGACAATCAAGCTTGTTTTTTTTCAGTCAGAGTGTTTAAAAGCTGCCATACCAAAAGAATTAGAGACAAATTACTTTTTCTAGTAAAAAGCAAAACAAAACAAACAACAGTCCTGTTCCCTCCCCCAACTACAGAGTCATGTCTGTGGCAGGAAATAGTTGATTACTATTAATGCTTTTGGAGGGATTACAAGGAAAGACACCTTCTTTCTGTAGTTTCTGCAGATACAGAATTTATAAGCCTGATTTTACCCCCATCTGTTAAAAAAAATCTTCAGATTTACATGTTCCCTATGCCTGTAAAATATTTAGCTTAGGCAAATAAAATTTCAGGGATATATTATTATTGCCAACTCCAGATTCATTCTAATAATAAAATAAACCCAGAGGGCAGGATTCACATTTTAATTACATGAATAGAAATAAAGGAGAACCCCATTCTTTCTCAATGAATCACCCTAGATTTGTGTCAGAGTAAATGAGATTATGAGAAATGAGTAAATTGCTTCAGATTTCAGTAAGTTTTTTAGGCACACTCTGTCATTAACACTTATTCTGACTGGATGTAAAATCAGCATGCGATTACCATGCATTTAAACTACAGGATATATTTACATTAGGTTAAGGAAAACACACACATTGCAGAAAGTAACATATAAGTAACAAAAGACAAGTTTTTCTCACCTTAAGGTGATATCACTACATCAAATGAAAGAAGCAAGGAATAAAGCAAAAACATAAAACTATTATATTTTGTTAGAAACACTGTACAAAAAAAAATCAGGGTCTAATACATATTCATAGATCATTTCAAACATTATTTTAAGGCTGCTAGCTAATTCAAGTGAATTAGGCCCATATGAAAAAATGCCCATTTTTAAATTAGTCAGCTTAACTGATGGAGATCTGTGTTGAATAACAGGGTTGGCTCACCTGGAAGATTTAAGGCCAGAAAAGGGTTGTAAATCTCCTAAACTGTAAATTTAAAAATTAATCTTCAAAGTTGTTATTGAAATGAGCTTGCAAGTTAGGTTGAAGTTTCAGCATTCTGGTAGAAATCACTGTTAGCATCATAAAAGGTTTATGTTCAAGAGATGTATTTAGTACAAAAGACCAGACTAGCTGGTAGCCAACAGAGATCTGAATTTCAACATTATATCATCTTGCTTGAGCTATTTACAATCCCAGCACTTTTTAAATAATAATAAAAATTGATTCATAACATGCTTTTAAGAAAAGCTAATTACTTCTACAAACAGTTTTAAAAGTGGCATGAATTTGCCAAGTTACATAATGCTCAAATGCTTTTAAGTTGGAGCAGGCAAAGAATGGTTCACATAATACTACAGCGTGATCCACTGCTGCCTGTATGCTTAATTATAGAGGGTGGCTACCACCTCACAATCTCAGTGTAATCCAAATCAAACTGATGCCTTTGCACATCATAGTATGGACTTCTAGTGTGGAATGAATTTACAACTCATTTGTTTATTTTGATATGTTCCCTCCTGTGTTATAAGTAGAACTGGCAAAAAACCCCAACAACCCAAAACTTTCATTTCTGGTAAGCATTAAAACAAGAAAATTACACAAAAATAAAAATGAACTTTCAATTACAAAAATATTTTTCAGATAGTTATATGGGGTGTGGTTTTTTTGTAATGCTTATGTGGTTTTTTCCCTTTAAAAATATTGATCATCTGGAAAAGGGAGGGTAGGTATGTATCTTACATAAGGTTCACATCTATCCTGCCTTCTCTTTCTGTCTCACTTCAGACTAATATGGTTGACTCTCTCTCTCATCTGATCATATTTTTGCTGAAATCAATTTTTCAGCCACCAATTCTTCTTTCAGTCCTATCAATGTAAATCTTAAAAAACACAATTGAAGTCCTTGTGGTTATACTAGTATAGACTCAGAGTAGACATAGATTTAATCCAGGGTATGCAATAGTATAAAGCCCTCTCAAATGCCATTGTTCAACCAGGGGCTTGAACAAATGTCTCCCACAATTCAGTACCATAATCATACTGGCTGTTAGATGATCTTTTCCTATACCCCTTTATTTTTTTCCAAAACAGGATAAAAAGGTTGTTTTTTCTTCTGAAGAGGAACAGAAACAGATTTTGAAATATATATTTTTAACCAAACCAGAATTCTTGTTTTCTGATCAGCCCTCATCACACATTCTCTCTCAGTTGTAAAGGCAATTCAAGGTCAAAAAGGGGATTTGAACATGAGTTGTCTTTAGATATATATTTTCAGAAAAAGAAAGATGAATTATTTGGAGAGTTGTTTTGAGAAGCAAAATCCATAGCTACTAAAACTAGAAGCTGTATAACTGGAGGGGAAAGTATGCAGGCTAGGATTAGATTCAGAACCAGAAACTCTATTAAAAGTTTAAGGATCTCACTCAAAGGTCTTTAATTTTGTATTTTTCCTGACAGGATTCCTTTGGATTCTTCCATCACTAAGGCCATATTTTCTTCCAGGTAATCTCAAGAGTATCCCTTAGGCATTGCAATCCTTTTCATGGGGGTGGTGATTTAAAGTCCATGAGTCAATGGAAAGTGTTTCCACTGACTTCAGTGGTCCCTGGCTCAGAGCCAAAGGGAGGAGAGATGGATATGGATCTTCCCAGGGCCTATCAGTACTACTCCTTCTGTTACAGAGAGGTAGCCACTAGAGACTGATGTAAGATATTCCATTTTGCCTCAGTGACTGAATGAGTTTCATCTGCAATACTTCTAGTTCACTGCTAACCCAGGTAACAAGGTACAGAGTTCAAGCTTCAGCTCAGACAACCTGCATGCCCAATGATATGTGCTTTTCCCATTGAAACAACTGCTCTCCTCACTATTAAAATAAACTATTGAATTAGATTTCATAGTTTTAAAATGTATTGTTCCTTATCATTTCTGAGATTTAGACAGATTAATAATATCTAAGTAGCAAAGATCATCAGAAGTTAGGTGGACATGTGTCTCATTTTGCTAGGGACACTCCAGGATTCTGTATAATTTTTTTAATTTCATTAAAAATGAAATGACTAATTTCATGAAAACAATATTATGTTATCAACAGGGATCTGGGATTTCCATTCACTGCAGAAAATGTGGTAAAACCTGAATTCTCTCATTTTAAGGAGTGCCCAGGAGGTGCTACTTCACTGTCAGGGGGGCTAGGATCTGGAACCAACTTCCAAGAGAAGTGGTGCTGGCTCCTATCCTGGGGGTCTTTAAGAGGAGGCTAGATGAACACTTTGCTGGGGTCATTTGACCCCAGTACTTTTTCCTGCTATGGCAGGGGGTTGGACTTGATCTGCTCAGGTCCCTTCCAACCATGAAACTATGAAACCCAGATGTTCTCCTTTAAAGAAAAATATGGGAAATGGTGGGTTTTCCCTTGAAGGCTGGCAGAGTTCGGACTTGCAAGGGGTACATGGAGCAGGAACGGTGTCATCAGGACACATGCACATGGCCACCAGGCAGCCTGGAGAGAGCAGGTCTCGCAGGTAAGCTTGGCAGCAGTGGTGACAGCAGGCAGGCAGGGTGGTGGAATTGAGGCCCTCATCGTGAGGGAGGGAGCTGGGCAGGGCTGGGGCTGGGGTTGCTTCCTAGCTGGGGCCGTGCATAGGACTTGGGGCCTGGGGCCTCAATGCGTGGCCACAGGGGTCAGGGAGGGAGTGGAACAGGACTGAGTGCAGCTGATCTGCATGCCAGTGCAGGGGGCTGGCTCCCTGCTGCTGAGTGCACCCCGGGGGGTGGGTATGAGGGACACGTGCTCCCCAGATCTGCATGCAGGGTAGGGGCATACTGGCCACTGCAGGCTCAGGCCAACCACCTTGCCTCCACAAGGCCTCTGCAGCTTAGTGGGCGGGACCCAGAGGAGCAGGGTAGAGTGGGGCAGGGCAGGGAAGCTTGTTACCCCTGCTTGGAGCCCCACACTGCCATGGCAAAGCACCCCATGCCACCTGGCAGCAGCAGGGGCAGTGGCGTGGAGTTGTGTCTCTCACTGTGGGTGGGGAGTGAGGGGCACCGGCAGGGCCAGGGGGCTGTGGTTTGGGAGGAAGGAGGACCAGCAGGGCTGGTGAGCAGAGGAGGTAGGGCTGTGGCTGGAGAGTGAGGGGCGCCAGCAGGGCTGGAAGGCTGTGGGTTGGGAATAAGGAGCAATGGTATGGACAGAACACTGCCAGATCAAGCCTGGTCAGTGCCACAAAGCAGTAGGTGGGGGACAGCTGCAGCTGGACCCACATCCTGGTGAGTAAAGGGGGCAGGCAGAGCTCTATTTTCCATGATCAAAAACCCCAAATCAAACAACAAAATGTATAGGTATTTAGAATTTATTTATTATACAGTGATTGAGGCAGTGGCAGACTTCCAAATTGCTTCAAAATTGTAAATATATCAATAAAATATTGTGTTCAACTGATACCTATATATATATATATATATATATATATATTAGTGGTATTTCATTTTAATCATGGAAAAAACATAGATTTGGGGGGTTTAATCCAGAGAATTTGCCATTTTTATCAGAATTTATTATTTTTAAAACAGAAAACCAGGATCCCTGGTTATCAAACATCACGTAACATTATTACATGCATTTATTTAGTAGCCTCTACACCTATACCTATAATTCTAAGTGCACCATCTTAACTAAGGTACACCCTATTTAATCAACATAGTTCTGGCAGAAATATATGCAATATGAAAAAAGAAATAAAGTAATACCTACTCTTTTTTTCAGCTTACTGGAGAAGGTAAAATTTTCAGATACATATTTTAAGAGTGTGGAAGTACAGAAAAGTAACCAATTTATAATAATCCCACTTCTATGCAAGGTTGATTGATCTTGGAAACATATGGAAGCCATAATGTAAAATATAATCAAAACTAAAAATTATCACTAGAATATTTTGTAACAATTTAACAACCTTGCCTTTTTCATGGCATTATAAGAATAATCCTTTCTACTCCCAGCCCCTAATTTCATCTATAAAACAGGTACAGCTCTTTTCAAACTTCCTGAGAAACCAGTTCCAAAGCACAACAAGGTATAAGTGGTGATATTAAGGGAGTAGTGAGCACCTCTAATATTTTGCATGCTAAAATATTCCTTTAGGGATATTTTGTTTCAGACAATAACAAAGTCCATCCCTAAGAGACTTCTGATGATGCTGTTGCTACATATTATTTCTTTGGTAATACTCCCAAAGTTGGTTCCTATTAGGCAACTATATTAACTTATTTTAATTGTTTGTCCTTTTTAAGATTAACTGGTAATCTCTTCTCAGTGTATGGGACATAGGCAGGTAAATCCCTGTGCAACAAGATGAGAACATACTGTGTTTCTATGAGGTTCCTACCACAGTTTTATTTTGTAAGCCGAGTGTTTTCTTTTGGTTCCTAATCTTTATTACTAGGTTTATTAACTACCAAGGGATAAATCATAAATTGTCAAACACTTCTGGCCCAAAAAAGAACATGCTTCCTGTTCAGGATGAGATGGTTACAAATTCTGTAATACAGCAACAATCCAAAAGGTAGCTCAGTGTGATTTCAGTGATGCTAAATGGATAACTGAAGACATGATCTGTCTGGCCCAACAAGTGTATTTTCTCAAGATAAATGCTTCTGTGCCAATAGGTTAATAGGTCAATTTCTACCCTTCATTTGGCTTGCATGAGACTACCTGAAGTCAGAAAAACTGCAAATGTATAAGCGAATGCAGGAAAGACCACAAGTAAACTAATTATGCTTTAGGGCAATATACCTGTGCTCTAATGGTGCATGTTTTTTGTACTTCTCTGTGTGGCTAAGCACACTGCTTCATTACCTGTCTCAAGGAAGTTGAACTCCCAAGAATAAAACAGAATACAAAATATAAGATTTGGATTATTATGATAGACAAGTTCCTTGAAAAAAAGGTAGCAACAAAGAGAGAGAGACAGAGAGAGAGAGACAGAAAGAGACAAAGACAGAGAGACAGAGACAGGCTCGCTGGTGTGCCACCTAGCATGGCCAGCTTCATTTACTGGAGGTTGAAATTTTTATGTACGTAGAAAATATCTTCCTTGCAAACTGAAGCTCTTTATACATGCTGTCTGTCATCCAATAATGAGGAATGGTCATTGTGCCCTATCCCTGTCCTGTTTGCCACTTCTTATGCTCCCCTGGCTGCCAATTCATAACAGATTATTTTCTTTCTACTGAAATAAATGGCCTTTTCCAAAACCACCACTAATGTGGCTTTAAAAGCCTACTAGTAGCTGGTATAACAGCATTCTCTCCTCATGGATCAATCATTTTAGGTCTGTGAAGAACTCACACTCTAATTCCACCCTGCAGATTGAATCATAAATATACTTCTAAACCTGGATTTCTTACAAGGCACTTTCTGATTCTATTGCTATTGCTGTTGCCTGTGACAAGGTCCTCTAAATTCCTAGGTCCAGGGACATCTGACCAACACACCTCCCCCTAGGGCAGCTCTTAAAATGGTTTTCGTTATTGCTTTCCAGAGTAAAAATGCACGTGCTAGTGGAATAAAATGATTTTTTCCAACCCTTATTGAGAAGTTTAGGAAGACTCTTTCTTAAACTGTTAAGCAATTTAAAAAAGAAAATATTCATGGCAGCTATTTTACCAAGAAACAACCAGCAAAGCTGCCACTCAGAGAAGGGGGGCAGGAGAAAGAGGACTGAGGATGAGAGTGTAGGGGGAGAACAGAGGGAATTGTTTTAACAGAAAGCTTTCTGTTAATGTTGAAATAACAATGTTGATTCACTTCCTATGCAGCAACCAGTGGAAATGTTATCACACTGTGCTATGAAGCAAATGTTATCACCTGTTATGAAGCAATAAAAATTCTTTAATAGGGATTGTATTTTTTTTCTTAAATTCCAACAAAGAAAATGCAAGTAAGCATTTCAGACTGTTATTTGCAGACTTGTTTTCTAAATCACATGTTAATATTTATTACTTTATTTTGGCACATTTTACTTTAACATTGCTGTGAGCCACATATGTAGCATGGGAAAAAAAAAGCATCCTAGATAGCCTGCTTTTACCAGTCTCCCCTATCTTCTCTTGCCTCTCAGTCACAGGTGCAGGAACAGAGCAGAGAGCTGTGCGGTCTCATGGAATGCAAGGTGTTCTGGGAAACTTAATCCAAGCGACTCGCAAGTTGCTAAATACAGACGGTCAAAAAGCCCAAGGTTGAATCGATTCACTCTTTGCAGGTTAGTCTAAGATACATAGATTGAATCATTAAGAAAGTGACCAGACATTCAGTTTTGATTTGGGAACTGCAACCACATGCCTGCAGTAACTCAGGTCAGAAGCTGGTGGGAGCTACAGAACCCTTCCCTGCTTGGCTGAAGCAGACAGCTTGGGCCAAGGCTAGCCTACCGACACTGTGAAGGGGGAGTTGATGGGGAGGTACAAAAGCATCCTGGGATGTTGCGGGACTATGAATTAACTTGAATCTGGTGGGACAGAAGTTCAGTAAACTGATTGAACCTAAAATCAGTGAAGTCTAATACTACAGCCAACCAGATTTATCTTAAACCCATTTCAGCCATTTTGAAGCGGTTTATGTGCACTGAACTTCTGTTGTGTTATAGATTTGAACCAGTTTCCAGTCACTTATACTGGTTTATGTGTAATTTCTGTCCCTACGCATAGTTACCAGCTAGCTGGCAGGCAACAGTAATAGGAGAGGCAGCAGCAAGCTGGTGAGCACCTCTCCTTTCTTCCCTTATGTAGCAACCATAGCACACGCCCTACTCACCCATCCCATGGTCCATTACTCCTTTATGTCTTTGAATATGAATTTCCACTATGTTACTGTGCAGTGTTGTGCTGTATCTACTGATATAATGTTCCACATGGTAGTAGTTCTGCAGTAGTAAAATCACATACCGCAGAACCTAAATGATTTAAGCATGTGGAATGAATTTAAATCTATCATATGCTAAAATGATCATATCTGTATTTTCTGGTTTTGAAACCAAATAAATAGGCCAGAGGAGAGCCGTAAAGATATTTGGGTAGAGGAGTAAAATAGGGTTACCATATTCCCCAGGTTTTCCCAAAACCTGTTTTTGGGTCCTCCCATCTTTGTCTGGGTGGCTTTTTGATATACCAAAAAATGTCCAGGATTTTGGTATGCTCAGCATCAAAGTTTTTCCCAGAACTT